>NC_058046.1:16974924-17313674 GCF_020085105.1 Siniperca chuatsi | reverse complement strand
GATTGAAGTGTATGGTTCTGGATGTGTTAAAACCTTAATTAGTGGCAGATCTTACCTGTTGTGTCATATTGGGGAGAAATTATATTACCTGTTATGTTTGAGATATTTGGGGTATTATTATATGTACTGTATTTATGCTTGTGTGCGTGTGTGTATAAGAGAGAGTACTGTATGTGTGTGTGGGTCTGCGTATGGATGCATGAGTGTAAATAATGTACATATCAAAGCTGATATTGATGGACTTCTGAGTTATATGTGTATAAGGTCCTGGATCAACTCATGTGTCTCCTGCTTTGTCCAAGCGATAAGTCCATCTACTGTATCTCTGTTGTACATCTCTGTGTTTCCTTGGCTTTAAGCCCCTATTCACCTGCTACTCTGTGTGTGCGTATGTGTGTGTATGCACAAACTTGCATGTATGTAAGAAAACTTCTGTTCTTTTGTGCTCAACTTTGTGTTCTGACTGTTCATTCTTCTGGCAGAAAATGATGGCAATATTCTGATTTTGGTTGAGGAAAAATGTGAATGTATCACTCTTGTAAGTTCTGTTCATCCATTTTATGGAGGTAATCAAATGTATGTGGAGAATTAAGTTGTGTATATTATTGTGAAGGGCCTGCCAGTCATAGGATGACTGAGCTGTATGTTCAAAGGTGTGAAAATATATGAAGAAATATTTGCCAAATGAAGCCCTGTGAATAATGTTAGAAACTGGAAAGGCAGGGATTGCAGACCATGCGGCTTTTGAACATATATACAATAAAAGTTATGTTCTCTAGCTAATTATGCTGTGCTTTTATTTCACAACCCTTATCTCAAACCTCAGAATAAAATTAACCTCCATACATCACATGTGCTTCAGAAGCTAAACATACAAAATAAACTTGTTAGGTACACCTAACTAAAGGTATTGCAGTGTAATGAAAAATAAATAATAAATCATATCTTTATGAAGGTTATAATGTTCAGTTTTTGTTGAAACTATTACAGTATAGAGAACATTATGGTCTTTTCGGAGGCCGTAGTTTGTGGTGCTGTTGAATTGCACTGTACAATTCTGAGCGCTTTTTCTAATATTTAGTATACCTGAACATAAATGAGTAGACAAAATATTAGAAACACCTCTCAGAATACCAGGTAATTGAGAAAAGGACATGCAGGGAAACACATACATATGTGGCCGTGTTCCCTACAGTTACCTCATTCATAATCTAAGACTAATGCTGCCGCCTACTGGATGAATTCAGGCATTGAAATTATTAACAGACTAAAAAAATGACTGTGACACTGTGGGTTCATTGATACATGCGAGAGTTTACTTTGATGTTAAGAAGATTTTTATACAATATTAACTTGACTTGCCTATATGCAACTGGCAGTATTTTATTTCAGGGGTCTTCAGATTGAGGTTTATTAAGCAAGACAAGTTTATCTGTAGTCTATCACCTTTCAAGAACAAGGGAATTCAAAGTGCTTTAAGACATAAAACGGCATTAAGACAAGATATAAAAGAAACACATATAAATAAGAATTAAAAAGCATAAAATAAAATAGAAGCTAAAAATAAGATAAACTTAAATACAGAACAGGAGAATAAAGTTACAGCACAGCTACAGGGACCGCCGTGCTGAGAAGTAATGGTGTAATGCCATTTTTCCCAGTGGCATTGAATGCAGCATGATCCACCTTTAGACCAGCAGGTGGTGCGAGGTGCTAAATCTCCATCTCCTGTCCCGTCAATCATTTCACTTCAGAGCGTTGCGGCGGGGGCAAGATATCACTTTGTTCAGGAGTCACGCCAAAGCAGTGCACACCATGGGGATTGTCTGCTGCAAGTGATAGTTGGTGCTTTCATGAAACTTTTGAAGACTGGTGCCCCATTTTCGGCATTTTTCCACTTAGCTACACCAGGTATTTTATTCATATCAATATATCCCAAGAGGCGCGGCATATTGCTGAAACATTAGCTTGTAGGCTGAAGTTATTTCCAGTTCAGACCAGTTCACAAGTGGAGGAAACGACGCAAGATGTACCATGAAGAAACCGCAACTTTACAAAAGCCACGCTATGGAAGTAAGTTACACTTTTTTCTTACCGTTTTTAAGCTATCATAGCGTTAACTCCTGTCTTCGCATGGTTATGAGGGACAGATGATGAATACAAGCTAACGTAAGGTGCCATCACAGGGATGTTTGATGAGCAACAGGTGGTTCAGCAGCACCTGGCTCCACTGAACCACAGGACACCTTCAGTAGGTGTGGCAATCCCTGACAATATGGCAAAATAGAAATGAAATATGGTCTGAGGAGAACGAGAGTGAACAAACTGTCAATGAAAGAGGTTTTTAGGTCACAACCTGGTTTAATTAAATTAACGTTAATGCTAATTTATACAATTGGTAAGTTCAGGGCCAGACTGTAGATGTTGTTTTGGGAGCTGCGCACTCCCCGTAAATTTAACTCAGGCACGTTTTGAATTGTACTTCTCCTTCAAAGTGCCCCCAACTGCGCCACAGGGATTCTTTATCTAGGCTATTTATTTAATGGTGGTAGCCAGCATATCAGCATGTCTACACATAAGGCATTTTCTCATGGGTTACCCATTAACTTTTGATTTTGCTGCTGTTGAGAAATCTATAACTGACCACATGAGTATGTCAAGATTGTAACTGAGCGAACTGATATAAAAACATATCTAAACTCTGTAAAAGTCAAGAATTTACTGTATGTATCTTGTCACTGACCAAGATCTGTGGGCAAAGTTCAACTTTGAGAGATAATACCAATCAATTATGTCATCAATGCAATCTTTTTGCCTCTGATTTGGTCCATTGAATCTCATTGACCAACTCTGTCCTGCTCTGCATACAGGCCACCCTAGTTTATGCAGTGATCATAGATAGCTGTTTTGCTACTGTGGATTCAAAAGAGGTGTGTCTCTAGAAAAAATGAGCACAAATAATGTATAGTTTGTTGCACAGACTGTGAGATAGTGTAGTCTTAGGAACCAACAAGTTATCTTTAATTTGTTGGCCTTGTCATTGTGTGAAACAGGCCACATTTGTCCTCAGTAAGGTTGCCTCTGCATGCATTTTAACTTGCAAGTGATGTAAATCATTCCCTGGAATGAAGTTTAATAAATGACTAACCATAGTTCATGGATTTGCCTGTGAAATGGACCAACCCAAAAGCAAAGTCAGTCCCCCCCCCCAAAAGGTTCGGTAGAATAACCCTAACATAAGCATGAGTCACAATCATAGACCTCTTAACTCATGTCCTGTGAACCTGTGACACACAAAGGCAACAAACCCATCCTGAGGGTTAAATATAATGCTCAGTGCAAGAGTGCAGACAGGCTCTTCCAGGAAGTGTGAGTGAGTCAGTAGAGGTACTGTGTAATGGCTGCACTGGGGTTGAGATGAGTGTTCATACACATTTGCATTGCATTCATGTCAACTGCACGGCTGGGCCACTGATCTATGGTTGGATGTCCGGATACTGTGCTCATGAGGGTTCAGGGCATTTCACATTTCACCCAAGAGGCTGGACACCTCATTTTGTGTGTGTGTATGTGTGTATGTATGTATATTTATTTATTTCAGTCTTACTTGATGCCTACACCCTAATAAAGAAGAGATAAGCCATAAAAACCATTCTACTCCATGTGAAACCTCAGTCGCTATACTCAAACACAGGACATGGTGCTTGGTTCAGTGGGAGAAAGTTCGGTTCTTAAACTGAGCCCCTGGGTTTGAGATTGTCCCTTCACTCAGCCAGAAATAAAGAGATTTGATTGGATTAGAGTGGGGTAAGAAGCATTGGGGGGAGGAGATCTCATTAAGCTTCAGGTAAAGGTCAACTCTCAGCAGAAGTCACTTGTCAGTTGGGCACCCCACTGAGGCCACTTTGACATGGCCATTTCCTCATGGGTTCATTGGAGCGTGCAGTTTCTGAGGGGCACTCAAGTTCTTAACAGTCAAAATAAACACTCTCCTCTAACAAGAATTATCCTCTCACTGCTTGTGATCTGGTTGTATTGTAAAGTTGTATTAATGTATGCCTGTACCATGCGTGTCAATGTCAGTACAGTTCCCCTAAAACTCGTACTAAGCAAAATAACTTTATACTTTAGGTACATCAGCTTATACTGTACTTTTAATGTCAGTTTAGTGGAACAGAGCTCATGCTTTGAATATTTTTTATGTGATTTTGTTTACATTTGCCATATTGTGACATACGCAATATATCAATATAAAAAAATTTACCTATTATATTATCTACTAATTATATCATGGTAATAATTTCCCCTGCCCTACTTTAACTGTAATCATGTGTAATTAAGACCAATAAGAAAGCACAACAAATGAAAAACAGTGATGTGATTTTAAATTTGCTTGCCTTTTCCAGCCATTCAGGATGATGAGAGGCTGTCAGCAGAGGAGATGGATGAGAGGAGACGACAGAACATCGCCTACGAGTACCTGTGTCACCTGGAGGAGGCCAAACGGTAAGACGAGAGGAGGCCTGACAAGGAGGAGGGAGGAGATGAAGGCAAAGACCTTGAAGATAAGAGGAGCTTAATGGCACATGCTTATGAAAGGCAACCACTTTCCTTTAATTGTTTGCTTTGTCACAACTCCGAGCTCATACATCGGGTGTACACTGGGTGTGTTCTTGGGCCAAGCATTAGGTTTGTTTAATGTTTGATTATGTAGAACAATTTTGTATTATAAGTTTGTGTGTTTAATGAACATTGTTATGCAGGTGTAATAACAGCAGGGAGTGGTTGAGAAATTAAGCAATGGAGAGAAAGTGAGGGGAATATGATAGATAAGAGAGCAAAGCAGTGTGTGATTAAATGATTTCTGTAGTAGTATGGAGCTGCAATGATAGAAAGGCAGAATCAGCATGCACGTGAGATGTTGACATGGAACTGTAAACATTCATGAGAACATGTGTGGTTAAGACAGGGGAGTTGCTGACTTAGTGGAACGAGTGGCTCTCTTTCCACTGTGCCCTTAACCTCACTGATGGCTGAAATAATCATATATAAAAACCTAAAAATCTAGGTTTGTTGATACTTTTCTCAGTAGGTTTAGTAAATATTTTTTCTTGCAGTGATTTCCACAAGAATCTTTTTTTCGTTTCTTTTGACAGTAAACCTGATGAAGACTTTTTCTTGTGAAGTGCCTGAGCAAATCTCAAACCACTTCCTGCCTTCTTCACAAGGGCAACCATCTGAACAGGAAGTGTAATCATGCCTCTTTTAGCACACTTTATTTTGTGACAGCCCCACCCACAGAGAGAGAGAGAGATTCCCAGGATTGATTATTGATGCTTAAACGTAGCATTCTGTAGTCTAGTGGTAATTCAGCAATCATGCTTCTTCTTGAGACACTCTTTATATGTAACCATCTCATTTGCATCATCATTTCCTCATAGATTGTTTGACAACTGAACTTGCATTTTGACTCAGTAAAGACTATTTGTATAGCCTACATTATCTGCTTATGTCAAAGAATAATAAGGGTCTACAAGGGCGGGTAGCTAAACTAAGCACAGATTCAGTCACCCATCATAATTGGGCCTCGCCTAGATTGAAACATTTTCTTTCTTTACTATGCTGAAAAAAAACTTTAGCTGAAGGCTAGCTGAGCTGCACTGGGACAGTTTAAGGAACGGATGCTTTCGTAACACTCCAGGGTCAACCTCAAAATGACCACTATTTAACTCTCTCTCACACACACACACACACACACACACACACACACACACACATATATATATATACTGTACTCACACTTTCACTTTCTAGCTTCCTGTTATTCCATCCCACTGCTACTGACTTTTCTAAACTCCTGTTAAATTAAATGAGCCCTGGGGCAAAATTATTAAAGACCGTAGTATTGATAAGCACGACATTACTGGTTCCTTTATCGGCACTTTTTAATGTTTTGGTGTAATTTATTATCACGCTGCAGCCAACCCCCCCGCTCTCTGTGTCGGGGCTGAGCTCCTCCACATACATATGCACACACACACCCGCACACACACATAAACATGTAAAAATGTAGAAAGCGATATTTTATTCTGCTCTGTCTGCAGTCTGATCCACTGCCGCTATGTTTTACACAACCACAGTGTGCTAGCTCAGCTAATAGCGAATTGTTACAAACAAGCTAAAACAAAAGCTGTCTGTACATAGTCTAACTGTTTAGTTTGTCTTGTATCTTAAAATTTGGCAAATTCTTGTAAACTTAATGCTGGCTGAGACAAACCTGCCCCTCCTCCCTCTATCAGGTAACTTACCTGCAGGCAGTGAATCACATCAGCAGCAGAGGAAGGACTGATACTGACTGATGTCTGTGTTCTTCATTCTTTCTAAATTTCACTCAGTATTTTGATGTCAGGAATATGATTTATTTTATTGACATTTTAGATTTGTTTCCAGTGAAATATTGAGTTTATGTAGTGACTTTGCTGTTGTCAACATTACTGTTGCTGCTCTAGAAACAATATTTAGGGTTATTTAAATTGTTCAATTCTAATCTTATTCTGCATTTATTGCAAAGAGTGTGGCCAACGCATAGCTTTTGTTGTCGGGGCATTAACGTTCCGAATTGAAACGTTAAAGCACAATGTCTCCAAGAAACACGTCCTGTGCTGTGACAGTTGCATAGCTTTCAGAGCAGCCCCCCTCCCTGCAGCATTTTAGCCAGGAAGCAGCAAAATGAAGCAATGCAACACTGCCTATAATATAGCCAGAGAAGAGCTACCTTTTTACTAAATTTAAGTCCATTAAAAAACATTATCTGTGTTATGTGTTGGTGCACCTAAATGACAAAGTTAGATGTACCAGTGCCACCAATGTAAAAAGTTAGTCTGGAGCCCTGACCTCCATTCAGGGAAAGGTGTCAAGTTAGATTAGGATTAAGACAACCGCCTAATGAAGCCGTCAACCACAGAGAGCATGGCATGAGGTTCTGCTCTCTGGGGTCAGGAGTCAGCAGTCACTGAAACAAGGCAACCATGTAGAAGCAACTCTGTTAGTCTTAGTTAGATCTTTTGAAGAAATGTGTTTCTTGTTTCTTTATTCAATTCACTTTTATTTATATAGCGCCAATTCATAACAGAAGTTATTTGCACATTGCATTTTTCCTATAGAGCAGTTATAGGCCGTACTCTATCCACCTATGTTTTTGTTAACACTTTTAAAAATGTATCGTTCAATTAATCCACAACTCCAAAACAACATTGAATTAACTAATAAGGTTGTATGGGAAAGTCAGATTTGATGATATAATGGTTGATTGTCATTCTTTGTTGAACTTGTAGATGTCACGTATACGGTTTTCGGCAGTGAAGTTATTAAAATATCAGATAATTAAGGACATCCTAACCTGATCTGCAACATTGGTATAGGCCTTTTTCACAAGACGTTTTGTCATGTCACAGTAGGAAAAGCACAGGTGTTACTAATAACATTAACAATGGCTCTGTTCTATTCAAGTGTCCCAGTAAGCCATGACAGTGTGATAGCCTCTACAATACCAGGACCCTGAAACAAACTCAAGCAGTTACATGAAATTCAGCCATCATTCATTTTATTATTTACACCTTATATATTTCTATACTATATAAAGCCAAGTCCAGTTACTTTTATATCCCTTGTTAACTGTAAGTCATTGAGCTTCATGTATGCAAGCTGTCAATGTCTTATTGCTGTCTGTTAAAAACTCTTTTGGTTTAAAAGGACAGTTACTTTGCTTCTAGTGCCTTAAATTACTTTAGATCAACTGCAAGATAGTAGTAGTAGTAGTAGTGCATGCAAAACTCATTTTTATTGGCTAATTGCTGATGGTTTATGGCACATGTGAAATGTCATATTTGTATTTGCCCAGATCGGAGGTCTTTTACACAGTAGATTGCCCACATGCTTTGTTGTTCAAAGTCCCCTTAACTGCACTTGGTAGCGTGTTGGTGTTGTCAGTTGAAAGACACACCCTCCTACAAAACACACACACACACACACACACACACACACACACACACACACACACACACACACACACACACACACACACACACACACACACAGTAGTTTCTGGAATGAGACTTTGTACCCTCACCAGAGAGTAAACAGTTGATGGTTTACATTTGTAGCTTTTTTAGATGTGGACCCTTTAGTTTGCTTTGATACAGGTCCACCCCAGGATATCGAAAGCATGTTTTTTTTCAGTTGAGGATGTTATCCTAATTTTTAGACAAACCTTACCTAACCAAATGTGCTATATTTCTCCCATTACACAAACACAGGCATGCACACAATCACAAACTCATGACCAGCATGACTAAGCTACATGACCCAAGCTTTCAGAAGACCCTCTGTGTGTAGACAGAAATACAGTAGCTGAAAGAAAAGGAGTTTAGATTACTAATAATGCATTGAGGTGGGACAGATTTAAGTCCCAGAGTCCAGAAACCTGTGTTTTGTTTAGCCTGGTAAGTCGCAGATTAGACAATGACAGGAAGGCCTGCTTGGTTGTAAACAGGGGTGCTAGCCTGTCCTGCTTCAGGAGACAAGTTCTCCCAACATTGTTTTAAGTACAGGAAGTGAAGTTTCACAGGAGAGCTCTGTTACCCATGCAGGATGTTTCTTTGACTATGTTCTCACCACACGTCTCTTATTTTTCTTTTGGAGTAATCTTGACTATCCCCTGCATTTGCTCCTCTCCATTAATATGTCACTTATTCAAGATTCAACAAATTGGTCTGGATTTTGATCTGCATCACTGCTTTGCCCTGGTTGGCGTCAGCCACTGAGCTATGCTGCGTGTGTGTGTGTGTGTTTTCGTAGTCATTCAGTGCTAAATGGGCTTTTTCTGACATGCAATGTCATGTGGGGGTGAGGGTTAACTGATATTGATATAACAGCATCTGCTTGATACCAGGCCTAAAAAACTCCTGCTTGAAATTGATGATTTGATGACTGCTTCTTCAGTAGACTAACGATTATTTTCATGCTCAATTAATCTAACAAATATATTTTGCCAGTTAATCGATTAATCAGAAAATAGTGAAAGATGTCGCAATTTCCAAGAGCTCAGGGTGATGTCATTAAATGTCTTGTTTTGTTCGACCAATTGTCCAAAACCCAAAAATATTAAATATACTATAATGTAAGACAAAAAATTTTCCCGTGAGAAGCAGAAACCAAAAATGTTTGCCATTTTTGCTTGAAAATTGACTTAAACAATTGTTCATCAAAATAGTTGGTGATTAATTGATTAGTCAATCGACAGAAAGTTAATCAACTAATTGTTGCAGCTCTATTTAAGTTCACCCAATGCCTGACTTCAAATCCCTGATAACACGCGTGAGAGTCAGATACTACACACTCCACTGGGTTTGTGTTGACAGTACAAGGTGTGTTATGGTTTTCCTTAATGTGCTGACACATATTTTGTCAGATGGATCCTTTGAGCACCCACACGGCTTTAATTAACACAAACAAACTGCGCATGCATGTGGGAGGAAACGCTTTATTGCTTGCAGACTGAAAGGTAGGAGTTTCTGGTATGAATGAAACCTATAAGGAAGCTAAATCACTGACCACCATACATTGCCTTTGGCAAAGGATAAATTCTTTTGTAGGATGACGAACACGAAGAGTTTTATTATTTTTTATTTATTTATTTATTTTTTTAGTAGAACACTCGCGACAGTCAGATAATGTGTAACAGATTCTCAGACAATGATGATTCACTGTATTCACAAATAATTCACTTGCTCTTTGGAATGGAGTTTTCCTAATATCTGTGGGAGTAGTCTGGCAGAGACTGCTCCAAAGCTGCTGTTGCACCTTTCAAAGGGAAATTATATCAGTTTGAAAAGTAAATATTATTTTAACAAACTGAATATGCGCTTTTCAGTTTTCTACCTATTTCAGACGTCTCTTTGGTCATCCCTTGTAGACATAAAAATCACTTTTTCTCATAACACATTATTATCTTGCAGAAGTGAAACTCCTAAACCTTCACCATTGATCGACTTAGGCTTTAGACTAAATGAAGCAGTATTAGAGGGCGTTTAGCTGTCTTTTGCCTGCACAAATTCATTAGTTTCAATGGAGATGTGCGACAATGGCGCTCAAAGCACATCGCAGGTCTTGTGACAAGAATTAACCAAACAGCTTCACATGACTTGCTTCACCCTCCGTCCAAGGACGTCACAACATCCAGTTGAAAGCTCAGCCAAACTAAAGCAACTGAAGAGCGACTGATATACTCATTTAGACTGACTGTGATTTGGACTGGTTGCTTAGTAACGGCAGGTGCGACCGTAGCACAACCTCCCAAGCACCTTGGATAAAAGGATGAAAGTGCCACGGTTGGTGTTTTCCATGAGATTTTAGACGCGACATCTGAACAGCCCCTTAGACATCATGTTCACTGTTTACCTCTTTAACCTCACATTGTCCACTCGACAAGTAAGCCTAACACTAACCTTTACATGGTTCCAAAGCTCAAACTGTAAATCTGTCCACAGCCCCCTTCCTAAAGCATGCTGGGCTCAGTGTGGGTGCTGCCTGTAACAATGCCCAGTTCTCACTGGCCTCCAGACTACTTTGTTGCTCTAAATTTGAGTTGATCCAATAGCAATTCATTTAAAAGTGGTATATTTACTAACGTTACTATATATTATGGATCACAGACAATGTGATCAAAAGTTTTCCAGACAGAGATTTTTCCTTCTCTACTGTAAATGCCATGAATGGCAACAAGACATTATTTTTATTAGGATTTATATTTGCATGTTCTTGGTCCGCTGTCTTTAGTTTTTGCTTGGATCAGTAAGGGCAGCAGGTGTAGGAAATGCCAATATTGACTTGCTGAGTACATGCAGGCATTCAGCCACCTCATAAACTGCACTGCACTCTCAGTTGGCAGGGTAAGAGTGGGCTGATGTTTGTTTATATTCTGAATATCACCATAGCATGCTGTTTAGTATTACAGAGTCACCAACTTTATTTATATTCATGTCAGCTAGTTGAGCAATAGTTTGAGATAATGTTTTCACTTCTCATTACGCCGTTAACATGCTTGCTTAGAATTAATTTGTCATTTATTGAGAAATTTGTAATAGCTCCCTCAAAAGCGTTTTTCCTCTGTGGTCAGTTTGGTTGCAGGAGTTTAACATTATAGAGATGCTTATGAAAATCCTCTGCCTGCTCTGAAGTCGATATTTGTGTATTCTCAGGTGGATGGAGGCCTGCCTAGAGGAGAACTTGCCCCCTACCACAGAACTGGAGGAGGGACTGAGAAATGGTGTCTACCTTGGCAAACTTTCCAACTTTTTCGCCCCCAAAATGGTGTCTGAGAAAAGGATCTACGACCGAGATCAGGCCCGCTATAAGGTACATCCCCATTCTATTGCATTTAAACTCCTTCCGTCTTTAGGTATAGTCATAGTTGTAGTACATTTTATTTTTCATCAGCTTACAGCAGACAGGAAGACCTTCCATATCTTTCAGGCACTTCCTAACCGTTTGAAACAGTTTCACACAGGAAAGGGAGAAACGTGGCAGGCGAGTGTTTAGGGCCTCACTGTAACATGCAGCTGTTGTGCTGGTACAGTAAACTACAAAAATGTCTGAGCAAGATTTTTAGCTTGACTTTGAGCTTGATTTTATTTCTCTTTTACAAATTTTAAACAAACCTTATCAGACTATTAGATGCTGTACCGTTAATAAGTTTAAGAGTCAGCATGCAGCTTTTAGGTATCAGACTGAGCTGGCTCGGCTCAGCTGTTGCTCCTGTTTTAAGGTCATTGACGATAAGCTTGCTTTTCTATAGTGCAACATTATTCGTGCACCCCACAACAACCCTTTTATCACTGTTTTTCAGTTGCAGTGGTAAAGGTTTGAACAATTACTCTGCAATTCCTCATAATTATATGGCTACATTTCTTTGTGCTCCTGTCTTTGTCTTCGTCTTCATCTTTAGAGCAAAGGGCTGCACTTCAGACACACGGACAACACAGTGCAGTGGCTCAGAGCCATGGAGTCAGTGGGTCTCCCCAAGGTAAGGGGCTTGCACAGCCATCAGTAATGCAGACACATGCTCCCTGTTTTACAAACATGTACAGTATACAGACCCATTTGAGTCTGCTTTCACAGTCTTCATACCTTAAGAAAAGATTTTGCTACATTAAGTACCCCATTTGCAGAGGAATTAAAGCTTTTATAAAATTCAAACAGTTCTAAAAGAGTTGTAAAAAGGGTTGGAAAGAAGTGTTGTTTCACCACAGTAACGTTATATTAGCTGTCTTACAATCCCATTTAGGCAGGAAACATGTATGTGCAGGACATAAAAAATAAAACAAACTGCCAGATCACATTCAGGTGATGGTTTGCAACACAAACTATGGAATTGGGAGGCCTTGGCTTTGTCATGTGTTCATTGGCTCAGGGTTGTTACATTGCTCAGAAGGCAGAAACCATCTTACAACTGAGCATTTGTAGCTACAACTAAGAGAGTAGAATCCATCCATTCAGTGGAATCCAAAACTAGTATGGATATGTATAATCTCCACTACAACAGATGCAGAATTAATTTCAACCCTGTCATTGGTCAGAATCCATCCTACGACTACAGTAAGACTGCATCAAATTAGACTTTGTCATATAATGTAAAAAGCTGCAGAGAGTAAAGGGTAAACACATATTTAATCAACATGACTTTTGTTCAGATAGTGAGTAGGCTACAGCACCTGTGACACCCTGTTTTTGCATGATTATATACTACAAAAGGTACAGTACCCTCAGATTGTACTGGAAAATGTCAATAGTCTTTGTGACATGATTGATATACACACATTTCATGCATCTGTAAGAGTGTAAACACTGACAGATGAAATTGTAGTGAGGGTGTGGCAGTTCTCACAGAACAGTATTAACATCATTACATCTTTTGAGATGACACAGAAGACTTCACTGCGGTGTATCGTGGAAATGAAAATGTGGTAAAACCGATATCCATTTATCCCTGTAATGTTAGGGATCGCTTGTAATTTAATTGACAATTTTTATGAATAGCCTTTTTAGGTATTGTCACTTTGATAACGTAACCTTATCTGTAGCTTTTACTACTACATCATTCCATGATGCAAAACCATGATGCTGCGAGCATAATTAACGTGTGACATGATAAAAATACATTTTAGAGATGGGCAAGAGCGGGCCCAGTGTTTGGGGAAACTGTGTCCTCCTTAAACTGCATATGTTTATGATGTGACATATTTGTTAATAAAGGCTAGCCAAGTTTTAGGCAATAAGTATATATCTGTAAGATGCTTAAAAAACTAGGCCAACTGAACACGTACAATGAGCAGTGATAAAAGGGGCAGAGCAACAGCATGAGCACCTGTAAAATATAATGCTGTTCAATGTAATAGGACTCCAATAAATGCTACCTCTGTGAAGCTCATAATCCTCAGTATTTTAGAAATGATTCTAGTGACTGGTGTTGATTCAGCTCTGTGGTATTGAAAATGATTTGCTTCACAACATTGGTATGGTTATTGTGCTCATGTTGGGCTGCAGCAGAATAAAAAGTGTCAAGACACTGATAAAAGAAGAGTGACTAATAACTATTGTGGTTTCTGCTTTCAGATATTCTATCCTGAAACGACAGATGTGTACGATCGCAAAAACATGCCCAAGGTGGTATACTGCATTCACGCACTGAGGTAAGAATTTAAGGGTTTCAAAAACAGTGATTTTTCACTTAACTGTATTTCTCACTTCTGACAGCAAAATTGCTCACTCATCTCTAAAGTCTTTTGTTTGCGCAATGGACTGTACCCAGTTGCTTTTTTCCTGAAGGTGACACACCTGAAAGTCACTTTCAGGTTTCCCTTCCAAGAAGTAAATAAAAACCAGTTTACTAAACTGCTATTGTTTATAGATGACCTAAAAGCCAAGCGCTGGTATCTGGTACTTAGAATTAACTATGTGCGACCTCTAATTTATATGTCATGAACAGAAATAGTACTTAGTAAGTGATATGAAACTAAATTATTATATTAATAAAACTTCTAAAATGTTATTTCTACTTAGGTAAGGTTGACACAACACGCAGACTTTTTTATGATTTGTCTTAAATAGGTCAAGGCTATATTATACAGCACCATACATTTAGCTATAGGCAGATATTGCTGCAATGTGGCAAGTTCATATGCTTTCAATCCCTGAATTGCCGGTTTGCTCAAACACCTTTTAATCATGGGCTACTTAGCAATTCAGTTACTTTGAACAGTTTTTCAGCCTGTTACTTGTTTGTTTTGAACACTTTTGATGAGCATAACCAATCTATGCACACTGCTTATATAAACCTCTATAGAGTATGTAAGCAGGGGCTTTCCACAAATTAAATGTGATGTTTCAGTGTTTCAAGTCTTTACTTATAGTCTCACAACAAAGGGTAAATTCTGTCATGTCTTGGTTTTGGGTTTGTGAAAAATGTTGTAAGAGAGAAAGAAGTTAGTGGTCTTACTGTAATGTGGGTGGCTTTAGAATTACAACTTCTGGTCCTTGGTTTTTTTTAGTTCAGATGACTTTGAATGAACTGAAGGGCCAATTTTATCTGTCTGACCCGTCCAGTCAGCCAAACACAGATTTAGGGAGTGGTTATGTGAGCTGCTAGGATTGTTTTCTCTGTTGTAGTGTTTCAGTCAGGTCCTGAGAGAATTGGTTTCCTTCCCTCGTTATGCACACACGTGCTCTTCCTTCCTGCGAATCCAGCTTAAGTCCCACAAGGACCCAGTGAATCCTCTTCTTCCCTGGGTACAAACACATGGAGGCAAAGCAGCAGATGCTCCTGCACATTCAGTGTGGTGGAAAATTGAAAGGGAACACAATGTAATAGGGAAAAACATAGCTTAAAGTAAATTTTAAAATGCTTATGACAAAGTAGTAGAGATGTAGGGCTTAGTTGTCTAAGGGAAGAGGAAAACTTGGAAAGAAACAAGTGGGGGTCCATAGTCTGGAGAGAGCTAGTTGCTCCAAGATAGTCAGCTGATTGTCTGTAACTTCTGTGACTTGTAATCTTCCACCTTCATTAATCCCAGTCAGATGTTACTGTGTTTGTATCTTAATTGGATCAGCTGCCTGCATGTTAAAATATTACCCTTTTTATATAAGCAGAGTTTAAATAGTTGTCCCAAGCCCCCTGTGTCCCAAGGACAGAGTGCATTTCATGTACACACACACACACACACACACACACACAGTGACCAAAGGTCAGAATAACCAGCTACTACAACTGCTCCATTCAGAGTTGTGCAGATGCCATACCTGCCCTAAATATCTATAATTCATCAGCACTTATCAGGTACCTGCGGGAAGATGAAAGTTTTATGAAGTTTCCAGCCACCTGCTTGTTGAATTCACTGAGCCTGCTGGCTGCTGTAAGCTAGTGCTTGTTGTAGTGTGAGCCAACACTACCCCCCTGTGGTGTGAGTGTGTCATATGCATTAAAGGCCATCAGGAGAAATCACAATCATGAAGGAAAAAGGTCTAAAACTACAGTTTCATGATATCAGACTGTTGAATATCAGAATGTTTCAAGCTTCTCATTGCTTCCTTATTCTTTTGGTATGTAAATCTTACACCCCATATGGTTTATTTCAGCTTGTACTTGTACAAACTGGGCATTGCACCACAGATCCAGGACCTGCTGGGGAAAGTGGCCTTCACAGGTAAACCAGAAACTGAAGTATAGCAGAAAAGTTATATAAAATATCTGTAAATGCAACCATGAAGTTATTATTCAATTATTATTATTATTTTTTAAATGGAGGATACATGTTGCCTTAGGGCTTTTTGAAATACTGATATGTACACACCTAGTTTTGCATGTATTCATTTAATGAGAATTGTCTTTGTGTGGGAGTTAATTGAGAAACATGAAAGAATGTTATCATGTGTTCTCAAGCATGTAAAGTTTTATGAGGGTTTGTGTAAACATATTGTCTGTAATTTTTGTATTTTCCAGCATTTCAGTTCATTGAAATATCCCCTGCAGTCATTCAAATAATACCGAATAGGACACACAAACTACCATTAGATTGTCCTGAGTATGCATCAGGGCTTACTCACATTTATTCTTTTTATTTTTATTTTTTATATTCACTTCTGAACAGTTCATATTTTTTCCATTTTCAACTAACTTTAATTTAACTTTGGGGGGAAAATGTCAGTGTTCTCTGTTTACTGTATTTTATAGTTTTTCTTAACTGCTTAAAGGTTCCCTGTGGAGTTTTAGACCTCAAAAATGCACAACATTTAATTTGTCCTGCAGAAGGCCATCAATCATTCACAACAGTTAACTCATGTGTCAAAAGTAAATAGCTTCATCTACAAGTCCATCACTGCCACCAAAATGAAATGTCTCTTTATCATTAAGTCAGACAGTCTAAGAAACAGTGCCAGTATGACAGATGACAGCAAGATTGTTTCTTTATGCAGTTTCTCATTGAGACTTACATACAGTAACCCTATAGTAAAGTCAAATGTCCTCTACAGTTAACTGAATAAACTCATGTCATAAAAACACCAATTTCAACAGTCTGTTGACTTTTCTGGTATGTTCCCTATTCACAGTAAGTATAGGCATACTATATATGTAACAGTAATGTATAACAGAGAATAGGCAAATTAAACTACAGAAAAGCACCATTTTATCAGATATTTGCATTTACAACACACATGGTGCATGGTGGAACCCTCCCCTATATGCCTCTGCCATGCTGTTCTCACAGCAACAGGGAGCTACTGTCTGTCCTCTTTCTCCGTGTCTACTACTTCTTTCTGTATGACAGGTCTGCTGTATCTCTGTGATGTCTATCTGGTTCATGTCCAGAATCTGTGGTAGCTATGTTTTGCCCCTTGTGGTGTAACTGTGTATGAGAAATGTTAGCTGAGGAGTTGCACCTACACACTAAATTTTACAAGATGTGAAAAGGTGCACTCAAATTTGAGGATGAACATGTTACTACTTGAAGAATCCTCTCATCAATTATTTTTATGACACCACCAGATTACTGAAACCTATGAAACATTTATGTTTGAAAGGTTTTTTACAGTTGGCTCAACTATTTTGCATGTGAGGATTTACAGTGAGCATGTTGATGAACACTTCTGAGCATTATACAGATCAATAGAAAGAAAGTTAAATCCTTTTTGATTGCAGAGGCTAACTCTGCATCATTGGATATTTTGAAGATATTTGTGCTTTAAAAGCAACAAGAAATGCATAAACTGTTGAACAATTGATTTAGAATTGAAGTGTTTTGAGAATCATGATTTCCATTCAAAGATTGTGCCAAAGCAACAGAGAGAAGCTGTTTTTAGCCTTTACTATGCTATACTCTGTACCACAATTTCCCCTACAATCGGTATGTATCTGCCTTCCAGAGGAAGAGATCAGTAACATGAGGAGTGAGCTGGAGAAGTATGGCATTCAAATGCCAGCTTTCAGTAAGATTGGAGGAATCCTGGCCAATGAGCTCTCAGTGGATGAAGCTGCCTGTAAGTCCTCTGACCTTTAAACTAATTCTCTATTGATGTTTTTGACAGAAACTCCGGAAAATTTTAGCCAGCACTAAAATGTTCGCACACACTCTGTTGTCTTTAGTGCATGCTGCTGTGATTGCCATCAATGAGGCAGTTGACAGAGGTCAGGCATCTGTGACAATGGGAGCCCTGAATAATCCTAACGCAATGCTGAGGAACACCCAGGAAGCTCTGGCCCAAGACTACCAGGATAAACTGAGCCAGGCCAAGGCTCGTAAGCAGAATCAGTCCTCAGGGAGGGTGAGAAGCCTAACAAACACTTCAATGACCTTGTTATGTTTAAGTTAGTTGTATAATAATGTTTGGTTCATTACTGGCTTTCCCTGTGTAGAATGCTTGATTAGCCTCTCTGTGACTTTCACTGTCTTTGCAACTAAACTCTCTGTTTAGTTTCTCTCTTGCTTGCCTACTCACCAATCTCTATTGCTCCCTATTTCACTCGTTTTTGGGCTAGTCAGATATTCAATTACATAAATGACATTTAAGCAACAGTAACATTAAATGAAATAGCCATCACTAATAAACGTGTGTGATATTGAGCTATTCAGGTTGACCACCAACAAATGTTTAACCTTCTGTGTTAGTCTGAAAGTGGCATCACTGAACTGAAGATACAAGATAAAGGAATATAAAACATTGAGACCAAATTTGAGTAAAGCAAAAAATGGAAACATGACTGTTGCTCTGAAACTGTGTTTCTGACTGCAGTGTCTAGTACTGACAACTATAATAAATGACGAGATATCCACACTGAGGTCTGAAAGGGGTTGCCTACACTGACTCACTCACAGACCTTGCCAGCACATTCCAGTGGCTGCAGTGTCAGCTGTACTTCACCAAACACAAACCCTCCGCACCATCCAGCATCTCGCCTCCTATTCTCTTTACAAAAACTGTACAAACAGGAACCATCCATTTCCACTTAATGGCTGAAATGTGATACATATAATATACAACTTCATCATATACAACTTAATTGGCGTGCAACTCAATGCGACAAAGTCAAAGGAGCTGATTGTGGATCTACGGAGGGCCAAGGCACCAGTGACCCCGGTTTCCATCCAGGGGGTCAGTGTGGACATTGTGGAGGACTACAAGTACCTGGGAGTACACTTGGATAATAAACTGGACTGGACCAAGAACACTCAGGCTGTTTACAGGAAGGGCCAGAGCCGCCTCTATTTTCTGAGGAGGCTGAGGTCCTTCAACATCTGCCGGACAATGCTGAAGATGTTCTATGAGTCTGTGGTGGCCAGTGCTATCCTGTATGCTGTTGCATGCTGGGGCAGCAGGTTAAAGGTAGCGGACGCAAACAGACTGAACAAACTGATCCGTAAGGCCAGTAACATTGTGGGGTGGAGCTGGACTCTCTGGCGGTGGTGTCAGAGAGGAGGATGCTGGCCAAACTACACGCCATCTTGGACAGTGTCTCCCACCCGCTCCATGACGTGCTGGCTAAACAAAGGAGCACCTTCAGCGGAAGACTCATCCCACCAAAGAGCACCACAGAGCGCCACAGGAAGTCATTCCTGCCTGTGGCCATCAAACTATTTAACTCCTCCTCTAAGGATTAGTCTGTTTGACCCTAGGTCACTAAACTGGACATTGAGCATTACATCTTAATAATAATTGTGCAATATTCTGTTTACTACTCAAGTGCAATATTAGTTTTCCTTGTTAGTTTTTCTTATTACTGTTACGGATATACCTCAATTACTCTCGACAGTACATGCACCTCCGCTTTTACTATTATTTATTACATAATTAGTGACATTGTATTTATACTGTACTTCACCATCTACCAGTAAACCCACTTGGTACTCGACACTTAGTTTATCTTATACTTATACCAACATGTTACTTAATTTATTTCTGACCTGTTTATAGTGTATAATATCGTTTTCTCCTGTGTGCACTGACGTAAAGAAGAGCTACTGGAACAAAGAGTTTCCCTACGGGGATCAATAAAGTATTTCTGATTCTGATTCTGAACGCCATTCACACCGCCATAGCACAACTACAGACTCAACACCCGAGTGCACTCATATTAATCTCGGGTGACTTCAACCATGTCAGTGTTTCAACAACACTGACTAATTTCACCCAGTATGTGAGTTGTCCTACTAGAGAGGAGAGGACACTGGACCTGCTGTATGCTAACGTTAAGGATGCATACAGGCTTCAGACCGACTGGCAGCAGAGGAGTTGAAGGCAGCTTGGACAGGGCCAACGAACTTAATCTGTTCTTTAACAGATTCGATACACCAGCTCCTGCTCATCCCCCCTCTAACTCAGCTGCTGTCGGCCCTCAAGCTCTTCTGAGTACTCTGCTCCCCCTCCCCATCAGGCTAACGGCCCTCTTCGCACTAATGACTCCCCCTCCCCCGCCTGTAACCTCTGCTGTGTGCCTGACTACTGACCAGGTGAGAGGACAGCTGATGAAACTCCACTCAAACAAGGCTGCAGGCCCCGATGGAGTTAGCCCCGGGGTGCTAAAAGCCTGTGCCCCCCAGCTATGTGGAGTCCTTCAACATGTCTTCAACCTGAGCCTGAGTCTTCAAAGGGTCCCTGTTCTGTGGAAGACATCTTGCCTCGTTCCTGTGGCAAAGACGCCGCGTCCCAGTGGCTTCAAGGACTACAGACCGGTGGCACTGACCTCCCACATAATGAAGACCCTGGAGAGACTAGTGCTGGAACAGCTGCGGACCATGGTCAGACCCCTCCTGGCCCCCTTCAGTTTGCCTACCAGCCCCGGCTGGGAGTTGAGGACACATCATCTTCCTGCTGAACCGCATCCACACACACCTGGACAAGCCGGCAAGCATGGTGAGGATCATGTTTTTTGACTTCTCCAGTGCTTTCAACACCATCCAGCCAGCCCTGCTGGGGGAGAAGCTGGCAGCGATGCAGGTGGATGCCCCCCTCGTGTCCTGGATTGTGGACTACCTGACTGGCAGACTACAGCATGTGCGACAGCGTGGTCAGCAACACTGGGGCCCCTCACGGGACTGTCCTCTCCCCCTTCCTCTTCACCATCTACACCACAGACCCCACACAGATTCCTGCCACCTTCAGAAGTTTTCTGATGACTCTCAGCGGTGGTGATGAGTCTGAGCACAGGGCTGAGCACAGGGCTGTGGTGGGGAACTTTTGTCTCATGGTGTGAGCAGAACCATCTGCAGCTCAATGCGACAAAGTCAAGGAGCTGGTTGTAGACCTACGAAGGGCCAAGGCACCAGTGACCCAGGGGGTCAGTGTGGACATTGTAGAGGATTACAAGTACCTGGGAGGACACATGGACAATAAACTGGACTGGGCTAAGAACACTCAAGCCCTTTACAGGAAGGGCCAGAGCCGCCTCTATTTTCTGAGGAGGCTGAGGTCCTTCAACATCTGCCGGACAATGCTGAAGATGTTTTATGAGTCTGTGGTGGCCAGTGCTATCCTGTATGCTGTTGCATGCTGGGGCAGCAGGTTGAAGGTAGCAGACGCCAACAGACTCAACAAACTGATCCGTAAGGCCAGTGACATTGTGGGGGTGGAGCTGGACTCTCTGGCGGTGGTGTCAGAGAGGAGGATGCTGGCCTAACTACATGCCATCTTGGACAGTGTCTCCCACCCACTCCATGCTGGTCAAACAAAGCAGTACCTTCAGCGAAAGACTCATCCCCCCAAAAAGCACCACAGAGCGCCACAGGAAGTCATTCCTGTCTGTGGCCATCAAACTCTTTAACTCCTCCCTCTAAGTGTTAGTCTGTATGACCCTAAGTCATTAAACTGGACATTGATCATTACATCTCTGCAATACTTGACATAATTGTGCAATATGCTGTGTTAATACTCCTGTGCAATATACTCTTTTCAGTTTAAAATTCCCTATTTATTGATATTGATATTTATTCATACCTCTGTTACTGCTGTGCAATATCCTCTGTCTCACCTTATACCGTATTATTATCATCATCAACCGGTAAACCCACTTTGTACTTCACACTTATTTTATTTTATACTTATACCCACTTGGTACTTAATTTATTTTCTGACCTGTATTATATATTTTTTGCTTAGTACTTCTATTCCTGTGTGCACTGACGTGATAGTGAGCTACTGTAGCAAAAGAGTTTCCCCACGAGGATCAATAAAGTATTTCTGATTCTGATCTGATCAGTATGAATGGGGGGGGAAAAATTATGTGACTAAGTACAAATTAAATATGCTGCATGAGATGAGATATCTATCTATCCATCTATCCATCTATCTATCTATGTGTATTTTTCTTTGTCTCCCTCAATTAGCGCTCCTCGGTTGCTACTGAAGAAAGAGATGTTTATGAGGAGCTGCTGACTCAGCAGGAGATCCAGGGCTCCCTTGACTTTGTCAACAGTAAGGATTTTCCCTCTCACATGACCCTTATATAGTACTTTTTCCCAAAACCCTGTCAAGTACCATGAATGCATTCCTTTTTGCATGGAAATAAAAATCCTTGTACAGTGTTGGCGCATGTGAACACAGGACATCTGTGAATATACAGTAGAGAATGCGCAGTTAAAAAAAACACTAAATTCTCTAAAATTGGTTTGTTTCGGCTCTTATCCGAAAGACATTACATTATCCCTTAATGACGTCTGTCTTGGTTTTTCCTGTCTCCAGTCCAGGCAGCAGTAATGCAGGTGAATCATGCGGTGTCGACCCAGGATGAGGCCGCTCTGTTAGCTGCACTTAAGCTTGAAGCTCTGGCCCTGCTGGGTGTTCAGGAGTCAAACTGTTGCTGGTACCTGGAACATTTTACCACCTACTGCCAACATAAATCCAAGGTATACCGAGTCAGAGCTTGTTTGCTTAATTGTTCCCAAATCAGGGCCTTAGGCCCCAGAGCACCTCTGGTTTTCTGTCCAAGTAGTTAGTTAATTTTATTTATTTGCAGTTATTGAGAGTATACAATAAATATGCCTGTATTAGATAGCTAGAATGGGGGTGGGGGAAAGCAGTGCTTGGGGGTCCTGAGGGCCATAGTTGAAAATGACTGTGTTGGCAACTTACAAACCACAATACATAGGAATTCACTCCTTTTAAGTACTGCTGTGAGCACACAGTAACAGATGTAGTGTAGACACGCATGAAGGACTGTAACTGTTGTGCTTCTTTCACTAGTCAGGCAGTGAAGACATCGTTTATAAAGAAAAAGCCTAATCACAACTTCAGAGAAGTTGGAAAGGACACAGCCAGGCCCTTTGCCCTCCATGGCCCTGCATTAAAACATGCTGAATAAGTATGGGATCTTAGTGGTATCTCTCTAGTGTACTCTAATCTTTGTGCTGCAGGATGGAGGGAGGGCCGAGATGGTGGACAAAGAGGAGATTCAGAGAGTTGTCAGCTCTTGTAATGACTCTGCTGAGGGAGAGAAACGAAGTAAGCACCTTTTTGTTACTTACCATAGATGTTTATTAACAGTAATTACTGGTCAATTCAAAATCACATATGTACCCGCAAGCAAGCTTCTCAAAGCACACATGTAGAGTCTATCTACTATTACGCAGTACAGTTCATGATAAATCTTTAATATGGGTTTTCCAAAGGCATTTCAGCATGTAATTGTATGGCAAGAAAGAAATGTAATTTTAATAACACACATGCCTTTCCAAAATTACATTTGGGCTTTGCAAGACATGACTATCTGTGATAACTTTCTTGACCAGAACTCGAGGCAGTTGCAGCGATCAATACAGCTATTCGTCTTGGTAATGCAGTGGAGACGGTGGAAGAGCTGATGAACCCTGAGGCACAACTGCCAATTGTCTACCAAACTGCTGCCAACCTCTATCAGGCTGAGCTTTTCAGTTTGCAGCTACAAGGGGGGCGGGTGAGACATCATGTTTGCAATTTTGACTCTTTAACATGCTGATACAGATATGCTTACAGGTATAGGGGAGGTCAGTGCTAGACATATACCGTAGTTAAATGTCACTTCATGCTTGTGATTCAGACCTTTTTTATGTTTATTAGTCTGGCTTGAGCCATGAGGAGCTGAGTGTAGCTGTGGAGATGCTGTCAGCTGTAGCAGTGCTGAACGAGGTGCTGGACACCAAAGACCCCCAGGCTGTGATTGAGCAACTAACAGACTCTCCTCTGGGCTTCACCAACATGGACCAAGACAATCTCAACAGGTAAGATGGCTGCAGGACAGATAGCTGTGGCCTGCTGAGGAGCAAACAGTGGCAGTGCATAAAACAATGCTAGGAACACCAATTGTTAAGCCAAATGTATACCACTGGGCAGCAGCTTGGTGATGGTAGGTTCAGGCTTCTCTTTTGGCAAGCATTTGACCTACTAAAGTGTAATTTAGCAAGACACTGGACTCTACCATCTCCAATGGAGTTCTGTAGCTAACATCAGACTCCAATCGCCCTGCTGTCATGTCTTTTGATGCTGGTGGTGATCCTCTTCTTTCATGATTACTATTTTGTTGTTGCTGTGGTGCTCATGGAAGTTAAATTATGGTGGTTTTAGGAGCATGAAATGAATTTGATCAAAAAGTTATAGAAATAATGTCTTTAGGTTGCATGTCACTGCACTCCACCCTATGTCTCTCTCCACTGTTACTTTGCTAACACTAGAGTGGGCTGATGAGTAGTGGTTCATTTAATGTCATAAAACTTTGTTGAACTTCTTCATGGTACTCTCCCTTAGGTATGCTGACACTCTTATCAAACAGCGAGGGGAGGCTCTTGCCAAGGGCCAAGAGTTTCTCACCTGGAATGATGTTCAAAAATGCATTGACACAGTCAATGTTCAGGTCCACGAGGAGCATGAACGTAAGAAAGTCTTGCACATTTCTGGTTATGTTTTACGTTGTGTAGCTTGTGGATATTTAAGGACTTTTTAGCCAGCAGTTTCAAACCTTGAAAAAAGGCTTTATTTTAGGTGTGATCCTACATTGAGAATTAAAGAAAAAAAAACAAAACACACACACAATAAATGAAACACATTGACATTCACATTGAGTAACAAATGGTCCTTGTCTTCTCCCTCCAGGCATCATAGCTATAGCTGAGATCAATGAGGCACTCAACTCAGGTGATCATCAGCAGACACTTGCAGCCCTGCTCCTCCCTACAGCCAAGTTGACTGGGGTGAACCCAGCCACAGCCAAACACTACCATGATGTCCTACAATACACCAAGCAACTCCTCTGCCAGGTATTGTGACCCTAAATTGAGTTAATTAATATAGGATTTATGTAAATAAATGTCCTTGCACCTTTCACATCCTCAAAGTGCAAAATATGGGGGAAAAAAATTCTTAATGGCGAATAAACCAGTGTTGTAAGCACATCATAACTCTATCTCATTCTAATCATTTGTTTTATTGGACTTGCACAGCAGCCACTCGTCCCTGACATGGCTCCATTTTGCAATACTGCATCATTACGGATTTGAACTGCTTAATGTTGAAGAACTTTTGTGTATATATTATATATGTAATTCAAAAGGCAAGAGTAAATGTTCATGTAAATAATGTTCTTTTGTATGCAATTGCTTGTTACAAGGCAAAGAGGAAAGATTGTAGTTATCAACATACTCTGATTCTGTGTCAAGCAAACAGTTTCAGTCTGAGATTTTGCTGGGTTGACATAAGCTTGTATAGGTTTCATGGTCTCAATGTTCCTTTCCTGATCCTGAAATTCCTAAAGATGCAGAGCTTGGTGTTGTTTTGGACGTAACACAGATTCCAGTATTGCCCTGTTAAATTCAGTGTCTACTTTTAACTTAACTCACATCTTTGTTTCTGGGCTTGTGCTTCCCTGCTGGTTCCCAACAATGGTCCGGCCTCTGAGGTACCCCGTGGAGGGAGATGAATTGTAGTTCAGATGCTGCTGTCTTGGAAATGAGCATACACAGGAAGGGATCCAGACAACTGTGGAAGCAGCAGAGACACACCGCTACTCTGTAGTATTCATACAGTCTGTCGTCCCCATTTGAAAACAGGCGGATGTAGTGGGTGATATGCAGGATGCCGCTGGGCAAGAAAAACACCACAAAGATGACGAAAACCAGAGTGGTGACTCTGATAAATGGTCTCCAGTCACAACCAGATTGTCCTAGGTGGTATACCACTGCCACATGGGCATATATGCAAATCAGGAAGGGCACGATGAACCCCAGACCAGCCAGCATCAGCCTGTATGGCACCAGCAGGGAATGGGATTTTTCTTCTAGGGGAAGTACATCATGGCAGGTGGTGACTCCCAGCTGGGTAATCTGGTAGCTCTGCCTGACTAGGAGCTCAGGTACAACAGCAGCCCCAAACAGGAACCATACAACCAAGCATGTCCACACTGCCAGCGTTGTCTTAGCCAGCCTTCTATACAAAAATGGTTTGACCACAGCCAGGTAGCGCTTCAGACTGATGCATGCTATAGTTTGAGCTGAACAGTAAACATTGCCATAAAACAAAGCTGTGATAAGCCGGCAGGAGATTTCCCCAAATATCCAGTCATTTCCGTTGAAGTGGTAGTGAACTCGCAGTGCCAGTGAAAGCAGGAGCAGCAGGTCCGACAAGGCAAGATTCAGGTAAAGAACTACTGTAGAGAAGGACTTTGCTCTGAGTCTGAGGAAGGCCAGAATGTAGGTGTTGGAGGGGATACCCACAAGCATGGCCAGGATGTATGATAAAGGTATGACACAGGTGCTGAGGACCCCTGTGGTATAGGCGGTCACTGGGTCCTCAGAGTTCACATACAGCCAAGGGTTTGTGCTGGGATAGAGCAGGGCCGGCAGCTGGGTTGTGTGATTAAGTTTGTACATCTTCCCCTTGAAGGTTTTTGGTATCAAACCAGGTGAAATATTGGTTTTGGTCCTGGTTCTATTTCCTATAAATGGGTAGAAAACAATGGTTAGGGCTTTAAAGGAACTTTAGTTTTATAATAAAACTACATAAAAAAAACAGAAAATGAAGTTAGTCACGCTCTTTGTTGTTATCTATGGTTCTGTTGTCATGTCAGTGTTCATTTTAAGACTTTCTAGTTATATCTCTTGTTTTTTGCAAAAAAAACCCCAAGTCACTTCTGTCATTAAAATTATGAATAATTAAATATATATTGCAATATTTTTAATTTGGGGATTTTGTATTGTATTTACAGATGTACTAAAATAGTCAAACCTGTGTTTTGTAACGTTGATTTGGGAAATGAGCCCTTAACCAGTTGTTGTGTACCAAAAGTCAGAGTGTAAATATCTCATTTTGCACCTTGGCTTAATATTTCAGTTATTCTTTAGGTAAACTGTTATAGTATTTTAATACTTACCATCTTGCTGAATGGTCTGCACTGCCATCAAACAAATGAGTAATCCTTGCACAAGGTAGGCCATATCACTCTCCAGTCTATATCCCAGAGTTTTTCAAAGTTTCTTGTCTTCACCCCTCTTGGTGTTGCTTCTTTTCAGTAAATGTAGGAGTTTTCCATTGGTGAAATTTGCTGTTTTGCATCTCTGCAGAGCAACAGTAGAACTGATAATGGTGTGTACTCAAGCTCAGCTTCCCGCTAGTGTATGGGGGACACTTGGGTGTTTGTATGGTGCAATGAGCACGTTTCCTGTCCAGGCTTGAAAACTAAATTCCCCTCTGCCTGCATCAGTAACTGCCCACTGACTCACTGGGGTGGGAGGACACTGCTGACTGGTTTGTCAACATCTGTGATCCATAAAGAAATTCCACAGATTACTGTTACAATAAGTAATTTTCCTATAGTTTAGATTATTAAGTGATTTGGCTTTTGTATTTATTTGATGGTGACTGTAGTATTGGTCATGGGATTGAGGAATCACTACTATAACAAATGTTTTGGTATATTGTAAGCTTCTGCATCTGCACAAAAATGTATGCTATTCTTCTAACACTATTACATTATACAGCAGTTAGATTATGGATATATTATGGGAACTGTGCCCATTCATTTCAATGAAAGATAATTATCCAGCGTGTAAGGCAAGAAAGTTTTTTTCTTTTTCCTGATTTGCTTCCCTGTTATGTGGATCACTATTCAAATACATCAATGTCTATCTGGTTTGTATCATACATTTGATGTCACACAAAAACGAAGAAATGCTCTTTTATAATTAACAACTGGGGCATTTTTCATCACACTACAGCGACTAGCAGCAAGGCTGACCCTGCCACACTCTCTAAATACATGAGTTGGCTGGGAAATCATTGGTTAGATGCAGATATAAACAAAGAAGCTACTTTTAGTGTGCTCTGTGTGTTTTTAATGGTGACTTCCTTCCTGTTGGCTCTGTGGTCAGGGATACGGCCCAGTCCCCACAAGAGTTCTCTAAAATTAGCCTGATAACAAATACAGAAGTTGGGCCGAATAAAAATTCTTTGTGGTTGTTTTGATGTTAAATTGTCTGTTTTTTTTAGTACAAAGTGAATGATTGAGTGGGGGTGAGGGTATATTTGTAGTGTAACTATGTCAGCAATTACTCTGACTTTTTTTTTTTTTTTTTTAAATTTTCCATAGATCTTACCTCTGGATGCAGGGGAAATGGTACTGTATTATTTGCTGTTGCTCTAACAGCACCAGCTTGTGTAGTGTTAATCAGTGTTGCTATGAAGTGCTACTGCCGTAGAGCAAAATACTACATATTCAAAAATCCACAATCCTAACTTAATGAATTTGCATAATGTACTGTAGCTACAAGAATTTTTAACCTTTGGTATTTAATTTTTTGGCTAAAATTGCCTCAAAAGATTTCTAATTTAATATCAAGTTAGTATTGTGCAGCTATGCATGAACACTGCCTTGCGTACCTCAGGTGTAGTTTGTTCTCTTCCTTCTGAAAAGAAGAGAAGTGACCTTGTGCTTTTACCTGATTGTAGAGCTCTGGAGATGAGTCTGCAGTACTGTGGCTGGACCAAATCCAAGAGGCCATACATACAGCCAACCAGGATGAAGAGGAAGCCCTCACATGTATGTACCCAGAGTGTAAATTCACTCATCCATATGTACTTAAACAATAGTTAATTCAGGTCCAGTTAATTCTTCTCATATGATGGGCACATTGAGTACTAGATTGTGATTATTCAGAAGATGTTCATTATTTTCAGATCACCACACAACTCTGACATAGCAGGCTCATTACTGTTCTAAATTAATACTCGTTGCTTGTTTCAGCTATCACTAGGCTACAGCTCCTCCTACATACTGATGTATGTGTAGTAATAAAGTAACTTTTATTGAAAGGTCGATAGTGTGCCAACACAAAGCTTTCATTTAAAGAGCATAATGACCCAAGTCAATATTGTCATGAATCATGATATGGTTTTTTGTGCTACATTAGATACTGGCACCAGTATCATGTTTGTGTCTGTCGCATTTCTGAGGCAGACATACAGCTTTGGTACACATAGTTTCATATTGTTTCTTTATAAAACTGTAACCCTGAAAGCTCTTCATAATGTAGGGAAGAAACAATGGCTTTGATTCTTGCTTTGTAAAAATAATTAGTTGCTCTCTTTAGGGGTATGTCTTCCTCTTCAGTTACATAGATTGTAATGTAGATGTATTGATATTGTCAATATTGTGATATTTTTTAATAACCACGTTGCTCGTTGTGGATTATCTCTTACTCACTTGCTAGTTTTTACTTTGTGGTTACTGTGCTGTTTTCGTTTTTGACTCTGACTGCTTCTTTGGTTCAATCTTGTTCACTTTGCTAGTGGCTGGAGCAATAGCTGATATTAACAGGGTGGTGGCTGATGGGGACTCTGAGAATACACTGCAGGCGTTACAAGTTCCCAGTGCAGGACTGAGAGCAGTGCTCCCAGAATGTGCTGACACATACCAAGCTGAACTGGTGCAGAGACAAACAAACAGTGCTACTAAAGGTAACTTGACTTACTGAACAAGTATCACGAGAAAGGAAGCACAGCGTTTAACAAACCGATGCCTACACAGTGAGAAATCACCCCATTTTCAGATTTGGTGTTCAATATGACATTTATTCATCTAAAGGGGCACTTTCTGCTTTCCTCCAGGCAGCACTGATAGTGTATGGGTAAAACATTGCATCAAGGACAAATATGACTACTACTACAACCTGGAGACCGGACAGGGCACCTGGGAGGAACCTGAAGGATTTGAACACAATGGTGGCCAGCTCTGTAAAGAGGAAATCCAGGTACCCCCTGTTGTACTGCATAGTTTCACTCCTCTATTATGTAATGTTGTGTTAACATTCTTACATACCAAGGATTGGACTGATTTCATTCTTGGTTTAACAATGGATTCAGCGATATTCCTTTTGAAATTGCACTCTTCATTCGATCAGATAATATTCACACTATGAAGGGTTTTTTTCAACCTGAAAACTTCAAAACACGCATTTTCCCCCTTAGAGTGCTGTCAGCTGTGCGACTGCAGAATATAACAGGGAACAGCTATGGTTTGCCAATGAATCATTGGTGACCCAGCTGCAGGCGAGGATCAGAGGTTACCTGGTCAGGAAAAAGCATGCCCAGAGAATGGAGCATCTACACCAACAAGAACCACACGTCGTCAAATTGCAGGTAGTGTACGTCTCCACTATGGACTGTGAATAGTGATTGATGTCAAAATTCAGATCAGCTTCACTGATATCTGATCCGGCTGTTGGGCTATTGCAGCAATAATAAATAATTAGAGATAGCCATACAAAAATATTAACATTTACTCTAGTTTACAAAGAGTACACTGACTGTATATTTAGTTTGCGTCATTCTTAAATGAAAATCCAAAACCAGAAACAGCACACAGAACATTTATTTAAAGCAGTGACAACACCTCAAAGACAACACCTAGGAAAATCTTCGACTATTTAAGTGTAATAATCCATGCTGTGGTATCACTGATGTAAAACCCACATACATTTTTTATCATATTTTTTGCTTTTCTTGCAGGCTTGCTGGAAAGGTTATAAACAGAGGAAAATGTTCAAAGACAGGATGAATTTGCTTCAGAAAAATGTTGCTTCTGTTGTCAAGGTAATCAATTGTTTATCTCATATAAAAAAAACTATTAAAGTATACTTAATGAGTGACTAGACAACTATAAAGCAAAAGTAATTGTAATTTGCATGTACCTAACATTAATAACATAGCTACCATATAAGAAGACCTGACATAAAACATTGGCGTTTTTAGATCCAGTCTGTGGTGAAAATGTGGAAAGCCAAACGTAAATACAATCAGAGGTTGCAGTTCTTCAAAGATCATGTGAGTAACACTTTAATCAATCAACATCGCTGAGCGGCATCCTTTTAGATTTGTGGTGTTTGTTCCATGGTTTGTAAGACTCACTGTTATCTGTGTGTTTAGGAAAAAGAAATTGTGAAAATCCAGGCTTTTCTAAAGGCCAACAAAGCCAGAGATGACTACAGAACCCTAAGTGAGTAAAAAGGCATTTTACACTCCTGAAGTTATAGCTGCGCTAACACTAACCCTCTACTAGTTCAGCCATTATACTCGCATTACTTATGATTTTCTTTTCCCAAATGATCCCCTGTGTAAATATGTGAATCTTCTGAAAGCACCTATTACCATTCCTAAATTATAGTCTCAGTATTTTGATACATGTAATGTTGATATTGAGATATTTGGTCAAAAATATTGTGATATCTCAATTTAGTCTGTATTGCCCAGTCCACAATATAAATGTAATACTTGATGAGGAAATTGTAAATAATATATAATTACGTGTGTGTATATGAAAGACCAGTGCTTTTGCTGACTTTCTCGTGTGCCAAATTTTAGCTGGGGCCAAGGATCCTCCTCTGTCAGTTGTGCGTAAGTTCGTCCACTTGTTGGAGCAGAGCGCCCTGGACCTTCAGGAAGAGCAGGAAGTGACACGGCTTAGGGAGGAAGTGGTCACCAACATTCGCTCCAATCAGCAAATGGAGAAAGACTTGAACCTGATGGACATAAAGATTGGACTGCTGGTGAAGAACAGGATCACTCTGCAGGTTGGCAACCCTTGCTTTTATGTGAAAGAAAAGGAAAGGCATACAGTGATTTCATATTGGTTGACATCATTCATAGCTTGGTAATGGCACAGGTTTCAAGCAAAGGTTCCTAACACTGAATTGTGAATAAATTCCTGTGATTATATCTTGTCTTGTCCAGTTTGGCTGCTTAATTCATTTGGTGTTTTGTTTCTTTGAAAAGGATGTTGTGTCCCATAACAAGAAAATGAAGAACAAGAAAAATAAAGCGAGTAAAGATGACTTGACTGCAGGAGACAGAGTGGGTATTAAGGGCCTGAATAAAAGCAAAAGAAGGAAACTGGAGGCCTACCAACATCTCTTTTATCTGCTGCAGGTGATACAAAAATGTGTCTAACTCGACGTCATCTGTTCAACTTAAAAGGTGTAAGATATCCAAGTGCAGTTGCAGACACACTTAATGCTACTCCTCTTCTCTTCCCTCCCCTTTTAGACCAATCCACCTTACCTGGCCAAGCTGATCTTCCAGATGCCCCAAAACAAGTCCACTAAGTTTATGGACACTGTGATCTTTACCTTGTACAACTACGCCTCTAACCAGAGAGAGGAATACCTGCTGCTCAAACTCTTCAAGACGGCTCTGGAGGAGGAAATCAAGTAAGAAGTGCAGCCTTAATCAATACTGTGCCATAATCTTAAGTCACGCTACCAACTCTACACTTTCCACTGTTGTCTTACTCTAATGGTTATAACATATTACGATTACATAAGTGAAAGTAAGATCCTTTAAAATAGTTTATTTCCAAAACACATGTACACCAAATTTTGTGTTTTGTTTGGTGGACAGAACTGATCAACTGTAACATGTGTCTCAGTTCTAAGGTGGACCAGATCCAGGACATAGTGACGGGGAACCCAACAGTCATCAAGATGGTGGTGAGCTTCAACAGAGGTGCACGTGGCCACAACACACTCAGGCAGCTGCTGGCTCCAGTGGTCAAAGACATCATTGAGGACAAGAGTTTAGGCATCAACACCAACCCAGTGGATGTGTACAAAGCCTGGGTCAACCACCTGGAGACGGCTACTGGAGAGGCCAGGTAGGGGAAAATACAGTGTGTGAAAATATTGCAGGCAGTGGTGGTTGTCCATTGGTATGGTCCAAGGTTTGCTATGTACAGTCGTTTGATGTACCCAGTGGTCAGTTGGGTTGACTATGTTATGTTATTTGTTTAGGTTAATTTATGTTGTTTTATTACAAAAATATTTTTCTGTTGAGGGCCTACAGGTAGTTTTGCATGTTTTAACCCATTATCGATAACTTGGTATACTTAAAATTACTGTTGACCTTTTCCAAAGCATTACTATAAGTTTGTAAGTACTTTAGATTGTTTTCCTACCTTTCAGGAACCCACTGTTTTCCACTCATTTCAAATCTCAGATGTGTGAACTTCAATGAACACGCCACCAAAGAAATTGGCCTTTATTATTGTCATGGAATGATAACATAACTTTTATAAAAAATAAATAAATGCATGAACAAGATGCTCACTGTGTTGGTCTACCAGTTTAAGCAAGGTTAAGTTCTCTTTTTTTGACACCGTACTGACATGACCATTACCAGGGATGCCTGGCATTATATGTACTGTAGCAAATCAGTCTTTCAGTGTTTATGGTATGCTTTGGAAGTTATTTTGCAGTAATGTGTAAAATACAGAATTTTTACTTAGCGTGTGAAAACCACCACCATGAAAACTGAAAACAATGAGCCTTACACATGCATAAATGATTGCCCACTATTGTTGTCGTTGTCGTCATCCCTCAGCAAGCTGCCTTATGAAGTGACTCCTGAGCAGGCCATGTCACATGAGGAAGTACGCAGCAGGCTTGAGGCATCCAGTCAAGCACTACGGTCTGCTACAGATAAGGTCTTGAACTCCATTGTGTCCTCACTGGATAATATCCCGTAAGTTTTAGGACCTGTTAAGTGTCATTGTCCACTTAACCCTTCTTCTCTCTGTGACAGTTCTGCTTGTCAATGCCTGAGCATATTGGTCAGCATGATTTTGTTGACTCTCTAGTGTGATTTTCTGCTTTTTGAAACCAGATTAATTGTAAGGAAGAAGCCTTTGACATTTGCCATTGGAAGTGTTTTAACAAAGTTATCAAAAACGTCAGTCTCTTTCTGTTATACAGGGTTGCACACAATAGCACAAACACATTACAGTGTAATGCAGTCTAATACAATGGCCATGCAATAAATACTACCTTTCTAAAAATTCTAAACTTCGATATGTGTTGAGACTGTGTGAGAGGTGTTGATTCAACTCTTTAGGCCATAATTTGAGCCGTTGTACTGGACTGCATTATATTTTAAGCAGTCCCTGTTATTTTGTCTACCCCCTGCATTCTGCCTCAGTATTGTTTCAGCAGGAAATGCCTCAAGTCAAGGAAGCTAGATGCTTTAAAAGTGCAGTTGGATTATTACTTTAAACCTAACTTAATATGCTTATGTGGAGAAAGTAATTAGAAGGATACAAAAAAAATTCTCTCTGTACATAATTTTATTTTTTTAATTTATTACCAAGCATTTTTATCCTTTGCATTGAAATGTTTAGATTTCCTTTTTTGTGCTATTCTATTTCCTCATCCTCCTGTTGAGTATTTGACTCTCATCTATTTATTACATTATTATTCAACAATATAATGAGAACAATGTGACTAAAATAGGGTTAGACAGGCTATGATCATATGCTTTGGCATGTCATTAGCCACTCATTCTGGTTAAGGTTTCAGCTGCATGTTGGAACATGGTCATTACTAGAGAATCACTGCTTTGGAGCAAGTAGTCATCTGGTCAGTTGTTCAAGCACACAAACTGCTTTGTGCTACAGAACCACACCCAAATAACCCAGTTCTGTGATTGGGACATACATTTTCATCCTTTCATTACTTCTTTTAATTTAAAAAAATCACAAACACCACCACAATGTCAAAAATTGCTGAAGACTGTATGTACCACTAGATGGTGCTAATGTTTGATTATGCTCATAGCAAAAAACTTCACTCTTAAAAAAAAAAAGTTAATCTATATATAAAGAGACACTGAAACCCATCAATACTTGCAGTCATTAATGCAAGTATCGATGCTTCAAATAAATCCTCTATTCCCCTGTCATGAGCTTGCTGTATCATTTGTCATGTAGTATTAATGCATGTTGTTTGTGTTTGATGTCCCATCAATGCTTTTTGTTTTGCATGTAGTTATGGCATGAGATACATAGCAAAAGTTCTGAAGAACAGCCTCCATGAAAAGTTTCCAGATGCCTCAGAGGATGAGCTGATGAAGGTAGAAGCCCACAGATGTATAAATATGTATATATTTTCCATTCACAGTATAGTATGTTATGATTCTGCTCATACAGTCCTCTCTGTACTTACTTTATTGTGAGCATGCTGCAGTGAGCGCAATTTAATTTTACAAAAGGTTTTAATGATGCATTCTCTATTTTGTATGACAGATTGTAGGAAACCTGCTGTACTACCGCTACATGAACCCAGCCATCGTGGCCCCTGATGGCTTCGACATCATCGACATGTCAGCAGGAGGGCAGCTTCACTTAGACCAGCGTCGTAACCTGGGATCTGTGGCTAAGATGTTGCAGCATGCTGCTGCTAATAAGTTGTTTGAGGGCGAGAATGCACATATGACACCGATGAACAACTACATATCTCAGACGTATGAGAAGTTTAGGTAAGAAAGGGGAAAGTAATATTGCCAGAAAAAATATCCTGTGTAGGAACAAATAGCTGGAACAAATGTCTGTCAACACAAAAGTGTTTTTATCTCAGGACAATACTGAGCATTGGTAAATCTTGCATGACATCTTAATTACATACAGTATGCTTTCGGTTCATGTTGAAAAAGGAGAAAACACATGAGGTAAAGCAATTCTTGCACTTTGCTGTTATGCTTTTTGTTTTGGGTGCAAGTAAAGCTGCACATGCAAAAAGAAATGTCCTTTCCAAAAACAAAGTGAGTTGAAAGAGTATTTGGGGGGGAGGAAACCTTTACCATTTGTAAGGTCAGGAACAGGTTTAAGCTGACATGGTGGAAGTAGAGGTGATTCTGACAAAGGAAGAAGCTGTTATGTTCTGTTTCAGCAATTGGGAGACTGAACTCCAGATGGACCTGTACAAACTGACAAATAAGAAGGGCTAGGTCAGTTTGTGTGCAGTAGTTATCTGCCCAACTTTTCCAAAGTGATTGACTCATCATTTTCTGGAAACAAAAAGTATGAGTGATTAACCCTAGTTGAAAAAGTCACAGGCACAACTAACTTCTGTTATTCTTCCTCTTCCAGGGTATTTTTCCAGTCAGCATGTGATGTCCCTGAACCCGAGGAGAAGTTTAATATTGATGAATACTCAGACATGGTGACTCTAAGCAAGCCTATCATCTACATCTCAATAGAGGAGATCATCAATACCCACTCGGTAAAACCTAGCAAAATGACATTCTTTACACCAGATTTGAACTTACCCCAGGGTATCATTCAAGTCTTCCTTAAGATAACATCAGTCCATGAGAACATGCAGTGTTACAAAGTGTGTACATGCACTAGCTAATGATTTATCATAATTGTAAATTCATCCTTCTATGCATCTGTCTGATGCTACAGTCACTGTACAGTATTATTTTAATGTAAAACCAGATGTTCTGATTTGACAGTACAACTGGCCACATGTAGTAGTAGTAGTAGTAGTAGTAATAATAATAATAATAATAATAATAATAATAATAATAATAATAATGTCTTTAGTATAGTTCATATTCTTAAACCAACATCACATGCAAATCTGAGTCAAAATACAACTAGACTTGACATGTTATTTCAGCACTCCCACCAACTGTGATTATATGCTGCCCCCCTGTTATTAGGGTGAATCGTCATCTCTTGTCCCTTTCTCATCTTTCTTTATCACTTTTATTCTCACACAGCCACTTTCTTTTCGTCATCATCCTATTTCCTTTCTTTATATTTCCAGGCCGTTTCTTGGAAAGGGGGTAGTGGTGAGGACATCAGTAGGTTAAAGCCATCTGTGTCCTTTTTGTTATCAGTTTCACTTTACACATTCAGACAGGGACTAACAATAGAGATGGTGTGCATGTTGATTTGAGCAGATGTTTTCTCAACCTTCATTTTGCACACTAAGCATGGTTTAAATGGGGAGATGATTCATTTGACCTTTTATATTTCTTTATTGTATTATCTAGTCAAGACATACATACATACATACATACATACATACATACATACATACATACATACATACACTGTATGTGTATAAAGGTATTGATGTTTTTAATTTAGTGAGAGAATGGGTGTAACTTGAGAAACTTTAGCACCTGTGACACATAAATCTGTTCTGTTGTTTCTCTGGATAAATTTAACAAGGTTCATTCACTGTGTCAAAACATTTCCAATGACTAATTATATAGTAGATATTTAAGCTTTTTGTACAGGCCTAATCACATCTGTATTTGTTCAGCTGCTTTTGGAACATCTGGAGGCCATCTCTCCTGATCACAATGACTTGCTGCATGAGCTCTTGCAGGACCTGGGAGATGTCCCTGATGTAGAAGCATTGCTTGGTACTGTCAAACAAACTTTTATTTATATTAATCACAAGTTAATCACAGGTTGGCTATAGTGTATTTATTTTTTCACACGCCGTGCTGCTTTATTTCAGGTGAAGGAGCAGTAGACCCAAATGACCCAAACAGAGAGAATGCTCTGAGCCAGCTGGCCAAGACGGAGATCTCCCTCACCCTAACCAGCAAGTTTGAGCTCCTGGAAGGAGATGACAGAGACTTGAAGACTCTAATGACAAAGTAAGTTTATTGTTGGAGGATGCTGAGACAAATTGCTTCATACAAAGCCTGTTGTCAAGCTTGTCCAATATCGCAGTTTGATGTTGCAATCATCTGAATTCTTACAGCATGAGAGTTTATAAATAATCTCAATTCAGGTGTTGGGCCATGCATCCATAATCCAGTCTTTGATGCACATTAAAAACCATTACACTGAAGCACACTTACTCAGTATTCAATATAGAGTTGAATGCTGTGTGATACACCGTACTTAATCCCTCTTGACACTGTGTGTGTTTCTTTGTGGCTATCACTCAGTAGCATGTCTTTGTTGCCTTTCCTGCTCTTCTATTGTTTCCTGTCCAAAAAGGAAGGGGTTTGGTGGTCAGGGTTATCTTGCCCATAAATATGTATCCTTCTGGATCAGTTTCTTACAGGAGGCTGTGTTGGAGAGTTTGTCCCTAACTCATTTTTGGCATATACATTTTTTTTAAGTAGTCAAATAAATATGAATGTAGGATTTCTCTGAGTTCATATGTGCTCTTGTCATCTAAATTTGTGTTGTATTTGCAAAATGTGCTAGCAAGACTTTGGAAACCAGTTGTAGAAATACAGTATGGAACATTTTTTTAAAAAAACCCCAACTCGTTAGGGTTTATATATATATATATATGGTCCAAGCCTGCACCAAAACCAATCAGATAGTCTTCTGCTCATGATGTAATTTCCCACCAAACTTCATTGCAATCTCTTAAATAGCTTTTGAGGTTACTGGACGAACAAACAGACAAACATAACCTTGGTGATGAATTTAAAGCAGTTATGAGAAGGTGAAGTTATATAGATGTGAGAAAATGTAAATATGTATATGAATTGTTTCCTGATTATGATTTGAAGGTGGGGAATGATTATTAAATTCTGCCATGAAAACTGATGCGATACTGTACTTTAACAGGCATGTTACATGTCTGGATACTAATGACACTTTTCCCAACAGATTTTCTAAAATCAAGTCAGTGAAACACAGTTTTTTTTTTTTTTTTTTTCTGCCATCAGATGACAACAGCTTCATATATTCTTTGGTTTAGGTGACATTACACCTGACATAAAACAAAGAAAGAGAAAAGATGATCTTTTTCTGTGTGTGTGTGTGTGTGTGTGTCAGGACAAAAAAGCTTATCGTGGATGTGGTTTGGATTCAACCTGGAGAGACCTTGCCTGAAATTCTTGAGACCCCGGCTACTGCCCCACAGGTGATATTTTCCTCAATGTTGTTTTTCCTTCCCCATATAGCCAACAGCCATTTTTATTTGTCAAAGGAATATATGCACTGAAGTGTTTTTTGCACTTCTTCTATGACTTTGCTCCTGAAGGAATCGGAGCATACTACGATTGTAGAGCGCCGGGCAATCCAGGATGCTCAGACACCAGAGGGTCTGAAGAGCAGCCCAGCAGTATTGGAAGACAGCCAGCTGCCTCTTGAGCAGAAGAAGAGGAAAATCCTGAGGAACCTCCGTAACCTGGAGCAGGCTGGCCTTGTCACTACTAGTAACAAATACCAGGACCTCATCAATGACGTATCAAAGGTACATAAATAGCTCTTCATTTACATAGAAAGATGCATGCCTCCAATGCTAACTTGTAAGTGCATTGTTAGGTTCAGCTTGTGTATTTGTAAAGTAAACCTGTAATTTACAGGACATTCGCTACCAAAGACGCTACAGACAGAGGAGGAAGGCCGAGCTTGTGAAGCTCCAGCAGACGCTGACAGCGCTCAACTCGAAATCAGCCTTCTACCAGGACCAGATGAACTATTACGATACCTACATCAAGACCTGCCTGGATAACCTCAACCGGAAGTGAGTTGTACCTTTTACTTCTTATACCTTGTGAAGTTGAAGAGTTTTTCAAAATATTTCTTCTCACTGTGTCTAAATAATAATCTTGCTTCCTATTTGTGTTGTTTGGATGGAGCAAGATTTCTTGTGATTTTACATATGTATTACTGTGTTTTGTGTGTCCAGGAATTCACGCAGATCTATAAAACTGGACAGCAAAGGAGACGATAAGGGCAGTAAGAAGTGGAAGCCACAGTCTCTGAAGTACACTGCAGCAAGGCTACATGAGAAAGGAGTTATTCTAGAGATAGAAGGACTTCAGACAAATCAGTGAGTTAAGGTGTTCCCCACTTAGACGGCTGTCAGAGAGGGCTGGGTATTTAATGTTACTCTTTACCGCTGGTCAGATATTGGATTTTTACTGACACTTGCACCACTTGTAGTGAAGTTTCTGTTGTAAGGCTGTGACATGCAGAGAAATTTTGATTGCAGTGTATCTAATCTATCCCCCCACCCACCAGACCGACCAACATCATTGTTTTAAATTAGTTTTATCACCTTTCAACATTGCTCAAAACAAAACTATGCACCATATCATAAGACAGAACTATTTTCTAATCCGTGTAAGCAAGCATGACTAAAGATTTTTCATACATTTTGTGGGTTTATTCAAACAAGAATCTGTAGTTTCCATTAGTTTAGTCGTACCTTACTTCAGCATGATTCTTTTTTTCCCAAGATGTCTGTTCAGTTCATGGCAAAGTCTCATTACTTTGGTTTTTGATGTTAAAAAAAAAAAAAAAAAAAAGTAGGATATGCTCTGTCAGTTTTCTTTTTGTGGACAGAAAAATATAATTGGGGTATTGTTCAGTGAGATTATATCTGTCTTCATGCTCCGCGTCATCTGTTATTGTCTAAACCATTACCATGCTTTTTATTGTGTTTGAGTTGAAACGATAAACTGCAACAGAGAGGAAGTGTAGAGGAGTTGTGTATAAATAAAGGGACTTAAATGTAAAAATGTTAAGAATTATTTAACACAGACAGAGGGATCAAATCCATCTAAGCAAATTTAAGGTGATTCCTCCAAGTACTGGGCAAATGCTGACAACCACTATCATTTAGTTTTTGTACGTCTGCAGTAATAGTACTAAATACTGTAAAATGATTATCGTGTTTTTCCACATGTGCTGTGTTGTCACTTTTTGTCATTAATCTCATGGAATTGTCTCTCTCTTTTTTCAGGTTCAAAAATGTCATGTTTGACATTTCACCCTCTGAGGAAGTTGGGGATTTTGAGGTGAAGGCCAAGTTTATGGGAGTTGAGATGGAAAAAGTCCAGCTTCATTTCCAGGTAAACATTTCCCAAGTGCGTCAGAATTTCACAAAATAAAGCAGCTCACTGAACACTAAATCTTGATGACAGATGGTTAAATGTCTTGTTTCCCGCATCAGACTACTAGCAGGAAATATCATGGAAACAAAGCAAATATTTTCCGATAAAGGCACATTTATTGTAATGAATTTGATTTATGTATTTATGTATCGAGTATGAACAAATATTAGATATACAGCACATAGTGTATGATTAAAGGTCTGAACAAAATAGACCAGGCTGTAAAGTCGGGGCCACAAATAGTTTGTAATACTTTTACTGAAAACTTCCTCTAAATTACAGTAATACAATAATTTAATCTGCTACCATATATTCAGAGTCCATTATTTATGTTGTATGTAAACCTGCTAAATTAGCACCTTCATTCTATGAATGAAAAGTTGACAAGCCTTCTTGTGTGTGTTTCTCATTCCATCAATTTTCTATTTTGTGTCCAGGACCTCCTTCAGCTGCAGTACGAAGGCGTGGCCGTCATGAAGATGTTTGACAAAGCCAAAGTGAACGTCAATTTACTCATCTTCCTCCTCAACAAAAAATTCTATGGAAAATAAGAAAGTAAAGAACAAGGGGGAGGAAGCAACAGGAAAGGAGGGGGAAACTGATTGTGCCTCCTGACAGTACTGAGTTTATTGAACAAAATTTTTGTCACAAAACATCAGATGGTGCAGGACAATGTTTTGTTTCATCTGATTATAATTTGATGGATCACACCGAAATGAAATTGTCCATCTAAATGTATCTGTTATGTATTTTTCCATGTGGTGATTGTAAATGTAATGTATTTTTAAGAATGAAATTGTAATGGTATTCTTGTTTTGTATGTAAAAAATGCTAGGAAACACTATTATTGTTACCTTGTATGTTGAAACAACTTTATGGGTTTGATGAACATTTCAGATGAAGCAGTACTGTCTCTTAGTTCAGAAATGGAGCTGTGGAGCAACTTTCCAGCTGGCCTGCATGGCTATATGAAATACTATAGTTTACCAGTGCCTTTTAATTAGTGTTTAAAGAAACATGTTTTAATTAATAAAACATTAAAAAAAATTAAAAGCTGCAACTGATGTATTTTTTAACATGTATTATCAGTATATAAGTGATTTCTAATGTTTGAACAGTGTGCATAATAAATTACATGTCTACAGTACATTTTTTTCTCATGTCTTTCATATTATCAGTATTCTCTTATTTGTTGTTTAACATATTACAACTGCTTTCTCAGTTGTAACTTCCGACAACCTTAAACGTCTTTGAGGGGAAAATATTTTTGTCTGAAGATCAAGGTCACACATTATTTCTCTGTAATGGGGAGGAGATGAGCAGCGAGGCGGAGCCTGAGTATCTCTAATAACGTGTGATGCTGGCAGAAAAACACTTCAGTAACTCCTCTGGCAAACATATTTTCAACACATTTGTAGGTGTAAAAGCTTTGGAGGATATACAGTAAAGCCATGGTTCACCTGTCAATAGGGTTGTTGGTATTGATTTCTCTCCACAGCTCAGCACTCACCTCTCAAAATGGTAAGTTACTTTCTTAACCATAAACTTTGTGTTAAACTTTGAACTCCGTAACAGATTATTGTCTAGTTTTATATGACTACACTTTGTACATGCTTCTACTCTGCAGGGTTTTACAAATGCAAGACAGAGTAACATTTAGTATATCTGTCAGATTGAAAATAAATGTGGCATCTCCTGTTTAAACAGTTGCTGCAACTGAACAACATTGTAGCCTAACATTTCCTTAATGTCAGGCTGTGGGAAATGCTTTCTATACTGACACTGTTCACCTTCTCAACATGCCTGGACACATCAATGACTGAAACGTGAACCATGATTTGTTTTAGAACTATCGGCGAATAATTTGTAATAATGTCAAAGTCTGGTTGACGACACACAGCAGGTCATGGACAGTGGTGGAAAATAACACATTTAGTACAATTCGAGGTACTTGTACTTTACTTGAGTATTTCGATTTTATGCTGCTTAATACATCTACTCCACTACATTTATTTGATAGTTATGCAGTAGTTACAAGTTACTTTGCAGGTTAAGACTTTACCTACAAAACACGAATAGTTTGTAATATATGATTAATTGCAAGACTAACCAACAATATGTAAAGTAATTAAAATCAGCTCCCCTCAGATTTAAATGCTGCTTTGTTGATGTGTTAAATAGTCCAATAATAAAATAATCAACACTTTTTATGTAGAAGGGCTACTTACAGAGCACTTTCAAATTAAAGTAAATTTTGCTGATAATACTTAAGTAGGCCTAATATTTTGAAGGCAGGTCTTTTACTTGTAATGGAGTATTTTTACAATGCGGTATTACTACTTTTACTTAAGTACAGTATCCAAATACGTCTTCCAGTACCGCTGGTCATGGATGATTATGGTCACCAGTTAAAAAAACAAACAAAAAACCTCTCTGCTGCCTGGGAATCTTACTGAGGTAAGTCATGCTTAAAATAAGATGATTAAAACTAAAATGCCTCCACTCCATAACTGTACCAACTTTATCAAGTGTGTAGTCCTGCTTTATATATTTTTGTAAAAAGTCAGAAGTTATGAAGATACACTTTTTATAGAGACAGGTTGCCCCAGTTGCAAAAACAAAACAAAACAAAACACAGGTTCCCAGTTATTTCTGGACTTTTCTAAAAATGAAACGAAAGAAGCTCCTCACACTGAAGTCTGAACTAGACTATCCACACTATTTCACAGACAAAATCTGAGCAAGTAAAACCCAAACTCTGCATGGCTAGATACCACTAGAGGTAAGTTTGAGTAAGAATTGGGTAACGTAACCCTTTAAAAAGGGGTAACAGTGTGCTGTATGAGCCTTCAAATAACATTACATCTGCACTTCAAGAATGAGTCACATGAAAAAAAAAAAGTCGAACAACCACTGATGTATTCTTCTCTGTTTCCCTGTGTCTCTTTAAAGGCTCAGCGCCCTTCCTGCGGACTTTCTCTGGTCACTTTGTAATGGTCACCGATGAGCCTGTAGACTACGTGGACCTGTCTGTGTTAGACAGTTTGAGGGATGACGGGGAGTCTGGCTCAGGGTCGGAGCAGGAGCCGGTGAAAAGACACGGCCCGCACCGTCATCCCCAGAAGCACTATTTTGTCTCAGAGGAAGCTAAAGGTTTTCTCCAGGGTTGCCTGGCAACAAGCTTTGTCCCAACCGTTTACACCCTCATCTTCATCATCAGCGTGCCCCTCAACCTTGTTGCCGTGGTGATGTTTGTGTACCACGTCCGTCCCAGAAAACCGGCGGTGATCTACATGTTGAACCTGGCCTGCGCTGACCTGCTGTTCGGCCTCCTCCTTCCCCTCAAGATCGCCTACCATTACCATGGCAACAACTGGATCTATGGCTCCTTCATGTGCAGAGTTGTTACAGCAGCTTTCTACTGCAACATGTATTGCTCTGTGCTGCTCATCACGTGTATCAGCATTGACCGTTTCCTGGCTGTGGTTTACCCCATGAACGCGCTGATGTGGCGCAGCCCTCAGACAGCTTCAGCTGTGTGTGCTGCCATGTGGCTGTTAGCCCTGGGAGGAGTATCCCCTCTCCTGATCTCAGGGCAGACCATCTATTTGTCAGACCTGGGCATCACCACCTGCCATGATGTGCAGGATGTGGAAAACCTACAAGCTTACTATCTTTACTTCTTCCCCATCTACTCCTCTGTCTTCTTCTTCATCCCGCTTGTCTTCACTGTTGTCTGTTACTTACGTATTATTCAGGCCCTGACAGCAGCCAATGTGGAGAACCGCTCCAGGAAGACTCGAGCCGTGGTGATGGCCGTGGTGGTGCTGGTGGTGTTTGTGGTCTGCTTTACCCCCACCAACATCATCCTGATGGTCCACTATGTTCAGCTGTACCACAAGTCCAGTGACAGTTCCTACCAGGTGTACCTGCTCTCCATGTGTGTAGGCAGCCTCAGCTGCTGTCTGGATCCAGTCCTCTATTACTTTGGCTCCTCTCAGTGCCAGAAGCAGGTGGCCGCACTGCTCAGATGTAGGCGACTGGCACAAGCAGAGAGCAGCACAGGAACAAAAAGTACAAGAACCAGCGGGCGGACAGACAGCAGCAGGTCATGCAACATGGAAAGCGTTCAAACTGGCCTGGGGAGCCATTACAGCAGGCTGGTGGCTTAACTACTTTGACGTGAGGAGCCTGCCTCTCAGAGACTTTTCAAACATGCACACACACACCTACAGTATGACACAGCAGAGTAAATGTGTATTTAAATCCTTGCTAAGGAATTGCTTGGGTTGGCTCAAAAGATTGTGTCCAGTGCCTGGTAGTGCTGGATTTCATTTGCACTTAAATAAGCTTATTGGACAAATCGTTGTTTACATTAAAAACCAAACAGCTTTTTGTTATATGGTGATATCCACCGGTATGACAGTGTGTGATATGTTGAATTCATTTGACAACCAACATTTTCTGCCATTCTTTTCAGATTTTTGTTTCATAGCCTTGTTTTCCACAACTCAAAGGAATTGAACAGTTAGTGTATAATAATAACAATACAGTTTTAATCTGAAAAACATTACATGTGATGTAGTAACTGCATGATTGTACAAAAACGGCAGTTTTGACACCACGGTTTTCATAATGAAATTCCATATATCATCATCTGTTATATATTCAATCAAAACAAAACTACTGCTTAATACAAATGTTGCTGTATCTCTGTCTTTTTCTTTTTTTTGCTGCTCACTCCGTACTCTCTTTGTCGTCGGGGCAGAGCTCTGAAACACAGGAAAACATAAAAGAGATAAACTGTCAGAGAACAACAGAAGAGAGCAAAAATGGCAGTTTCCCTGAGCATCATGGAGGATGTTGGCTTCATTTCCATTTCCTGACCATGTGCATTTGTACTTCATGGAATTACTCCAATAATAATGAAGTTTTTGTACAGTATAATCATATTTAAATGTTGCATTTTGCAATACAACATCTCCACCTTGTGGCAACTTGTGTAAGTTGTGGTATCTAGTAAAGACCTAGACTCACAGGTCCAGCTTTGATTTTAGCTACAGTCAGTACAGGTTACTAAAGACTTACTGACCTGTGTCACCATCATAGCTATAGAAGTTCTCTGGGAGGTTCAGACACCCAACTTGTTTCTTGAAAATTTCAACATCTTTGGGATCTATTTTTCCTGTCCTTGCTGAAAGAAAAGGGAGATTTTAAAAAGGAAGTTACCACATTTGAAACTCTGACTAACTGTGTTAAAACTGATGAGGACAGAACTTACTGAACTGCAGGATGTATCTGCCGGTGACATCCCCGTTTCGAAAGGTGTCTGTCCACAGCAGACAGTCAGAGCAAGTCTGTAGAATATGTCCTTTGTGGTCTGACAGATTTTCTATAACAGCGGACAGCAGAGTGACTGATTATTATGCAATGTTATGTATATGGAGATCTGTTGTTGTGCATGTTCTATGCTCTTATTCACCCTGTTAATATCATGCTAAAGACATAAGCTGCTTCATCTTTTCTCGTTAATATTTACATCACTTGTGTGATGTTCACTTACTGCGAAATGTGGTGGCAAGTCCTGACACTGTTGCATTTACCTCCCCCGAGATACAGCGATTACTGAGAAACAAGAATATGTCATGACAGAATTTAGTTTTCACAATCTCAAAATTTAAGATGCTGTCTGAAAAGGTAGACCTTTTTTTCTAATATGGGGCTACAGACTCAATTTAAGGATGATTCTGCCCAACATTTTTAATTAACTAAATCATCATACTTACAAGCAGTGATCTCTCCAACGTAATGTCACAATTTGGCTGTCAGAAGTGGGAGACAAGTCTATCCAGGAGCTTTTCAGAGACTCCAGTGCCTTGTGGTACGGCTTGGGGTCGCCAGCTCCCATCACATACACCCATTTTCCAAAAACCTTCACATAAAAAGTTAAGATTCATGTAACTATATTATAAATATCTATATGTGTGTGACTATATAATATGATTTAGAAATAAGACTTACCAATTTGGGGTCCTCTGGCATAAAAGGTTTGACCAGTTCCTTACAGTCAGGTGCAGATGCAGCACTGAGGGAAGTGAAAGCCAACAGAAATACAACAGGCAGAGCCATGGTGAGACAGACGGCAGCACTGCAGAGGATGTTGCTGAAGCTTTAACAGAGAGCATCTAACGCTGATTCATATTCCTTCTGGGGTTTCAAACAAAAAAAAAGGTTGTTGTGCAAGTGCTAATATGGGTGAGGAGGGGGGTTTCTACATGCTCAGATACAGTTATTCAGTGACCATGCTGAGCCATGCAGATTCCTTTTGCTCAGCATTGAATGCCTCTGAACAGTCCTCTGTTGCCAATACACCTGCCCCTGAATGAACTCAGGCAAAGTGCCACGACTCGTCTGGGACTGTTGAGACATTTAAAAAGGTTCTGGAGCAGCTTTTCTTCAGAAGAACGAAGGTTGTTTCCCTGTGGGTCTGAATGGACTCCTTGTGGCGACAGTTTAAACGTTTGATGTCTTCTTTCTCCCCCCAACAGTGACGTTACCCAGCAACAGTCTTTGCTGACGTTTCTGGGAACAGCGGTGCATTTGAGAAGAGCTGTAGTAGTTTGGATGAAGAGTATAATCTTGACATATGGATCAGCAGAGTGTCTGGCATCTTCTATTGTATTTGAAAAAGGATACTTTTGGATACAATTTTTCCGAATAAGGGTAGAAATAAATGACACAGAACAGACGGAGGCTGAAAGCTGTTTTATTTACCTCACAGTTGAAAACAGTTAAATACTCAACAGATTGTTAAATTGATTTAAAGGAAGCATTGAAGTAGATTTTTTCAGCCATTACTGTACCTGCCAGAATATGCCATGAGCTATTCAGATTTCACATTTCCTTAAACTAAATCATGAAAGGTCAAAAAGCTTAGCAGGCAGAGAAACACAGTAATAAGTCCACAGATCTAACATGACGACACCAGCAGGCCTTGAACTTGTCGCTGCTGAAACCAACTGGATGACAACGAATGAAAAGTTATTCCACAGCATGATATTATATCAGTGCACATGCAGATCACGTTACAACACTATTTAGTACATGTTCAGCTGGATGTGTGCAGGCTATTCACAGGGCTGTGACACCTCTGTGCTCTGCTTTACTTTGCAGTAGGCTGAACATCAGTTTGATCACTCTCTGTGTTCTCAGCAGCAGGTGAAGTTTCCCTGTCATCTGGACACAGATCTGAAATAAGAGAAAGTGACTGATTAGAGGAGAAAGTAGCATGTAGAAAATTCACGTTATTCAATTGGGTGCCAAGAAGAGGCAGAGCTGAAATGATATGATTGCTGACCTGCGCCTAAAAAGTGGTACTCTGGGAGGAATTTAAGACACTCCGCCTGCTTCTTGAAGGTCTCTAACTCAGATGGCTCCAGAGTGCCGGTCCGTGCTTTAAAAGAAGAGCCACAAGAATAAAGTAATATGTCTAAATACTGACCAAAACCTGTGTATTTTACTCAAATCAGTGATGGAGGGGAAAGAAGCCTTACTAAAGAGGAAAAGGTATCGTCCCTTCGACTTGCCGTCAGGGAGGAAGGTGGTGTCTTCAGACAGGAGGCAGTCAGAGCAGGTCTCATAGTACTTCCCATCATGATATGAAGTGTGACCTTTGATATTAACTGTGAAACATCCGGAAAACAAGGCTTCCACATGAATGCACCCATAATTCAAGATATTAAAACATGTGCAGAGTGACCTATTGTTTTTTTTAATTTTCAAACATCTATTCGAAACGATGCACAATAAAATATATAGAAAATATTCAGATACTGTATGTGGAGTCTTGTGTTTTCTTATGAAATCCACCTACACCTTGGTAAAGTGCTTTGGCTGCATGCATCACCTACATAACATTACACAGTAGAAAGAGAGAGAGATGGTGAGTCAGGGTGTAAACGGACAAATACTGGGAATATTTCGAGATACATACAATTAGTGTGACTGGTCATTCCTGAGATGGTGGCGTTGGCCACACCCTGAAGACATTTATCTTCACTTCTATAATGAGAAACAATCTGCATCAACCTTTCAATGTACACTCTGTATCTGTACATTTATCATTTGAGAGAAAATGGAACATAACAATATGGTCATGTGACTGATTGAATTTGCAGTCAGCGGTGTCCTTACAGGCGGTCAGCCCAGTAGATGGTGATGACTCCGCTGTCTGAGGAAGCCGACAGTTCCACCCAGGAGCTGTTCACCGACACCAGGTCGCTCTTCAGGCCAGGCTGGTCCCACGACCCCACATGGAGCACCCACTTCCCATAGATCTGCCACCCACACAGAGGCAAAATATCCACACGGCTCACTCACATGGGTCACTGACTGGGGTGCTTATCTGTGTTAGAGTGCGATCATACTTTATTTTCCAATAAAATAGAATAGTCTGTGATGTAGGTAAAAAAAAAGCTTTTGACCAATCTTTTATTTATATTATTTTTGGGGAATTTTTAAAAAAGAAATAGCGACATCATTCCTTTGCCTTACCACCATTGTTTATCTACTCAAAACAGCTTCATATTGTTGAGATTGAAAGTGAATTTGTGACCATGGAAACATCAGTTGACCCTCCCCCACCCAAAAAATAATAAAATTAACAAACAAAAAAGTTTAAGCCAGCATAGATGAGAAGTCCTTAATCTGCCATGAGATTAAACATAGTTTTATTAATGACTTAATTTTGGTTTGTTATATACTAAGAATTACAATTGAATTAAAACTTGAATTTCTACTAAGAATCTAAAGTTCTTTGCTAAAGGCACATAATATCAGAGTTTTCTGTTAAGAGGGTACAGTAGCCTTAATATAAAAGATCCATTCATGCATTGGAAATTGGATATGATTAAGCTTTACTAATGTGAAATGATAAACCAAGATAAAATATAAGACTGTAATGGCTAATGTAAGTTATTCTTAAGACTGATGCAATTAATGACCAATTGACCAAAAGACTCCATTTTTGACAGGGTGTGATGTTTAATTTTTTAACAGCCATAGTTATTTTTAATCACACTGTAGCACATTTTAATGTAAGTAAAGTTAACAACAAAACAAAATTCAGCCATTCAAGTTATATTAACACACAGCACTGGGCTTCAGAGCCTCCTCACATATGACCAGCTCATAACAAATGATTACTGATACTCACAGGGCTGTGGCTGTCCAGTACCAGAGGCTTAACCAGCTCTTTACAGTCCAGTTCAGATGCAGCACCCAGGGAGGTGAGAGCCAGCAGAGCAACAACCAGCTGTGCAGCCATGGCTCGAGACAGCAGGCAGCCAGAGAGCAACGCTAATGTCAGGGATCCTGCCACCTAGAGCCTCCTCAAAGGAACCAGGGGTTGTGCAACAGTGGGCTGGGCCACACACACACACAGTCATGTTTCCATCAATTCAGAGGACATTACATTGACTTACATTCATTTCCTGGAGACTTAAACTAACCATAACCCAAACCTAACCTAACCTTAAACCAAGTCTTCAATTTAACGATTTAAGTTATGGGGGCATTTTGTCCCCAAAAGGCAAGTCCCCACAATGTGACTGTGTAAACAGATTTATGTCCCCACAACATGAGTAATACATGTCCACACACACACACACACACACACACACACACACACACACACACACACAGACTCCTCTTCTCCTGGAGGGAAGGAGCGGTTCACTTTTCACATCCAGTCAGCGAGGACTTGTGTCCTATTTATCCCGTTACATAACAGCCAGCTGGCAGAGTCTGAATAGCAAGACCCCTGCATCTTTCAATATGTGAACACCCCCTGCACAGAGTCACACACACACACACACACACACACACACACACACACACACACACACACACACACACACACACACACACACACACACACACACACACACACAAGGCAGAAAAATAAAGAGACACATACACAGAAATGTCTCCTCTCCTGTTCTCATCTCTTATTTCACCAATGGCAATGGCCTCAAAACATTACAAATATTTTCGTAAACTACTTTTATTTGCTAATTCATTGAACCCACACAAGATGGACATTGGCGTTTTTGACATCAAGTAGCTTTTTGTTTCCTCAGGGCAAGTGCAAGCTTACATAACATGTTATGCCCCATTTTTCTCAGGGGAGACAGTTCAGAGCTTGGCCATTTTTTTTGGTAGAGGTAATAAATCATCACTAATAATGATAGTAATGGTAATATTTCACATATGATGCGTTAGTCACAGTATGACAACGTACTTCATGTGCCTCCTGTGAAACGCTAGGGCCAATCAGGGACTGGCACTGATCTAATATTATGCTTGGCCAACACACTCTGGTTCAACTGATCTGCTCCATCTGAAAAATCCTTATCTGAGGGCCATGCACAAAGACTTCAAGACGAGCACAGTCAACAGTCAAGGTGTTAAGAGTTTGTTTGTATGATGCCATTTGTCAATATTGGGTGATAAATCACCAATTGCGTTTCAATATCCCCATATCTAGAAGGTTTTCGTCTGTAAAAGAGGTGCAGTTTTGTCAAGCAAAGATTCAAAGCAAATTTTGTGGCAGAATGTGTTTCATGTTTTCTTAGTTTGTGTTTTTGCTCAGCTGTTGGCTGATACAACAGATGATAAAGATCTGCCTTCAATCTTAATAGAAATAGTAAGGAGGTTATGTAAATAACACATGAAGTATTGTATATGTCATCATGTAAATGTGGTGTGTGTGTGTGTGTGTGTGTGTGTGTGTGTGTGTGTGTGCGAGTGAGTTTCATTCTTTACACCGACAATAGTTTGAAACTGTGGTATGTAAGATACAAAAACTACATTCAGTTGCCCTGTTTTACTTTGAATCATTTTGGAGATCCTCAAGCCATATTGAACCAGGGAGAAATATTACAGTTTCATTTTGCAGTAAATGTTTTTGGATATGTGATAGTTAAAAGTGAAGCTGGTGAAATTCAGCGAGAGGAAGTTGCAAAAAAGGTAAAAAGTCACCATCTTTATCTTCTTTCAGGGGAAATCACGACACGGTGCAAGGCAGCTTCTGAAAGTGCTGCACTGTTTCTCAGAGCCGTGTAAAAAATGTTGCTCGCCATCCTTCAAGGGACCCTCCAACAAGTAGACAACATGAAAGCACTAGTGTTGAGGCAGAACAAGAGTCTGCAAGAATGAAACAGTCAGCCAGTCCCCAGCCCTGCTTATTATTTCCATCTTTGGCTCCCCTAACACACATTTTAGTCACAGTCCATAACAGTTGCAGTTGCTAAAAAACTCTGACTTTATTGCGGCCTGTGTTGGACAATGTTTTGCAGAAATCACTGGAGGCTCACTGGAAGTTACTTAGTAGTGTCAGCTATAAATTTCAAGAGGCAGAAATAGATTGCATTTCTGAAAAATAGAAGCATGTAAACAGTGTTTCTTTTTGTTAAGCTTTATATGCATAAAAGAAAAAGGCATCTAAGTGGTAACCATCATGATTAATTAATCTGACAGTAAATGTGAAATCAGTCTATTCAGTTCTCTTTAATACAGCAATCTACTGAAAATATCAAGTCAACAGGTAAGTAGCTCCTTCCTCATCTTGCAGGATGGAAAAAAGGTGTTCTCTTCACATCTATCAAGACATCTGCGATATACACAAGCATATTTGAATACAAATTTGACTCATGGAGTAACTTCAGGTCTCAGGATAGATTTGAGGTGACAACAGTCGCTTCAACGTATGTTTTCTCTATTGTTCTTCCTCCTTTGCATCTGTGGCAGCCACCTTCTCATCAGGACACAGGTCTGAAACAGATGCAGAAAATCAAGTTACACATACTATGTTACTGTTGTGTGTGTGGTGGTGAGACAGAGAGAGACGGCAACATCTTACCTTTGGTTTCTCCAAAGTGGAATTCTGGTGGGAAGTTGAGGCACGTAGCCTGTCTCCTGAACACTTCCAGATGAGCGGGATCCAATTTCCCAGACTTAGCTGCAAGGCAGGGAGGGGCAGGGAAAAGTTAATGTTATATCAATTAACTAGTCAAAACATCTAAGAAATAAATAATTAACTTTTGAGTTTTGGGGTTTTACACATCGGTGTACAGAAAAACTGTTACAGTAAGACAGTTACAGACAACTGTGAACTCACTGAAAAGGTAGAGGTTTCTGCCTTTTCTGGTTTCCCCATTGCCTTCCATCACTGAGGTGTCTGTCCACAGGATGCAGTCAGGACAGGTCACCAGGTGCTTCCCAACGTGCTCATGATTGGAGGAGTTAAAGTAAACTATTAGATATAAACAGATTAACATATTGTTATGCACTTGGAGCATTTCTAGTAATTATGGATTAAAGCACATATAATAATATGTATGATAATTTACTTACATGTCACCTTGGTGGAGTTTCCTAGGAATGTGGAATTAACGCCTCCATGATGACACTTTCCATCCCTTGTGAGGAGAGGTTAACATTATAAGCACATAAAAACTGGAGTTACGTTATTCACTGGTTGCCTTCAAGGTATTAATGTTAATTTTCAAAAGATCAACAGTTACATTTTGTCTCCCCAGTGAAGGGTCATATCGTCACTGTCAGTTATGGGTGAGAGTTCAATCCAGGAGCTATTGATCGTTTTAAGTTCCTTTAGGAGCTCTTTGTTGTCTGATGTTCCAGCATGGAATATCCATTTTCCAGAAATCTAGACACAGATGTACAAAATTAAAACTCATCTTGGTGAAGAGATTTTGGAGCACAAATCTAACAATCCTCTTAGTTTTGCAGAGTGCCTTTGAGATCTAATTAGGGCAATGTGTGGTACATTTAAAAAATATGCACATTATTAGTCCAACCTTCAAATTGCTTACACTTAACATTACTAATAACTGTTTATTAAAGCAACATGTGTTGTTTTTATTGTAGATTCACGTCAGTGAGAAAATCAACTTTCTTTTGTTAGGAAATCAATCCTGGTGAACATTTAGTCACCTGAATTTTCCCTTGTTGGTGCTTGTGGGAAACTCCCAACATTTGAGATGTCACAGTTGGCTGCTAAACAGTGACCTCTTCAATGCAACTACACTCCCAAATTCACATTTTCATTCTTATTGCATCCATGTTTACCTATTGTTTTTTCCTCAGCAGCTTAATTTTTTAAAAACATAGCTTGTGGATGCTTGTGGCTCTCAAACACCAGATGTTGGCTTCAAGAACACATCACCAGGAAAAGAAACAGTTTTTACTTTTCAGGTATATTACCAAACAATAATAATGTAAGTTATAGTTAGGTTAGGTTAAATAATACAAAACCAAAAGTGTGGTCTCAATTCTGCTTTATCCTTAATGTAAATGCTGAGGACAACGTACCCGGCTTCGATCCTCCAGAGGTTTAAGCAGCTCTTCGCAGTCTGGATCAGATGCAGCAGTCAGAGAGGAGAGAGCCAGCAAAGCTAAACAAAAATGAACAGACATGATTAGAAGTCAAATGACAACCACCTGGATACCAAAGCAAGAACAGGACAACTGTACTCCTGCAGGAAGGCCACTGTGAGGACTAGCAGAGGGGAAGTTACATAAATATGGGGGAGAGAGAGAGAGAGAGTGTATTTGGTGGGGTGAATAGGGATGTGGGAAGTGGGCGGACGTCAGTATGTTTGTGTGTTTGTGAAATGGTGGGATTGTGTGATAAATACTTCAAATGCATCTCTGTAGAGACCAAAGATGTACAGAGGAATTGTGGCACTCCTGCAAGAGATATTATTACCTTATTTGCAGATTACTCCTCTATTTTGGTTTTCTGGTACAGAAGATAGTGATAAATATTTCATATATGGTAAATGTTTATTGCATGTGTTTGTGTGTAAGAAAGACCATTTTTTGATGCTATGTCACAGTGTAATACAAGAGAAATACTGCGGTCTACTTTGTGGTTCTGCCAAAGGTTCCCTCCTACGGTTTTCTGTTGTGCAGGATGAATTATTCCTTCTGCGGGTGATCGTAGTCTCACTCTTTCTGTGTGTGAGAGGACAGAAAGAAAGAGAGAGTGACAGAGAGAGAGAGAGAGAGATGCACTCATGCAATATGCAAAGATCACACAGTCTGAGGTATACATATGTAAAATAATCTACATGCAATGTTGACATAAATGGGGTCGCACATGGAGTAAATAAGTACATAAGAATTGCAGTGCTGACTATGCTGTTTACTAAAGCAGTCACATTATAACTTTCTGAAATAATTTCTTTTGAACCCTCTTGCAAGAGTTTCTTGCTGAGTATAATAATGTGACAACTACATTATAACTACAGATCTGCGGGCTCTTATTTCCCTGAGTGCACCTCTAAAGCTGGCAAAAGTTTAATCTTCTACCGTCTTATACTGGATTCCAGCCACACTGTAAATCAATTTGTGAAAAGGCTGTTACCGCACTGATTCCCCCAGCTACCGTGATTTGTGCTCCATCAATGAAAATGAGCCTGTAAAACATGGGGCAACAAGTGCTGGGCTCCAGGAGGGTGGTGTCTTCCTGAACAGACCATGTATTATTACTTAAAGGAATAGTTTTGGTAAATATGCTTATTCACTATCTGGCAGAGAGTTAGATGAGAAGATTGATACCACTCTGATGTCTATATAAGTACAATGGCTAGCAGCCAGTTAGCTTAGCTTAGAACAAAGACTGGAAATGGGGAACAGCCTGGCTCTGTCCAAAGGTGAGAAAATTAACAAATGTAGATGTATCTCGTTTGCTTACTCCATACAAAAACATACAAAAAAGTGCAAAAATAACAATTCTTTATATTATATATTATATTCTTTATACAGTTATGTGCCGGCTAAGCTAAGCTAACCAGCTGCTGGCTGTAGCTTTATATTTAATGGAAAGACAAGCGAGTGGTATCAATCTTCTCATCTAACTCTCTGCCAGAAAGCTGTATAAATACATTTCTCAAAATGTTACACTATTCCTTTAATGCTTGTTCACTTTTATGCCCCTCCTGTTTTCAGTTCTTTTTGAAAGATTTTATTTATCTAGGTAGACTTGCTGAGAGACAGGTTCTCTTTTGCAGGAATCATGTTCACAGAGTTCACACTTGGAAGCTATCCAGCTTCCTTGCTGAGGGGTAATGGCTAAAGGGCACTTCATTGGTGGTAATAAGATGCCTTTCTCTTACCAGATTTATTAGATGGTAGCAGGATAAACTTGGATAGATCACTTTCACTTTACCTACCCACATTTATCCGGCCATTCCCAGGACTATCCCGGCGACCTCTCTAGACCACTGCACCCAAGGTTCTGTCACAAAGTGGGTGGCAGCCATGACTGCCAGTAATCCTGAAATGAACCTTAGTAAAAGCTGACTGTGAACATCATGCCAAAGCCAGTCTTTGTTCTGAAATGTTGTCACACTGGAGACACTGCTGTGCTGTTCAATAAAGGGAGCAGACTGAACCACAGCACACAATTTAGAGAGACATAACTCGTGATAACATTAAATTGTCTACAAACACACTCAAATACACCCTGAGTTCATGTCCATACACACACAGTCCTCACAAATGAAGAGAGTGATGCTTAGGGAAGAGAAGCTTTATAGTAGCATATTCAAAACCCATGAAATACTTCTCTGTGTATTTACAAAAACATAATACAAGAATAAAAAAGAGAAAATGAACACATCACAAATGGAGTCCCACATACTGCCACAAAACAGAAAACATGATCCAATTTACAAATGCATCTTCTTGTACTCCCACTTATGGCTTCAATCTAACACAAAAACAAAATAAAATCTCTGTTCAGTTGTGATGGTGCATCATCAGTCCATCCCTCCCTTTTGCAATAATTCTCTCCAGATTTTTCTTTAAATAATAATAATATCAAATACACATACAAGACAGAGGAGCTACATTTGTGAGCTGTACACTTTGCAGTAAAGGAGGGGAGAGGAGAATGTTCACAGGCATATCGACCTTTTTACATGATGATAATACATCTTGGGCAGTGAAAAATTTTTACAACGTTGATTAAAAACAAGCTTATTTAGGCTTTCTGTACCAACCAACCTTTCACATCACACTGAGATCACAGTTTATCCGGATGACAATAAAGTATGAGTGACCAAAGTGACTTTATAAGCTTGTGTCTTACAGTTTACCCTCTATACTGGTCATCTATATTTGATTTCTCTCTCTCTCATTCTAACATTTTATCTCTGGAAAATGTGGGTCATTGCACTCATTTTGCAACTGTGGCTCCAGGAATCAATCATTTGGAAAAAGGTTTAAAGCAACAAATCATATGACTAAATGTACATGTCCAGTGTCCCCTCTTGGTAAATAGAATGGTCAAAAATCAACTATATTTTGCTTTCCCCATCTTAAACTTGTAAACCTGTGCATGTGTATTCAACAGAATGTAAAATCCTCCAAAGGGAAACTCACACTGGGGAGTCTTATGGTTTGAATCACAACAAAGGTTTATCGCTGAATACAGAAAGATGCATCACTTAATTATGAAAAAACTTTCAGTCTGAACTATTGGGTATTAACCTTTGTGCAAAGCTTCTTCCCCAGTGTTATCCATACTGCTCACTCCAGTTAAATTATAGTTAGCATAGTGACTGATCTGATATGATTTAAAGAGAGACTATGCAACTTTTGAAAGAAGAAATAACACATTATTCCTCTTACAAATAGAAATTTAAATTCATAAGCAATAAAATTTACCATTGCTCAATTCAGTACACTTAGGGGTTTTGCTTTTACAGCCTTACTTGGTCTGGTATGACCAGTAGCTTTTGGTTGCTAAATGTTAGCTAATGTTACAAACTTTAGCTAGATACATTACTGTATAATGGAGTCACTTCCTAAGCCACTTCATTGACTGTATGACTCTTATTCGCTTTTATGTTTGGCACTACTTATCATTTTCTGTAATTGTCACTAGCAGCAACTGTGGCTACTGTTCAACAAAAGTTACATAGTCTCGCATTAAGCCTTGAACAAAGCTATTTTTTCCTCAATAACCATTTAATGTGACTTCAAATTCAAAATGCTGGCAAATTTATTTCAGGTTGTGTTGAAGCCTTTCTGCAAATCATGATTAAAGTCTGAAGAAAGAGCTGACTTCGATCTGCTCTTCATTTGCCTCATCAAGCCTTGCAAACGTGATAGAGGTGAGGCAGAAGAAAAATATCTTAATTTTTCCACATTTGGGCTGAGTTTGGGGATGAAAATGAGAAAACTTCTTAGACCCATAATATAAAACGTAAAACACAATATTAGTGGTCTTAAAGATTTAGACAACCACAATTACTAGACTACAAATATCTTCACAAGCCTCAAATAAACCACATTGTAATATGATTGTGATGTCCCTCCAATTCCCTTCCAGAAATGGGCAAAGTAATTTGTCAAGAAAAGACAAAAGATGTTCCAAGTGACAACCAGTTACATCAAATTACAATGTCAATCAAAAAGTGTCTATATCTCTTTAAATCCTTGAAAATTTAAACTTTAGGATAAATAGGATACTGGCCTTTTGTTTTTGAGCATGAACACCGCGATATGATGCAAAAGGCCGAGACATCTGTCTGTGACTGGAGTGTACGCACAGTCTCATACACACTGTATGCAAATATACAAAGAGTTCTCCTCCGGGTTGTTTCAATTTGGTTCCTTTGTACAGTCTCATAGTTGCAGAGGAAGAACTGATGAATGTAGCAGAGTCACCACTTAGAACGGGAGAAGAAACAGGAGAGAGGAGATGTGGACAGAAATAATGGAGTTGGGATGGGTTGAGGGGTAGTAGAAGGACGGAGCCTCGGGCAACTGTCCTGACTAGGCAGGTGGTGGTGGAGGAAGAGTCACTGGCCTAGATGACATCACTTCCTGTCTCACTGCTTTTTCACTGAGCGACTGACCAAACCTGCTTCCAGAGTCTTCACACACTCATCGTCATGTTTGGAGAATACTGCAGAGATAATATGAGGAAAAACAAGTATGTGTGAGCGTGTGTGCATGAGAGAGAAAGCATTTTTCACTGTTAAACACCAGTATCCTGAATTAGAAATCCCTCCAAAATGCTATGGATTGGGCACTAGAAACCCTCTTAAACGTTAAAGGAATAGTTCCACATCATGGGAAATATGCTTTATTGATTTCTTCCCAGAGTTAGATGAGAAGATCGATACTGTCTATACGGTAAATATGAAGCTAGCAGCCGCTTAGCTTAGCATAAAGACTGGAAACGGGGGGAAACAGCTAGCCTGGCTCTGTCAGAATGTAACAAAACCCACCTATCAGCAACTCTAAAGCTCACCAATTAATTGTTGTTGTTTATTTAATCCTAAGTGACTTCCTGGAGTATTGTTGTCACAGTGAGGATGCCAGGCAACAAGTGGAAACTCCAGGAAGTCACTGCTTCCAGCCAAGAAATAGGCCGGCACATAAACCCCCATAAAGCCACAGCTTGTTGTTTACACATTTTTATATGGATTAAACAAAGAGATATAACGTGTTAATTAGTAAACTTAAGAGGTGCTAGTAAGTGGAGTTTTTTCCTTTGGTTAGCTGTTTCCCCTGGCTTCCAGTCTTTATGCTTAGCTACAGTAAGCTAATTGGCTGCCGGCTGTAGCTTCATATTTACTGTACAGATTTGAGAGTGGTATCAATCTCCTCATCTAACTCTCTCCAGCGAAGCAAATATGTGTATTTGCCAAAATGTCAAAACTACTCCTTTAAAAGCATTAACATTGGTTGAACCCATTTTAAACTTAGTTTTATGGTTAACCTAAAAGTCATGGTATGGATGCCTCTAATCATCCCATACAGTAGATGACAATTGACTTACACTTTCATTCTGAAAAGGGTTAAGAAAGTTTCCTCCCATCTCTCCATCCTCCCTGGGGGTCCCGGGCTGGTTACTCATACTTAGGCTACCAGGAGAGTTCTGTAAAAACATATATAAAATACAGCTTAATGGTAATTGTATGCTACTAAAGCTACAAAAATCAGACTAACAACAACAACAACAACAAATTGGAGTTTCAAAGTAAATAAATATCTTCTGTTACCTTGGGGAGACTGTCCATATCACCTGACCCTGAGAGAGGGAACACAAGTATGAAAATGACACAATTATCAAATGAATGCTCCTTTTGCTTAAAGTATTTGACAAATTAGGGGAAAACATAACCAGAGATTTAGAGCCAATGCAGCAATTGCTGTAGTACTGACGTTCCTGTACCTAATGATCCATTCATGTGATGGGGCTCCATTCCAGCCATTCCCCCTAATGGGCCGTCGCCACCTGCACCCATAGGGAACTGAGGAGAACATACGCAGACAAAACAAAAAACACTGTAACAAAATTTACCATTAACAAAACAACAAAAAGTAAAAACAATACAAATTTTTGACACCAAAAACAAGAGCCATCACACCCACACACAAACTCTATAAGCATCTGCACTGCAGTATACTCAGACACAATGATATACAGAGAGAAAAATGTCTCACATTTGGTCGGCTTCCACCAGGAGGGACTGTGTTTATCATAGTGTACATGTTGTCGCCAGAGTTGGTTGAATCTGACGTAACAAATGGAGAAACAATAAGAGGAGAAAAGAGCATAAACATATGTACACACACACACACACACACACACACACACACACACACACACACACACATAGACATACATAGAGCTTACCTGCTGGACTTGGCATTATTGGGGTCCCAGGTGGCCCCCCTCCTCCTGGAGGTCCCTGAAATTACAGTTTTGGTTTCCATAAGATTCATTCATGAACTAATGAATTACAGCCTGTACAGCTAGTGAGCAGCAACAGTTTAAACATACATACCACATAACTTCCCGGAGACGCAGAAGAGTAAGGGGTCTGCAAAAATACAGAAGGAATCATGAAAGAAATTAAATATCTGTTAAACTTTCTGTTGGGTGTCTTTGTTAGAGCACTTACCGAATTGGAGTTTGGAGGATTTGGCCAGGGTCTACCCCCACCAGGTCCCCTGGAACGCACACACACACAAACACATACTTTAGTTTTCTGCTTTTGGCAAGCTTCTTTGTTTCCAATTTATTTGGGAAGAGTTGGCAACAACAACCTCTTCTGTTGCCCGAGAGAGGTGATGGGAACAAGAAGTAAAAAGAAAAAGAAGACAAAATAGAGGAAAGCTGGCTCCTAGCTTCACTTCCAGACCTCTAAAAGCCAAGAACATAGAGTAAAGTTGTCATTAAAAGCTACATAAAGGAAATGGCTGACTGCATCTACTGTAGTGAGAGATTAAGGATGTTTGCAGTTTAATGTTGTCCTTCTGAGTGAGAAAAATGTGGGGAGGTCATTTACATTTACATTGTGTGTGTGTGTATATGACATTATGTAGATATCACTCACATGTTCATGCCGGGCATCCCAGGACCAACCAGGGCATTCAGTGGTGGTCTCATCCCACCTCCATAGCTCTAAAAAAAAAAAAAAACACCAAAATGCCCTCAGTTATGTCTACAAGAGAGTAACTGTCAGAACTAATGCTTTGTAAATATTGATATATAAAAATATAAACCTGTGGCCCTAGTGGTACCATGCCTCTGGGTGGAGTCATCCGCTGCATTGGTCCTCCCATGTTTGGATGTCCTGAAACACAGAAAAAGTCATCGATTTGTTCCAGACCCTAACCCTATCTTTATTGCCTCACTTCATCTACTTTTGAATTTTACACCTTTATCTGGACACTGTAGTGTTCTAAAACCCCAGGAGGACATCAATTTCTGAGATCATGAGACCATCATTTAACATTTACAGTTTTGTGTAAGTTGAGTTGAACAGTAATTGAACATCTTTTAATCTATGCATAATTTATGTGTTATCTGGTGGAGTGAGTAGTTTGTGTAAATGGGGGTGTACTTAAAGGATAAGAAGATATATTTTTATTATTATCAACAAATCCCATGAAGAGACTAAACTAACAATTCATCCGGCTAACAAGTATTGTCTGTGTAGCCACAGACTGATATAGCGTATGTCTCCGTGCTGTAGAACTTCATTGTCATCCAAAAACCATTAAAAACGCATAAAGATGCCATACTGTTGCACTGGGTGACATATGACTTCATTACGATGAACAAGGGAAGTGTATCTTATTCCTCACATCTCATCAAAAATAGTAAAAGCATATAAAACTTCTTCACAGAGCGTGCTCCGTGATCTCCACTGTGACTCTCCAGAGATCAAAAATGCAGTTGTTTCAGAATAAACTGAAGCAACCAAATTCATAGTAATGAAGAAATATTTATAAATAAATATTTTGCCAGTGCAAAACTGTGGCTCTTCAATGTGTGCTAGCGGTGTGGCTCTATGGATGGCAATGTCAGCCGGTCCACAACTTTGGTCCTGACTGAAATATCTCAACAATTATTTGATGGATTGCCATGACATTTTGGTTTCATGGTCCCCCAAGGATGAATCTTACTGACTTTGGTGATCCCCTGACATTTGTGATTTTTGAACGAAATATCTCAACATCTACTAGATGGATTAACACTAATTTTGGTACAGACATTCATGTTTCCCACATGATGAACTTAAATAACTTTTCTGATTCCTTAACTTCTCATTTAGGTCAAAATTTTTATTTGTCCAATACTTTATGACCAAATACCTGCAAAATTAAAGACATTCCCATTATGCTGAGCTTTTCTTTGAGTTTAGTGCTAATTAACAAATGTTAGCAAGCTAAGGTGCTAAAATACAATGGTGAACAAAATCAGCATGTTGGTATTGTCATTGTGAACATGTTAGCATGCCAACATTAGCATTTAGGTCAAAGCACTGTGCCTAAGAGCAGCTTTACAGAACTTCTAACGTGGCTGTAGACTCTTACTCTTGTTAATAGTTTTGGGATGTCAGTTCCATGGCAAAAGCTCAGGCCGGGGCTCCACAGAAGATATTTTTGGGTTAAAAATCAAAAGATAAAATAATACTAATAAACTGGGTGCTGACTGAACATGTGCCGTAATATCTGTGTGTACTATGTGTACCTTGCTGTCTTGTAGGGTCCATTCCACTGGGTAACATAGGCTGGCCACCTGGGACTCCTCCAAGTCCCTACAGAGGGAAGAGGATCCATCAACAGCATTTTCATCACTGTCACACAGATACTGTCATATCTACTATCCACAATTCTGTCTGTTGCCTGCAGGTGTCAGTGTGGCTCCTACCTGATTGGGTAATCTGAGGGGTGGTCTGGGTCCTCCAGGGTATCGAGGTGACATAAATGGCTGAAAAAACAAAAAACAGCATAAATGCAGGTTGAATCACTCAGGGTTATAAATACTGAGTACACAATCTATCACATGCATAACAAACACTCAGAGTTACTGTGTCACGAGGCTGCATGCCCATGTCAATACTCTGTAACAAAACACTACATAGTATCTACATACTTTAAGAATTGATTAAATTGAAAGGAAAATCTTCAAGACAATTTAAAAAACATGACAAAATATACTGTCCTGGGTTGCCAAGCCAGGTGACAAATTATAGTTCTTCTTTTAAAACCCCTATCACAGAAACCAAAGTGATGTATAAACTGTATGGAGCACTATGGGAAGTTTTTTCACTCTCCAAAACAGGAAACCAACCAAAACTAATGCGTATGTCTTCTATTGAGTTTTGGGCTCATTTTCCTTTAACAACAGTTCCATGACAGCAGAGTCGGGAAGCAGATCGCATTTTCATTGGTTTAGATTTATGGAAAAAGAATGAGAGAATAAAAGACTAGGCTCGTTAATAATGATGTAAGTGTATGTGTTGACTGTGTGCAGTTTGGCAGCATGTGTGAGAAGCTGTTTTGCAGCTGTGAGTGGGTTTTCACTTGTCCTCACCACAGACAGTAGCAATGCTGTTGCTATGTCTGCTGAACTGATGCCACTGTGGTCAGAAAAGCCAGTCTGCAGTGTTGAAGAAGCAATACAATGACTTGCCACTAGAGAGCAATGGTCCACTTATTTTGATCAGGGTCTCTTCTTTTAATTAGCCGTCTTCTCACCTCGCAGCTGTGCTGAAGATCCATCAAAAGAAAACAGCTACAGTATTTTAGGTCTATTTAAGTACTATAATGATGCTTAAATCTTGTTTTATGACAAATAAATGCAAACAATTGAGAGAGTTACTAAATTAATAAATTGAATGAATGAGTAAATGAGTGATGTTGAAAGCTAAATATGGGGATATTTCTTTGCAGGTATGGGTGTTCATTGTCTGTGATCTGCATTTATTTTGCCAATAAAATTCAGTAAATCACAAAATTCAGCTGTGCATTCTGTGATGTTCTCTGATCTTTGATCTAGTCCATATGCAAATAATTTTAATGAACCTGAATGAAGAACTGGCAATCTGGTAATTGTTGCGTTTCTTTAACCGATAGGTCTTGACAAGACCTTATCGGCAAGGACCAATTGATTTTCAGGAGGAGATGGAAAAGGCTGTTCGAACTCAAAGTTGGAGTTTTTTGAAAGTGGATCTGAGAAATGCCTACGAAGGCTATTGATCTGTGTGTCATATGCAAGCGTCTGAGTTGAATTGATAATGACGGTTAATCAATGTACAAATGGCAAAGTCCTTCTGATGGAGAACAGAGATGATCTGGGGCGAAGCTGAATGTGTGACTTTTTGTTTGCGAGAGACTTATTTCTAATGTCATGACCCCACACACAGATTAATGCAGATTATACACATAGGCAAAGGCACTGTACTTTAATACATACAGTTAAGTATGAGAGTTCTCTGAGGAACAGCTTCATGAATTAAATACTATATGGAAAAATGTATTTAATAATATTATTTAATACTGTAGGCTATATGTAAGTGGTATGCACAATATACCTGAAAGAATCCTGGAGGGACTGGCCCCACTGGCATGCCCTCTCCTGGGGGAAGGTTCCCAAGGACGGGGCTGGGAGCTGCTGCAGCACTCTGAAAGACGCAAAAACACACATACACACACATGCAAAGACACGCAAAGAAACAGAGTAAAAATCACATCACAACTTAAACTAGTCTGCAGATTCCTTAACACCAAGTACATTTAAGTAAAAATATCAATACTGCTATATAGTACTGTACTTAAATATATATTGTACATTTTACTCCAATACATTTACTTAACAGCTTAGATACTTTGCAGATTAAGGTTTTAGGTTAAATATATGATGAGTTTATAAAATATGAAGCACTGTCAAGGATTAAACTACCCAACAGAATATAAAATAGTTAAAATCAGCTGCAACTCGACCAACAGTAAAATGCTACTTAAACATAAATGCATCAGTAAAAATGGTCGAATAATATAATATATAAGAGTAAAAGACTCACAGGGGCATTTTTTTCTGCATTATGAGACCTGTACTTTTACTTTTGATACTATAAGTGCATTTTCCTAATAATACTTGAGTGCTTTTACTTTAGTGACATTTCTAGGACTTTTATTTGTAATGGAGTATTTGTATATAGCAGTATTGCTATTTTTTGTACTTAAGTTAAACTACTTAAACAAACAAAAAAAAATTGGAATCCAAGGGTCTTCCCCCATGTCTCACTTGCTGTCTCTCCCTCAGTGGGATATTTCCTGTTTCTGCAGATTCCCTGCCATGCTGGCTCAGGTTTATTTTTATACCTTGTGCTTTTTTGTTGTGCTCGTCCCAGACGGGTGGCGCTGGCACATTTCAGCACAGCCTCTGTTTGCTTCCTGTGGCATTGTACTACTTACTAACCCGGAGTTACCACCCAACACTGGCCACTTCCTCAACCTCATTAGGTACACAGACCAGACAACATGCAGAGTGGGAGAGTGTACATCCACATATATGATAATGTGTGAACAGTGAGCACATAAAGCCAGCATGCCTGTGTCTGTGTGTATTATATTTTCAGTATCTGCCCACTCTCTGTTCTATTTCTCTGATCTCCCCTCTCACTTTCTCTTGCTCTCTGAAGGCATCGGCTGGGTGTAAAGAGCTCCAGTGAAATTCACCCACAGTCTCTGAAGTTTCCGCCAGCTGACTTTTTAGGTCAGACAGGAACAAGGTTTAATCAGAGCTGAGATAAAAGCGGACTGACGACACTTCTGAATCCTCCTCTACTCTACCCCACCACCCTCGCTATTCCCTCATCCTCCCTCATTCTCCATCATATCTCCCAATCGTTAATGTTTGGCAACAGGGAACAGGATGCCATGCAGCTTTTTGGTTCCATATTCTGCTGCAAACAGAGCCTGTATTTGTCTCAGCAGATGAATGTACAGATGGACACAGATGGATATTGTATCTCCGTGGTTCAGTGGCGAGAGACTGGATTTGGTTTGTTTGTGTGTACAACATCATGCACAGCATCAAGTGTGTGTTGGGATTTCGTGAGTTCCCCCACCCCCCTTTCTTTCCCTCTTCCTTCTCGCACCCTGGTTTACCCAGAATGCCTTTACTCCCTGGCAGCCTGGAGGTCTGCTGAGTTTGCCTTCATGCACAGAGAGAGAGAGAGGGAGGGCAAGAGGAGAAAAGAGGACAAAGCAGAGATTATGAGTGTGCATGTGTGTGTGTGTGGCAGTGAGTGTTTGTTTGTGTGGGAAAAGTAAAACTGGGGGAGGAAAAAAAACATCTACCTGACCTGCTGACAATGCAGCATTTTCCAAAAACAGCAAAAAATAAAAAATAAAAAAATAAAAAAATTACAACCTGCCAGGATATATCCCTGGCCCAAAACCAGCAACCCCCCCATCTACAGAAAACAAAAACAACACTGGCAACAACACTAACTCCACTGGTACTGACAGTCTCTCTTGATTATGACAAATCAGATTGACTCAAATGACATTAGAAAATCAGAATGAATCACACTGAGAAGGATTCACAAAGCCTCTTTAGAAGAGAGGTTGTGAATCTCTTTTCTAGTTTGTTCTTCAGACAGCACTATGCTGGAGGAGTCTCGTGGTTTGCATAGTGATGCTTGTGTAAAATTTGTGCTGCGGCATGTATAGTACTAGTCTGAGATCTGATTTGCCATTATTTAAAGGAATAGTTAGAAATTTTGTGAAATAAGATTATTTGCTGTCTTGCCAAGAGTTAGATGAGAATATTGAGACTACTCACATGTCTGTAAGTTTAATATGAAGCTACCGCCAGCAGTCAGTTAGCTTAGCACAAAGAGACGGGAAACAGAGGGAAACAGCTAGCCTGGCTCTTTCCAAAAGTAACAAAATCTGCCTATCAGCAACTCTAAAACTCACTATTTCACACATTATGTCTGGTTTGTTTAATCCATGCAAAAAATTAAGTGTAAGAATGACACCTTACGGTTTTACAGGCGTTTATTTGCCAGATTATTTCTTGGCCCGGCACAATAACTTCTTGGAATCTCAAAACTTAGAGGTGAGGGTAGGCAAATTTAGTTACTTTATGGGCAGAGCCTGGTTAGCTGTTTCAGCGTTCTCATCGAGCTCCCGGCAAGAAAGACAATAAGCATATTTTCCAAAATGTCAAACTATTCCTTTAAGTCTGCATTTTTTCAATTATCAACAGTCAATTTTGGCATTAACATTCATAGTAGCTATCTGTATATAATAGAAGTAATACTGTATGTAATGCTAATATCTAAAAGGTAAAATGTAATGGTAGAAATCTGATTTTTAGGGTGCATTTTAACATCTGAGAACAAAGAATGGCTAACTCTGGCCCATTTAGCTTTTTTTCTGTTAATCAACAGGCATTGTCTGCAAAATAAACAAATAAATGGAATGAAAATTAAAGCATGTTATAAGGCTAGTATAAGTGCAACAATACTCCATTGGATTATAAAAAATTAGAGCTAGAGCAATAAATCTGCCAGGCTAATATATCGCCCGACATTAGCTCATTGCAGATATATCAGTATCTGCATGTTGGTCGATAAGTAATTATAAACAAGAAATTGCAGTGCAAAAATGCCAAAAATCACTTTGTCATTTAGAAACATTATTGCAGTTACATAGTTTGTCCACCAGAGAGAACCGGCTAATTTATTCTTCAACTGTTTAGTCCAGTGCGGTAACTACACATCGAGATCACAATTCTATAAAAAACTAAATTCAGGGATTCTGAAAAACGTTTGTCCATGTTATATGTTTATGTAAAAATTTACTACCAGCCCATATATTATTATCTGATTTTTTACATCTAAAATATAATATTGGTATCGCCCCAAAAAATGCAGAATCAGTTGGGATATGACCAAAATCGCTGTACAAGCTGAACTACACACTAAAACATAGGGCCTGAAAGCAGAGTTACAGTGCTCAAGCACTGAAAAAAAGACTCTATTAAGTCAGTTCACTTGGACTGAGGGGTATGATAACAATATCAGCGCTCATTCAAAGTGTCCGTGGTAAACAGTCAATAAAGCTTAAGGGTTTGTAGACTCATAAGACCTGGTATCTGTACAGACTGGGAAGAGTGATAGAGAATTATTTGAGCAACATTTAATATTCATTCCATTGGTAACGACTTAGTATTACTCAGATAACAGTCAATAAAAGTAAATTAAACATGCTGATGTGCTAAGACCTTTACTGTATATACTGCCCCATTCAAAAACTATGCAGTTGCTCATGGCTGTTGATAATTGTGCTGACAGTGAGATTGCAGGGCTTCACCTGATGTAATGTGACCACATCAATATGGTGCAATTAGCTCAAATTAACTACAACAGCGTAGTGACCAGGAAGTTAATGTTTACTATTGGCTGTCGTTCTTACACTACTGTAAATTACTCTGAATTAGACTCAATGAATTCCTGTGAGCCAGTTCTGTTTGAAAACTGATTCACAGCCAAGCTCAACATATTCCAGCACTTAACCTTTGTAAACATCAAAAGCACACAGATTGTTACACATTGTTAATGAGTCCATAATTTACACTTCTCACACATCAGTGTTTACGCTTTGCTGATGATGCCGAGAGAGAGGAACAATGACATATTGAGCTGATTGTATCATAATATACTTTAATGTGTGGAATGTAACTGTCAACAATGAGTCTTTGTACATTTCTGACAGAGCTTAAACACAGTACCACTGATAATATTCATTGCGCTTGACCTAATGGAGTTGATTGTTGATTCAATTTGTGAATGAATTGCAAGACCCATTTTAAGACCCAGATTATCTCACAAATGATTCACAAATCCTCAACTGGTAAATGAAACTTTAAGTTGTTGTTATACTGTATTACTTTTAATAAAATAAAGTCATTTTAAAGAAGGTTAAGGAACAAGACCTCTCTTTTGCATCCCATCCAAGCCCCTACCAAATTATCCAACCGCTCTCTTTATACCAGCTCAAATCTCTTCTGCTTGTCTGTTTCAGAGTTTTGCTCCCTCTCCCTTCTCTGTCTCTGCTGTCTGTCCTTTTGTTTTTACAGAGATTCCAGAGAGACTTGATTCAGTCTTAAGAATCTGAAACAAGACTGTCTGTCCACTCAGCAACCCCCATTACATTAAGCCTTTTGATTTCATGAGTCATCAAATTGTTCAATGATTTGCTCTTTGTGGCTTGTTGTATACTATGATCCCTACATTCGCAGGTACTGGCGTTGTAACCAAAAGGTGTTTGTGATGAAACCCGAGGCAGTGGAACAAATGTCTTCAGATGAACACCTGCATCTCCTGGCAAACTCATTTGTTGCATAAATTATTCAAACCACCACCCTCCAGGAGATTGCTACAGTATACCAGACATACACAACAAGACATACAGTACAGTGCACTACAACATCACTGCACGTGCACTAAAGTACAATGCCCTCCACAGAGACAAAATGTCCAAAAAGAGGGTAAAATGAGATCAGTGCCTGTAAAAAGCATGTGCACAAATAGATTCTGATGTTCAGGATAAAAAAAATGGTCAAGACAAGCAACTCTTTTTTCCATGTAGACTGCACAGTCATGGTTTTGTGTATGTTGTGTGTTTTCTGACAAAGATAACATACACCAACAAAAAACATACAAAGAAAGCCAAAATTTGTGATAAATGTATCATATGTCAACATCAAAAGGACTTTGCTTGAGTGTGAGGTCAAGTTGTCCAAGCACAGTTTCAGATGTGTGTGAGGACTAAAACAAAGAGTAGGAAGACCTCAGCCACCTCTCTGCCATCACAGTGCTACACACATTGCGGCAATGTGTACCATTTTGCCATTTGAAATGATGCACTTCACTTATATACGACCACATTGCTTTATTTTTATCAAACATCCTTTCCCTTCCTTCCATTCCAGGACTGTGCAATGAGTGCTGAAACGTTGAATCATTATGGACAAAACAAAAAAAACATGTAGATTTCAGATTGAAAACATTTTGTGTAAAGTGATCAACATGCGGTGCTTTCCTGTAGAAAATACAAAAACTGTTGATGGAACTGTAGACACTGAAATGTAGTGCAATTACACTACAGTTTACTACTTTCCAAGCTAATCAGACTTTCTCCGTACTACATTCACAGTACACTAATCCCATCAGACTAAAGGGCTCAGTAATACTTAATGAGATAACTCTTTCATCCCTATATGTTTACCGATTATGTTCCTCGCTAATGTGTGTGCGTAATGCATGCATACTTTGTGTGTGTGTGTGTTTGAGTGTATGTGTGAAGGTGGGGTGTCATTTTCATTCAATACTTCAGAGACTGAGAGACACTCAGATTCGTGAGTGGAATCTCAAAAGGCTGTCTGTGTCTGTCTTCTCTCTCTCTCTCACTGTCTCATCCAGCACCGACCGTTGTCTGCTTTCTCCACCTCTCTATCTCTCACAGGCACACTTTGCTTCTCACACAAATCTGCGCTGTCTAATTTTTTTTTGTATTCATATACCACCCCATGACAATACATTTCTATCACACATCTGAAAGTAGACTTAAAGGACAGGTGGTGGTATTCTATATTTTTCTTATTGTCATTAAATCCCAGTGTTGCCAGTGTAGCCAAAGCCTCCTCCTTGTAGTTTATTTTGAATCACTCCTACATACACTGTCCTACTGCAGTAAATAATCAAATGTGTATTTATATAGATATAGATATTATATAGGTATTTATATAATAGTCCCCAACAAATGCACAATGTACTCCTGTTTGAGTAGCATTTGTGGAAACTATGGCTGTTTGATAATTCCGTAGCCTTTTTAAAAAATGAAACAAGTGATGATACAATTGTGAACAATTTCAAAGATTTATGTCTTTAGTACATATGGGCTTTAGTACATATGGAAAGAATGGGCTTGGGATTGAGAACCATAAACAGGATAGCAAAGTCTAAAAGTATTGGGAGACAGAATAATGCATTGGTTTTGGTTATTTAATGGGATTTGCTAAGAAAAATATACAGTAGCCTAACACCACCCTAATCCTTTAAACTACTTCTCTGTCAGATTATTTAATAGAGCTGCAACTAATGATTATTTTCATTGCTGTTAATTGTCTATATTTTCTCTATTAAGCGATTCATTGTTTGCTCTATAAAATGTCAAAAAATAGTAAAAAATGCTTGTCACAATTTCCTAAAGCCTAAGGTGATGCCTTAAAATGGCTTGTTTTGTAGAAATCAACAGTCTAAAACCAAGATAAAACAAATTTATTTAGTTTAATATGATATAAAACACAGAGAAGCTGGAGCCAGAGAATGTTTGGCATTTTTGCTTTAAAGAATGACTTAAACAATTAATCCATTATCTAAAAGGTTGCTGATTACTTTTCTGTCGATAAACTAATCAATTAATTGTTTCAATTCACATTTTTAACACTAAGTTAATGGTGGAAATATTACTAGTGACTAGGGTGACGATATTTTCTTGGGGAATTCGATTACAGTGAAAAATGACAGGGAGAAAGCAGTGAGAGTGTAAGAAGTCAGAAAAGTCCCTCATTCTGTAGCTTTTGGGTGGGGGTGGGGGGTTACCACTGTGTCTCAAGGCCACATGCAGCACAACAGGATCTACAAATGACACACCACACAGGAAGGAACTCCGTCCCTCCTCCCTCTTTCCCGCTCCCTCCATCCTCTCAAATGCCATTAGTCCACTTCCTGAATAAGGGAGGGGGGGAAATGGAAAGAAGAGATGCTACCAGCCTGCATGACACACAACCACATACACACACACACACACACACACACACACACACACACACACACACACACACACACAGTCACAAACTGAACACATTCACATATGCACATTAAATTGTGAGAGCGGAAGCACAATAAGAAGATTGATTTCTGCATTAGTGTAAATGCACAGAATATAACTGTCAGTCACTGTCAAAAGCATAACTACTGTAGAGTATATCTATATCTATAACTAAGAGTTTTAACTAAGAAAACACAGTCAGGCAGCACAGAAGTAAGAAAGACAGAGGGAGAGTGTGAAAGTGTGTTTAGCAGCGTAGAGATGAGAATGCGGGTGCTCTGCTTTTAACCATGTATTATTCACAGTCTCCCATGGCGACCAGAGACAGATCAACACGCTTCACTGTCCGATCCCGAGCCAAACTCACTTTTCAATTCCAAGGCAGATAGGCTTAAAATCACCCTCTGGCATTCAGAGCTCCCTTTCTTAACCAAAACATGCCATATGTCACAACAGTAAAACACAGAAGCGAGTGGAAACAATTGTTCTATCTGTGCACTTCACCCCAGATCTCTGCTGTTTAGCAACAATATCTGGCTGAGTTCAATCTGCCAAGAGAAAAAAAAACAATTATGTGTTTGAGTGTGTTATGTTAACATGAAGCAAATCCAGGTTGCTTTGGCTGATATTCCAATTTCATACAACCTGGGTCTTCTTTTTGTAGTTTTGACATCATCATCATCATCATCATTTCTTTTGGTCATTTTAACATTGTACTCATCAAGTTAAATGATACATTTGGTGAAAATGTGTGTCTTATTGTCAACAAATCCCATGTAAAACCCCAAATCAAGAATTAATTGATCCTTCTAACAAGTATTGTCTGTATAGCAGCTAAACCTAAACTTAAGGGAAATATTTTATTTCTACCGATAGTTCTTCTTATGAAACTGCTAATTTCTGGAAAGAGACATTGCTATTGAGCTTTAAAATGTATTTTTTGCCGCTTTGAGCACCACAAGCCGACTGCTATATAGTTCCATTATATTCGAGAAAGACAGACATCTCTACGACCGATATCTGCAAAACTCTGCAACTCACACCAAAACAATCTAGATGGATAAATAGCACTACAGGTAAGAGGAAAAATATGCATTTTTGATTTTGGGATGAACTGTCCCTTCACAGCATACCATGTGTACAAACATTCCTTCTTCTGGCTTTATGTGGTATATTTATTTATATTTATTGGTATATTATTATTGGCATATTTTATTATAGGATCTTCAATTGCTCATGCATGAATCCATAAAAACAGTCCATATGTTTCTCCATAAAGCCATTATTTTCACCACTTCCTCACAATTCCATTTACCTCACGTGACGGTCAAAAACAGTCTTGTCCGTCTAGCAACACCTGACACCTCATTAAAATTTCCTACCTAGTATATTGACCACAACCTGTGTACAAATTGATGAACTACATTACATGGACCTTTTTTTTTTTAGGAAAGTCTGTGTAGCCTGATATACCTTATGCATCTGTACCATAGACCTCTAGAACATGGACATTTGGACACTAGAGCGTTAAAAATGTATACGCCCCGGTGGCTCACCTGGTGGAATGTGAGCACCATGTGCGGGGCTGGGTCATTTGCTGCGTGTCGTCCCCTCTCTCTCTCTCTCTCCCATATTTCCTGTCTCTCTACAGCTGTTCGATCAAATCAAGGCAAAAGCCCCCAAACAATCTTTAAAAAAAAAAAGTTTATACATTCACGGCTGAAAATAGTCCCCAACAAATGCATTATTTACCCCTGTTTGAGTAATGTTTGCTAAAAACTAAATTGCCCAGTTGTTTAAGGTAATCACTGAGCTTTAAAAAAAAAAAAGTAAGTAGAAATTCGTGAGCCATGTTTAAAGGTTTGTCTTTAGTAGGAACCAGTGGTCTGTATTGAGAGATGGATTAACACATTATTGGTTTTTGTCTTTTCATTTGTTGGGACTCCACAGATGAATTCATTTGTGTGATTTTAACTGAACTTTTGTTAGGAGAGCATTTGAACTCAGCATTCCAAAATCCCGAAAGCATTGAATGCAGCATTCCAGCCACTATTGGTGTCAACAGTGAACAGTGTACTTGGCTAAGCACAGGACTGTGTTACTGTGTGCATGTATATGTATTGATTTGGTTCATTGAATTTTATTGTTGTGATGTGTTTTCACTGTTAATTTGGTAGCTATATGCTAAGTTGATGTTAGTGTTCACACAGACACATGGTCTTGCATGCAACTAACTATTCTCATTCTGTCCTGGCACACTCTTTGTTCTGTAGTTTAGTGCATTTAGAGTTAGTCTTCATATTGTGTGTTTTTGCTTTTATTATCTTTTAATAAATGCTTGCGTATAATTATGCTGGTTTCTTTAATGTTGCACAAGAGTGAACAATTTGCCAGCCTCTTCTATGTTGAACTCCAAATCCTTTAACCTACTAGCTATTGGTGGTAATTTTGGTTATAGTTATTAATTTAATTATTAATCTGAGTTCCAAATTAGATAGTTTAGTATATTATATGACAATCAATTGATTGGCTATCATTTCTTTTCTTTAAGAAGAGTGGTGGCCCCAAGGACTTTATTAATTAGTTATTATTTATGATTATATTTGATAATTTTGATAGCCAAATTTAATTGATTGATCCTACACAATTTGGTGCCCCTTTAACCATTGTAAATCCCAACACATTGCATTTGCTGTCAATAAGAAAAATATAGAAAAATGCCTGCCTTATCTTTTAATTGCCAAAAAGAGGTAAGATGGAGCAAAAAACGCAAGTTATCAGACAATCCCACATCTCAGACATTACTATGGTGTTATTAGAACCAATAGAAATGATGGCCAAAACAATGAGAATAGAGCCAAGATGTAATAAACCTGGATTTTCCTTTAATAAAGAGTTGGATAGAAATGGAGGAGGGACCTCTTCCTATTTCAACCTGCACAACATCTTTGCTTCTCAATGTTCACCCTCTCCGTCTTTCTACATCTTTTAAGTCTTTATCACCTTTAGCAGCACATTATCCTGCACAACAGAATTCCCACCAGAACCCAGGCACTCTCTAGTGTAATATTACAGGTGATTACCAGGTAAAATGGCAGCACAACGCTAATCTACTTGGTCTCCCTGGGTCATTACAGGTAGGGTGATATCAGCTGCACAGGGGGTGACAGTGAAGGGGCGGGGGCGGGGGCACTGGCTGTGTTTCCTTTATCACTGATGTCATTATCGACCCCTGTAAACATCTCTAAAGCTGTGAGGAGCTATATAATATGTGAGGTGGAGCTGCGGGCTGATACACTGTCAGATACACATACAGAGCTGAAAATGATAGTCACTTTGGTGCTGGGGAGCCACACTTCTCCCACCACTATCTCACTTGGTTCAACGACACTGGGGCAGATAAGGAAGATGGACTGAACACAGAGGAGAGGAAAGGGTAGAGAGATACAGAGGAAGATTTAAAAGCCACGGCTTGAGATGAAGAGGAGGCTATGTCATGGTCTTTTCTATTTGTCAGATCGATGCAAACACAGAATATTGATCACCTGACATCCACAGATTTTGTGACCTTTAACACTGAATCTATCCAGTTCTTTCAAAATATATCATAGTGCAATTGCAGAGACTGAAAAGTGGATTGGAATTAGAAAACTGGCAGAATTGTTGATACAAAGACTCATCAATCAGAGGAAGAACTAGTGAGAAGTCACTTTCTGTGTCTCATCTTGCAGTCCTTACAGTGCTAGAAGGCCAGACATAAGAGGAGCATGAGATAAGGATATGGGTGTCTACAACTGCAAAAAACCCCCACTGGAGTTAGTTGGGGTCAAAGAGATAACGCGCCGGTCTGATCATGTCAGCATTCTAGCTTTGCCCTCCTGCTCTCCCTCCGTAGTCCTGCCGCAACTTCTACAGCTCAATCTCTGGATAATTCACTATAATCCCTTTCACACACACAACCTGTAAGGTTGTTGCTGTGTAAACTTTTGCAGCACTTCTATAGCTTTTCTCCCAAATGGGCCAAGGAAGACTGGATGTTAAACTACGCAGTGTCCAATGTGCAAAACATTTGCTCACTTTGACTGATTCTTGACTGACATCTTTCATCCCAGTCTTTTGTGATTAAAGATTTTAGAAAATATCAACTTAGATTCCAGTGAGAATTAAACAGAAACATTCTTGAAGCTTGCTGGGTAAAGCTGCATGCGTGAAAGCTCAGATAGCACTGTATCACCTCTCCTTAGACTGCTGCAGACACACAACATATACTCCTGACTAAGCCCCTTATTTTCATAATCAATAATAATAACTGCAGTCAAACTTGAAACTACTCTTCCATATTCCACAGCTCTGTTAGAGCCTGTTCTCATTCTTACACCTTCTTGTTTTCCGCAGCCCTCAGTTAACCTTTCCCCCTCCACTCTGTGCCATGCCCTCGTCTTTGCCCCTGCCCGCTGCAGGGCAGCAAGGCGTGCATATGTCAACATCATATTAACACTCCACCTCGGCATGTCCAAACACGCATGTGACATGACTCAGCGTAACAGTGGAAAACACACTCCTCTGAGACTGGAGGGCTACGCGCAACAGGCCAGCGAAAGAGGAAGGAAGATGATAAGAGACATAAAGAGGAATGCAGAAGGAAAGAGAACAGGGACAGAGATAGGCAGAGGATATAAAAAAAAGAGGAAAAAAAATGCTGACGTGAAAGAGAGAGGATGAAGCGCAGTGTAGAGAGTGAGGGGGGATAAGCAGGGGAGGGAGAAATGGCAGAAACAGAGCAAGTGATTGTAATGTTTTCCTAAAAAACTGCAGAGAAGTAGCGTATAAGCAGCCCAGCATACAGTTAAGTGTTCAACATTGAAATGCCCCTTGTCTTTTTCAAACTGTTGGGAGATCGTGGCAACCATTTCCATCTCGGCTGAACCCTATGGATATTCCCGTTCTTTTTCTCCCTTCTCTCCCTCTACACTCCCTCTTCATTGCCATGGCAATGATGTTACAGTGAGTCACCTCCACATCTCCCTCCTCCTCAACACCACCAAGAAGGAACATGGGAGCATGTGAGAGAGAGACAGAAGAGGAGAAAGGGCTCTGTTTCCCTGGAAACAGACTGGGGGTCTCCCCAACCCCCATTGGTTGTCAACTGGTTGGAATCAGCTTGTTACCCACAATGCTTGGAGCCAACAGAGTCACTGTTTCTAGGTTGTCTCTGTCTTCTCTGTTTTGCTCAAGCTCTTCATATGCATGCGCACACAAACAAACACACAGGTGGTGGTCAAAATTCAAGTTTGCATTTCATGCCACTGAATTAAGCCGTTTATTCTCAGGTTTGTTTAATCCATAATCAGATAATAAAACATCAGTCCACAACAGGATCTTACCTTGTTTGTAAATAGTGCAGTCAGGAATGACTGGATTTGAAGCTGCTTTTCTGAACAAATGTGATGCAGTTTGCAGCCCTTTTTTGTATTATTTCCTGATAAATTACTAATGTTCAAATTAGTAATGTTCAAAAATTGCAAGCCCACAGGGAAAAAATTGAGATAGTTTAAAGAACTAACTAATAATCAGTTCATAATTTGTTCCAGTAAGAGGGTAAAAGAGAGCGAAATTATCTTCAAACGGTTTAATGCAGCTGGTGGAAATTGAAACAATCTGCAACAAAGGCTCGGAAAAACAAGTTATAGATGGTTCAGCTTAGAATGAAGGTTGGAAAAGTTTTGCTGAGATTTGAACTGGTGGAGCTTGTTGGGAGGCAGCTCTGCCTGAGAAGACGACTTCAGGGTAAAGAAAGTCTTACAGTGTTAAAATTGGAACTGAATTATTGAATTATGTAGATAAAAGCAGTGAATTTTCAAGCATTCTTTCAATTTGATAATTTCTTGTGAAACAGTTTGAAGACAGAAAACATGTTCATTAGACCCATTAGATTATTAGAGTATTAGAGATTATTATAAGTATAACATAATCTTGTGTCCACAATGGACATTTTTGGCCTGTTGGTGGCACAACAGAAAAGCACCTGCGGTGTCAAAAATGAAGAGGGTTTATCCTCTGGGGTGCATGAATGTGCTCAGTGAATTTCATGGTGATCGGACCATTATGTTTGGATATTTCCTGGGTACCAGTGGACATTTTAACCAGAAAAGGTTGACTCATATTGCCATCCTTGCAGTACTAGAGAGAAATTAAACATCAATGATTAATAATTCCTACATTACAGCATTTTCTATTGCAACTTTCTGGAAAGTACTGTATGTTACTGAGTTATTGGTTGCAGAACATTAGTATTTACAAAAAAGTAAATCAGGGGTAAGACCCATTTTATGAGTGAAGCAAAGCTTGTACCAAGAAGACCACAGAAACCAGAAAACATGTCCATGGTCAAGTGTGTGTATGAGTGTCCTTCTGTTTAGTGTAGCAGCACACATCCATACTGTACAGTACATGTTTCTCATTGCAGACAGTAGCTGTTTTCAGTTAAACCACAGGGTCACTGCACCTTCCTGTCCTTCAGCCATACACAGACAGCGCAGCACACTATGTATGTGCTTGTTTTTGCAGAGATATCAAACACAGAATGCATCAGGATGTAAATGAACAAAGCAGCCCTGTGTGTTATTACATATTTACAAATGTGTGTATCCTTTAGCTGTACAATAAAGACAGTGTGTGTCTGTTAAATTGAGCGGTGTGAATACATTTTCATGCATGAGTGAGAGAGTATGAATGTAAGATCTAGCAGCGTGAGTTGGAGCATTTTTATCAAAGGGGGCTGCTCTTGGCACTGCCTCTTGATCTCTTCTTCCTCTCTAACTGCCGTGTGCCTGCTATCTCCCACAGTGATGCCACACAATGACACCAGGCTCTCCTTGCTTTAAATACTTGTAACACTGCTGCCTATCTACTGCACATTTTGTGTCTACTGCTCGCTCTGTAGTTCATCCATGTGTCACCCTCTTTGTTCATTTCAAGTCATTTAGCTTTCTACAGGCAGCCAGCAGGGTGCAATGACACCAGCTTTTATTGCACTTTTACCAATTTACAAATTTTTACCAAGTAGCAACATCTTAAAACAGTGGTTCCCAACCTGGGAGTGGGCCCTCCAAGGTCTCCCTAGATAACTCTTAGGGCTCATGAGAGCATTAAAGGGAAAAGAGAGAAAGATATATACTACCGCAACACAACACAACTTTGCTCTAATTCTTTTGCTTTTTTCTTGTTAAATTTTGGACACTTACACCTTTTTATCCCTCCAAAAATACAACAACCTGAGAAGGAAAAATCACTCTTTGCTTGAACTGCTCACAACTTACAGTATGTCTACACAATCGACATAACGTGAAGCATCACAAGTATAGCTGATACGATTTGTTGACCAATCGATTAGTAGATTGACAGACAATTAATCAATAAATATTCTGATAATCGATTATTCACTTTCCACAGCAAAAATGGCCAACATTCCAAAGGTTCAGCTTCTCAGTTGAGGGGGTTTGCTGCTTTTCTTTGTCAAATGTCATGTCGACTGTCAGACACTACTGTGGCCGGGAGAGCTTAATGCATTGCTTAACTTAAGAAAACACATTCATGGTCATTGCTTTTAACTTTTTCTGACATTTTATGAATCTAACAATTAATTAAAAAATAATTGTCAGATTAATCAATAATGAAAATACTTGTTAGTTGCAGCCCTAATTAATCATTTCCTTTTAAGGGGTCACCAGCCAAAAATGTTGGGAACCACAGTTAAAATATGGTTTAAAATGGCCTAATATATACTGATATAAAAACCTGTCTCTTGGCTCTAGAAAGTGCTAAAATGAGCATTAAAAACTTGATTTTCATTGGACTAAATCAAATTGCCTGATCCCACTGGCATATTTTAATTTGTTAGGAAAAAATAAATTTAAAAAAAAATCAGCATAAAGTGAAATAATTTTCCAAAGTGGATATTCTTTTTTTGCATTATGTGTCAGCACATTTCTATGTCACCCTGTGAGGCTGCATGCCCGGCTGATTCCGCATGTGTGGCCTGGTTCCCTAATACTTGTCTACTTGTCTTATGCTTGACTGAATAGCATCTTTTGGGCTTTCCTCTGTGAGAATCCATCACAAATTCACACGTTGATGTCCAGTGTGATAAAGGTAATCGTATATGTTCAGAGCATTACAAAAGACTTTCACAACCACCTACAAATGTCAGTTCACAGCATATTTTCATTCACAATAATCACTTTTTATACAAAAGACATGAGTCATCCAGGAGGATGCTTCAGTTAATAAGCACATTCTTATCTACAGGCTGCACAGCACAACCAGAACAACTGTCGGCCACTGATAATCTCCTGAAATCAGGAGTGAGATATCTTTCTTAGTGGAGGTCTTTTTTTTTTTTCATCAGTTCTCCCAAACTCCCCAAATTTTTCTAACTCGTCAGCCCTTCTACCACCAGTCTGCTTCTCTAACCTCTAGACTGTCTCTTCCACAGCTTGCAAGAATAATCCCATTGAGGAAAATCTGAACATGTATAGTGTAACATATATAATTATTCTGCAAACTCAAACTGCCACACACAAATACATAATCACGCACCAATGCACTTAACACAATTTATATGGAGATGTTTGTATTTCTAATAAATAGGCCATTTTTCAGTACAGCAAACATTTTGAAGGGTCTAAATGTTATATAGTACTAGAAGAAATGTTGCTAATATGCTCAATATTGTTTACCCAAGTCTTACAAGCAATCTCATGCTGGCTTGGTTCTTTCTTGTTCCATTTAATTTGCCCATATTTGATTAAAGATCACAGAAATTAGTTGGGACAAAATCAAAATGGGACAGTAGAGAAACCATTCTATTGTTCCTGCAGAAATCAGTTCAAAACATATGATAACTATCCTATTTCTCTCAATTTATTAATGATCATGAGACATTGCAATATAGCTGTATTATAAATGCATTCATGTTAGTGCATATGCTGTATGAAGATGTTACAGCTATGTGACAGCTGTCTCTTTTCAACTTTCAAACCCACAACACTATCAGGAAAAGCCTGAAATGATCCACATGGATTGATGTCTTATTCTTCAAAGGCGGAAAAGCAACAGCAGAAGACTTTTGTCTCTAATAAGTCCATTTCCGGGCCAAGCAAAAGAATTTAAAAATAACTTGTTTTTATGGCCCCTCGCAAATGGAGACCGCTCATTTAGTATCAAGAACACAATTTACAAAGCACTTAACAGAACTGTAAACGGCATTTCTGATGCCTGAAAAGCCTTGTCTGAGGATAGAAATCAATAACGTTGCATCTCTCTTCACTTCGTTCATCAGTCTTTTGTTTCTTTCCCTTTAAACATTAGATTACTGGATTAATGTCCTAGAAGACCATCCTCACACACATTAAAATCTGGTGATATGATCGACATATACTGTACACAACCACATGCAAAACAGACATTGTTAAGACAGATTTACTCAAAGCCAATTGTATCTATAGTAGGTAGTTCAAACTGGGATAATTGTGAAAATCAAGTCAAAATCCTTGTCACAATCCCATCAATTATCAAAGGATAGGGACCCAAAGATGATGCGAATGAGCTCCTACATCTCCCCAGCATTAATTAGGACTTCACTCAGTAATTAGCTATCTGGAAATAATTACCATCAAAATGTCTGATTAAAATCTCCATCAGTCTCAAAGTCAGGAGACTGAAAGAGAGACACCAGCATCAAATTAAGGCGTTCTACTTTTTCCAAACCTGGCCACCGCAGTCCCCTCATTTTGTTTTAATTGAGCGACAGATATGTGGGTAGTACCTCTGATTGGATCTAAGAAGCAGCGCAGCATTGGTACAGTTGATTGAAAGTGACCTTGGTCTAATTACAATTGGTCTAATTATAATTCTCTGATTACATCCCTGCAGGAAATGTAAGAATAAGATGTTGCTGGTGGCCTCTGCTAATGACGTTAAGATAGATTTTGAATGATTCCTGAATTGAATTGATTCTGATCAGAAAAGAAGAAACAACAAGATACTGTTGTCATCTTGAGAAAAATTTGATTCAATTACTGTAAATGTGTTTGTGTTTAATAAATTAATAAAAAAAGAAAAGAAGTGTCTGTCTGTTTGTCCCTCTTTTTGACTCATTCTGTCTGTTTCCTTGTTCCCCTGTTTTTTTCCACCTCTCCCCTCTCTCCTTTTTGTCTCCCAGGGCTGAGGTCATGCTGCCCTCCAGCTCCCTTCCTCTGAGCCAGGATGACATCATCACATAGCTGCCTCGTCCTTGGGAGTGCCTATTCATCACCCTGATCATCATCGCCAGCATCAGCAGCATCACCTGTGTATGCACACACATATATACACAAGCACATACACCTACTGCAAGAAGATAAAAGAGAAGAGAGCCCCCACCAGTTCTGCAGGATTGCAAGCCTGAAGGAAAGAGGGAGAGGACCACAGAGAGGGGGATAAAGAGAGAAGAGGAGGGACGATTCTGCTGGGGTAGGCAAAAACACCTGACCTGTGCACTTCCAACAATACATCTCAATAAACCACAGTACAGACAAATCTGATGAGTCAGACTTCTGCCTACAGAGGGAAAACAACAACATAAAAAGCAGGAGAGAGAAGACCCCTCCACACTCCCCCCTCCTCCACCTCGCAACTTCCCGCGAGGAGAGACGCACTTCCTCTCTCTTAGTCACCAGCTAATCTAAAACTTCAAGAGCTATGGCACTGCTCACTGTATTCCGGTTACTGGATGGTGCATGACTAAATCAACCCATGCCTTGATGTGCGGGAATTACAGCAGTGAAGTGGAGCCACGCTGAGAAAACACAGCAATAAACAATGTTTCCACCACACGGGCCACTGTCTGCCTGCCCAGTCTGCTCTTCAGCGTAATGTGCTCACATTACTTTAGGCGGATATGTGTGTGTGCAGCATTTTCGAACTGCTATGCTCTGGTAGAATACAAGTAGCAGGTACAACAAACCTTAAGCAGTATATTCTCTAGACTTCTTTATCACACACTTTCAACGTCACAACAAGCATTCAATTAAATGGCACTTCAGATCATAGATTCATAATGAGATAAAACCATTTTACAAGGCTGTAAAGACGAGTTGCAGCCATATGATAACCCAACAGTGTTAAGATATTGTGCTGGGATTAGATGAAGGTTGGTGAATCCCCAGTCTCAACTTTATGGCCTAACCAGTTCTTTTGATGTCAGCTCTAAATCCTCAGCCTCAGTTTTTTTGCGCCTGTAGATGTATTATGGTAATCAAAAACAGGCAGCAGCAAGCCACTCGTAGACATTGCCATCATCCGTATAGCTCTTTGCATGATCTAGAAACCCGTAATATTTCAAAATGTGTAATGTAAAAAAAATAAAACAAGCAATTAGGAAATAGGAAATGGAGACACTGAAGTTAGGTGTTATCTGCATTGCTTTGATGAGAACTGGTCTTGGATTGTCATTTTTGCATTTTAACACCAGTTTGAACACATCTCCTCATCAATATTAATACTACGGAAACCCAAAGTGTTCAATATTAAATAAATAAAAAACCGTTATGAAATACATTTTTGTATTAATATATAGAGACAAAATATATAACCATGGAATTGTGAAATACTCAATTTTTTATAAACTCAGCATAAAAGACTATGATATGGTATAGCATCCTACTTCTTTTCACAACTACAATTTACTGAAAGTAATGTTTTATTTCATTTTAGCAGCAGCTTCTATTTCTGAATGTACGCTTCCAAAGTCTGTTTTTTTTCATAATGCCATTTTTCCCAAATACCATCCTATTTCATACAGCTACAAATTATCAAAGTCTTCATCTGTCAATCAAGACAAACAGGGCAGAGTCAGTTATGTAACTGCTTATTCAGACTGTATTGGGATTATTCACAATTTCATGGTTATATATTTTGTCAATTTGTCAAATGTTTATTCAAATAACTATTTATTTATTTACTTATTTATTTGTTTATTTACTTATATTTTACAATTTGGGTTTCCATATAATACGGCATTTCCCAGCATAGAGTCCTGCGCTAATCGGAGAGTGCCACTGAGCCAGATAGAGCAAGGAAAGCTACATCAGTGCAGACTCACGTAGTCATGGAAGGCCTTGGCCTCACTGGAGTGTTCACATGTGTCTCTTCTCTCTGGAGCCGCACAGTACAGGTCCCAGAAAACACTACAACACAGAGAGGCAGTCAGAGAGACCAATGGTGACAAAAGAGAAACATTAAAGCTTGACAGATAAAAATAATGGTCCATTTTAGAGGCAGGGTAATCCAGCATCGAGGCAATAAGTATGATTCTGTTATCATCATTGGAATAGATGACTTAAGGTGAGTGTTACAATTCGCAAACAGCAACCTGAGGAAGATCTTTTGGGGATAATTAATGAGATGAAGATAAATGAAAACAGGAGAAGGAGGTAGAATGATCATTTTATTGAATTTTGTCAATGATGGAATGAAGAAAAAACAGCATGAAGAGGAAACGTAACTTGAATCATCAGACACAAAAACACTCACCACCACCATGAGTGGAGGAACCCCGGAGGCTCTCCTAATGTGATGTTCTTCTCCCATCGGATCTGGACAGATGGAGAAAGAGAGTGAGGGAGACTGAGAGAAGCATATTAAGTATAAAAACATGTCCAACATCTGAATTATCTGCTTTACAAGGTTGGAAAAGGGTGCAAGGGAATTCTTATAACACATGCCATTATGTAATTATATTATGATTCTCGTGCCATGGATTCATAAGTGGATAAGTGAATATATGTGTGCCTAAAAGCCTGTCTATTCACAAGTACGTGAAAGAGTGTGTGTGCAAATGTGTGTGTGTGTGTTTACTGAGTCAGGGGATGTGATGATTATTTGTCCTTCTGCATCCAGTGTTTCATTCACTCTTTGCTTCTTTCTGGCTTTCCTTAGAACTGCATTCCATCCTGTAATCCTTCTTTCCTATGTTTTTTCTTTACAGTGTTTCTTCCTTTCTTTTCTTTATTTTTTCTTCCTCCATTCCCTCATTCCTTCCTTCCATTCTTCCTAATAGACAGAATCAAGGCTGGGGTATGCGCCAAATTAACCAGTTTGTACGGCGTGTTGTCCAACCACGTCTGAAGGCAAAAGTGTTTCTAGTAGTTCTGAATGGCCACACTCTACAGCCGGACAAGAGCAGGCCGTAATTGAGAGCGACGAGATGAGATAATCATTCAAATGGGCATAACAGGGGTGCCCTGGGAGCTCACCTGGTAGAATGCACACCACATGTACAACACTGAGTCCTTACAGCAGCGGCCTTTGCTGCAAGTCATTCTCTCTCTCTCTTCCATATTTCATGGCTCTCTTCAGCTGTTCTTATCAAATGGAGGCAAAAAGCCCCCCCTAAAAAAAATGGGCACAACAGTGCAATCATTTCTTAAAGGGTTTCATGGTGTTGTACTTCTTTTTGTACATACGAAAACTGACAGAACTAATTGTGTGGAGAATAAAAAAGTCTGAGTTGCTGAGTTGATCCTGGATGCTATCAGAGTTTAGGGTAACATTAGCTGCTCTGTCTTGCTATAATGGATTTGGTTTAAACCCCAGCAACCCCAACCAAACTCTTTATTTGAGATATTGGTTCTCATACAAAAAATTTTTTCGCATAGGGACACAAAAAATGACCAATAAAGCATAAATCTAACCTCTGTCTTGCTCTTGTACTGTATGTAAGCTAAGCAGCTAAACAGGGAATCGAGAACAAACTGACCACCTCGTGAAGCTAACCTTAGCTTAGTGAGCTAACTAGACATCGCTGATATAATCTGCTAGTGTTAGTTGTCATTTCAGCCAGCAAAATGAATTAATTGCTGGCTAGAAATGAGAGGCTACTTTTGTCTTCCAGACACACACAGCAAACAAAAAAGTCAGGAACCATTGTCACTACCACAGTTAAATAAGTAAGCCATGGTTCCAAAATAAGGTCGGGATAAGGAAGAAATCTGGTTACTGACCTGCTTCATGTATACGCAGATTTACAATCACCAGGTTACTACAGTGCATGTAAATGCACTCTCCGATTAACCGTGTAATCAGGTTACTCAGAGAAACCTGCTTACTTAAGTGCATGTTAAAGCACTGATTGTCTGACATCAAGTACCCACTGCGTCAAAAATGACTATGAATTTCGAGTTGTAAATCTGCCACCGTTATTGTAAACTGCGTAAACTAAATGTGCTGTGTGAGAGAACAGAAAGATTGACAGATGTAGCAACAGTTACTAAGGGGGGCGGGGCTTAGCAAATAGTCACTTCCAACTTTGAGTTCAAACAAAAGATTGGGGGGGGGCATTTCAGACAACGTCTGAGAAACACTTCAGTTGAAGCATTTTGACGCCTTAACACCTCAGTCAAGGTTCGTGACTAACATGAGTGCTGACATCACCCACAGTAGGTACAATTTATGTTACCACACAGTGTCAACTGATGTGCAGATACATACAAAGACACAGACACACACACACGCATCTAACAGTCTGAGCAGCAGCTGTCGGCAGCAGTAAGGCTTCTCCTATGAGACTATGACGCTATTGTTTAGTCTGCCTCTCCTCTCTATAAACAGACTTAGATCACTCTTTCTCTCTGACTTTTCAAGTGATCTCATGATAATTTTTTTTAATTTCCTTCACTGAAATGTTTCATATGGGTAAAAGAGTAGTGTGAACAAGAGCTAAAATAACAGGAAGAGCTGAATCGCTGCACTTTCAATCAGACCGTCCTGACCTCAGCTGCAGATCAGACACAGTGACTTTTAGAAGGAATGCCTGGCTTTGAAGTTTTTTTGAGGTGGGGGGGGGTGTCAGGAACTGCCTCTCTGTGTTTATTCCACATGCTTTCAGTCGAAGTTAGCAATTCTAGTAAAAGACATCGGTTAACTTGAAACATTATAGGCAGCCAGAAATTTCAATATACACCATGACAAAGAAGGATTTACTCCCTCATAATTGCTCAAATGGTACAAAAGATGCAGAATGGGCATGACATCCCTCATTTCTCACATTTAATTGGCTGTATCTCAGTCCAAACATGACTGCAGAGAGTTCAAGTCAGGGAACTTTTTAGCATGTTCTTTTATTCCCCCTTCATCTGGAAAGCTCAGAAGAAAACAGCACTGACTGTGCCCGCATATCCTGTCTTCTTGTGGTCTGCACTCCCGGGAGGTTCATTCATTTACCTTCACCATGCTACAGTGAGATCCCTTTAGCATGATTACTGGCAGATGTAGGCTGTGTGCTGTGTACCTTTAGAATTTAGTTTGAGAGGGTTGCATGGTTTCTTGTTGCCTGTTCTTCTGAGATGTCTGTCTGTGATTTGATATTTACGTTAAGGTATTCGGGTCTGATTCGTGACTCATCTTTCGGGGCTCTTGTATCTTGAGCCTGAGGATACACAGATGTGGATGATAAAAAGTGGATAACAAGCCTTTAAATCCATATTTTACTCCACCCCACTATTCCAGCATAAGCTACATTATGGCGTAATGTTTACCCAGTGTGTGTGCGCGTGCTCATGCATGCACGCCAATGTGTATTGTATACAAATGGCTGTGTTTATACTTGTTGCATGCTTAGCTAATGCGTTCTCACACTTGAATATGACACCGCCTATCCTTTTAATCTCCCACATCTGCGGAAGAGAGAGCAAGTGATATGGCAGAGAGGAAAGGGTGTCAGAGAGACAGAGAGGTGTGTGTATGCACATGTGCACGAACACACACTAAGTCAGAGTGATGAGAATTGGTGCCAGCTGATGATGTAACCTTTTCCATCCCCCTCTCTTTGTTCTCCTCTTCCTCTGGCCGATGTACAACAAGCCTCCAGTCACTGTCTTCTACATTGTAATTTACCGTCATTTACAGTGAAGCACCAGAATCAACTGACCTCATTTTCACCCCGTCACCTTTTTACCTCTGCAGAATCAAAGTGAGGACAAGCTTGCTTCTCAGGAAGAGTAGTGGAGAGATAGATCAAGAAGAGAGCGGAAAGATGAGAGACAGTAGGGGACTCAGAGAGGACATGAATGAGATTGAAAGAGATGGACTGAGACGGAGCTGCTGAGCAGATCAAAGAACGATGCCAGTTGAAGACGTCAGTTCCAGGCTGAGTGTTGTAACTATCCCTGTGCTCCAGCTCCAGTCCCACTAAATGCAACACTAATGTTAAAAAGCCCGTCTGCTGCTACCGACCTGTTGGCTCAGCACTGTAAGGCCTGCCTAATTCAATTAGCTGCTACACTTACTGGACACATTGTACGAGAGTCAGACCACCCTTCAGAGTGGACATGTGAAGTACTTGGGCTGCACTCTCTGACACACAAACAAACACACACAGCATGTTTGTGACTTACCTCTGAGAGAAAGGTCTGTGCTGACTTCTGTGCTCCTACATGCAGCAGGTACTCGTACACATACAGAGCTAACCTGCACATAAAAATAAAGAACACAGTGGGAGGAAATGGGTCAGTTTGTTCATCAAGATCCAAACAGTCACCAATAGATGTTAGGTGAGTAAAAAACAGGTTAAAAAAATATGAGAAAATGGGACATTATAGAGAGTGGAGGCAGATGTACAGTAAGAGAGAGACAGTTAAGAGTGAGAAAAATTTAAAGTCTTGGTTTTACAAGCAGACAAAAATTCAAGCAAAAATTAAGCATCTGAAATCCCCCAAAGAGTCACCTTACGTATCCCCAAGTCTGAACTTTTTTGAGTTTCAAGTCTTTCTCATTAATGTTTCCCGACCATCTCTGTCGAACTTTGGGGCCAGAAAACAACTGCTTTGGGACACAAGACAATTATACTTCCTACTCCATATTTAAGAAAAATCCATATTTAAGAGGGAGTTTCTCGCAGGATCACCTAAAAATAAAGATGAAGGAGCCTACGCATGGGTAGGAATTGCCAAGCAGCTCCAAGATGCAATGTGCAGGGACGTGTGAGGGCGTCACAGTCCGTTACAAATCTCATGAGAAACAGAAAGACACACACCAGCTTAGGAGCACTAATCATCTCCCGAACGCAAAACAGGCAGGGCAACCTTTTAAGACATTTGAAATTCACGCAACATTATGCTAAATCTAAAACCCACCTGTTTGAAGAACAAACAGCATAGTGATAAGAGTAGGCTTGGTGGGACCGCACTGTAATGCACCTCCCCATCGTGCCTCAGGCTCTCCACAGTCTTCCTTCCATGGCTTTGATCACAGTAAGAATTAATTACAGGCTTGATTTGTTAATCAATTCTCCTCCCAGTGTGTCTGTGCTGGTACTAACAGCAACTTAGAGAGGGGGTGTGGGGGTGGGGGTGGGTCTATAAATACATGATAAACATTGATTCACAGGTGATCAATAGCAGATCACACTGACTCCTAACGGCTCCCTGTAGATATGGACCGGGAGTCCATGGACACATATTCAGTGTACATGAATAATGAGAGGTTTGTCATGAATTTGACAAAGAGGCCAATGAGCAGGTACATTTGTGCTAGATCCTCACATTTCAACTAAAATCAATATCAACCAGGTTAGGGGCTGTTTGGTGTGATTTGTGAGGTGCTCGACAAACAAATTCTTTGAAGTGTTTGCATATTCCCGTGATGTACTGTACATAAGTAAGCAAACCTTTATTTGTATAGCACACACACATAAAAAGTGCTTCACACACACACCAAAAATATAAATGAATAATTAAAATAAAGATATATTACAATACAAAACACAGCACAAAACCAAACTGAAACAACCCAAAACATAAGACAGGGATGGAGATCTATAAAAAGGCTTGCCTATAGAGATGTGTTTTTAGAAGCCGCTTAAAGCAGTCCAAAGATTCAGCAAATCTGATAGTTTGTGGAAGATTATTCCAGAGGGTTGGGGTTAAAACAGCAAAGGTGCGATCACCTTTTGTTTTGAGATTGGAGCGAGGGATGGATAAAAGTCCGAGATTTGAGGATCTGCGTGGTCGAGAAGTGGAATGAGGAGATCAGATCAGAAATGTAACCGGGGGCAAGGTCATGCAGAGCCTTATATGTAATCAACAGGATCTTGTAGTTTATTCTGAATTTTACAGGAAGCCAATGGAGGGATGCAAGAACAGGGGTACTGTGGGACCGACGGCTAGTTCTAGTTAGTAGCCTGGCAGCTGCATTTTGAACAAACTGTAAATGATTTAGAGCAGCTTGACTGAGGCACATGTAGAGGGAATTACAATAATCGAGACGGGAGAAAATGAGAGTGTTGATTAATTTATTTAGCCATATTAGAAAATAGTTAGAAGTTGCTGTACAATTTGTGTAAAATTTTGATATATATGGTTTCAACCTACAGTTATTTTTTATTACTGACTAATCTGCCAATTATTTTCTCAATTAATCAATTTATCATTGTCGATAAAATGTCAGAAAACAAATATAGTGGTGGCATAGTGATATTGCATTTGTCAGACCAACAGTCAAGACCCAAGACCCAAAGATACAAAGATTACTATTATATATGCCAAAGAAAAGAATCACATTTGAGAATGTTTGGCATTTATACATGAAAAATGAAAAACATGATTAGTTGATTATCAAAATAGTTGCAGATTCATTTCTGTTAATCGACTAATTGATTGATTGACTAATCGTTTCATCTATACATCTAGATACAATATACAGTAGATGCAGAAAACTTAAATTGAAGCATGACACAGCAAAGCTTTGACCTGGAGCTTGGTGCGTCTGCGTATGTTTGTGTGTACACGTGTATGATTGTGTATTGTCAGGTGTGAAGGATGGTCACATCGGGACAGCAGCTGTCCTAGAACCCCCACCGAAAGGTGCTACCAGCCTGCAGTAGCTGATCCAGACTCCTCTTATATCGAGGTAAAAATAAACTCCCCAGACAGCCCTGTCTGCCTGTCTGAAGATGATGGACTGCACACCTTTCTGCTCTGCACACAGGTACTCTGCCCCCTCCTTCATTTCCATCACTCTCACTCTCCTCAGTCTCCGCTCTTCCTCCTCTCTCTCCTTTTCTGTCTTGGTGGCGCTGCTTTCTTTTGTGCACTCTTTTTGGTAAGAGGCCATGTTTGTTTAATGATGAAAAGTATGAAGGGAAGCAGCAGCAGATCCTCTTCCTCTCTATCCTTCCCTCTCTCTGTTCCCCCCATGGCCTGGCAGTAATGTTTAACCAAAGAGATAGAGACAGAACGTTTCACAGGGACAAGGTTAACGGAACAGTGAGAGGCTTGACAAAACTCTTGACACCTCGACAACTGAACATGAATAAAAGATGCACCCATTTTTTTTTAAGGCACTGCACAACTCTGAACATTTCTAGGAACAAACTCGTTTGGTTGCTCTGTTCTGCATTGTTTTCCTGTCAACCTGTCTAAATCTGTCACTCTACTCTGTGAACCCTAACATCAGCTACAGCAGCAGCAGTATAGATCTATATATTAATCTTGAAAGATCTCATGTATCTGCAATGAATACAGTCACAGCGACGATGACAAGTCTGATGGACTGCATGAATGAATGCACTGTGTAAATTAAGAAGTGAAAGCTTGTTCTTAGTATGCATTGGCCTGTATCCAGTCAGCTATCTATTTCCACACAAAAACATAGCCTCAATCAGTAGCTGTCTGTGAGTCAGACTGAAAGGTTTGACCTGTGATTGATTTCACAGGAGCTGTAAAATGTGACCTTTGGCCCTGATATAGAGAAAGGGTCGAGGAAAGGGAGGAAACACAGGAAAGGTGGAAGGATGAGAGGGCAGCAGTGGGCAGAAAGGTGATTCAATGAAAGAATGAGGTATCAGAGGTAAGCAGGCTAATGCAAGTTTTGGAGTAAATGTGAAAGGAAAGGAAAAACAAAGGAGGTCCTAACAACGGTTTAAATGCACTGACACTTGCAAAAATACACATAAATCAGACTTAAACCACTCCTCTCTCTCTCCCTCCTATCTCTTCTTTATTTAACATGCACCAACAGAAGGCAGAGTTGAAACAGGACTGATAAGCAGACAGCAAAGCAGCAGAAGGCACTTTGTTAGCATCCAATATCTATTGAACTTAAACTCAAAACTACTAATTTCCTCAAAGACGAGTGATAGGCTTTGAAAACACAAAACCCTCTCATGCCGCTCTGTCATTGTTCAGTTACCACTTGTTCAGTTGAGCCTCCCGCTGATAAAAAAACAAAAAAACAAAAGCACCCAACTATGTGGAACTCAACTGACTGACAGAGTCAAAATACTGAGCGGAGATAAGGTTTGAGGATTAGAGGACTGGGGACTGTTCAAGGTTAAGAATCCTCTAAATTTCACACAATAAAGTGAAAGCATTACAAAGTCTCTCTTGTCATTAAATAAACTGTCACTTTAAATAATCTCTGCATTAGGATTTGAGGTAAAAGTGCTTAAACTGAGGAATCCACTGCATTTATAATAGTTTTTGACTCCATATTAGTCCCTTCACATTAAAGCTCTTTTGATGTTTGGACATACACCACAAAATTGAAGACATTTTTTATTTCCTACCTGTCTACCCTGGTAATTTGTGTTGTAAATAAGAACCACTTTACATTAATCACAACTGCAACCAGGATGATTGAAGAGATCAGGTGCCTCCCACTTTGCTTCCTCTTCCTATGTGCTAAACTGTGTGTGGGTGTACAAATGCACATGTGTGTGTTTCATGTGAGGTAGTGGTGGTGAGTGGGTACAAGTAGAGAAGGTGGGGCAAAGGGGGGGGGACTGTAAGACCCACACCTGACCCTTTCTCCTTCAAATTCAAGTGGTTTTGTCTTCTGTGAGTCACATTTAATTAAATTCATATTTGCAAGCGACCCCCATCCTGACTGCTCCTGTAAATCTGCACAAGACCAGAGAGCTGGCGAGCTTGAACAGTCAGAGACAGAGCTTAGCTTAATGAAGGCAGCAGGCAGAAACAGTGACCAGCTTCTGTGTTGCCTTGTTACTGAGCCGTACAGAGAGGAGAGCAGGGAGATGAAAGTAGCTTGGAACTCAACCACAACCTCGTCTTAAGGCAAAGACATGAACCAATTTTCCAAGATCAGCATTTAGGAGAGACCAGTAGATCACTGCTAATCAATTTACTGCCATGGCAGTCTAGCAGACCTTCAAGTCACAACAGACAATGGCTTCAGTGATTGGATTTGCCTGTTATAGATTAGCTCCAGAGTATTTCACCCTTGTTAAAGATGAAATGGAAAAGTGATTATACTTCTGATCTGAATCGGCATGTTAATTGACATATTCACAGGACTTGCTATTATGCTGACATAGCCTATTAACACATATTTGACCAGGAAAATTGAATTAAATGTTAAGTATTTGAAGAGAAAAGTAATAAAATCCTAAATAAATTATTGCCTGTAAACATGCTATCCCCATCAGTGATGCACAAGTCACCTCTTCAGTAAATGTATAAAAATGACATTAAACCAACAATACAATACCTCCCACAGTATGTTAGTTGTATATAGCATTTCCTTATACTGCATTATTGGTAAAGCTGTCTGGTGCAAGTCACATTTTTTCTTTTATAGCTGCACATATTTTTCTGTTAAAGCTGCAGCTGGAGATATTTTTTCTGTAAAAATACACTGTCTCATCTGCCACAAAGTAGAAATAAAATTCTGGTGTTGGGTGTGGGCAGTGGAAGGAAATCGTCTCTACCCACAGGAAGTGATGAATACAAACTGTCTCCTAAGCAGCAGTTAGAGATGGTCAGAAAAAGATGTACAAGAGCACGCTCAGTGCTGTTTATTGATGTCATAGATTAACATTAGCATTCACTCAGAGTCTTGTTTCTGGCCATCTGATGAATGTAACTTCTTTTAGCTCTGTTTTGCTCTCCACCAACTCCTGATCTGGCTCTTTAGCTGCTAAATGCTCCATTTTCTTCACCAGGTAGTCGCTGACTTTGGCTGCCTGTCGTTTGGTGCTGGGCAGGTAGTGTATATTGGGTTTTTAGAGCTTTTATGCAAAAAAAAAAGCCTGGAAATGACACTCATAAGAGCAGTAAAACAGTTAAGTTGCAGGCCGGAAGACTAAAACAAGAGTTAAAATACGGTAAAACACTGTGTAGAGCTGAGGGAAACGGCTGAGTTGGATTTTAATTCTCTGTGGGTTCACTACGAGTGACCTCTTTCATATTACATATAGTCATTTTATCCATTGCCAATACAAAAATATTCATTATAGCAGTTTTAAGTCCAATTTTAGAACAGTTACCTGCTGCTGCTAATAACCAACCTCCAAAGTGAAGCTTATGATATGCTATGACTATCAAGATACTGTATGTATATAGGTATGAGTTTGTGACTTTACTTGAGTACTCGATCAGTATGATTTATCAAATATGGAAATTAATTGATTAAAATAAGACCAGTGCTGTCTGAAGCATAACAACTGAAATGCGTTGTAAATATAGTGCCAACACATCAGCAAGGCCATTCTTCTAGGTTTTAAAACTGGAGCAATATTGCTTTCTAAACTTTCCCTCTTAGGCCTTTATTATAGTCTTTCAGTGACACGTGTTACACTGACATTGGCAGCAGTCAATGTGAATGGCACAACATGTCATCAGACCTGGCTTCGCGACCTCGGTTGAATATTGGTCAAACGCTATGTTACTCTGGTGAACTGGTATTTGCACTAGGGATGGGAGCATTGTTAAATGTTATTAATAATGACGTGAAATGCATGTAACTGAATACCTGAGTGGTCTAAAAAATAGAGTGAGAATAAGAGAGAAACAAAATGTAATTATGTGCAGTAGTTTTGCAGTTATATTTATGGAACAAGAGTTGCAGACTAGAGTCTCTGGATGGTGTCAACCAGGGATCAAACTGCCATTTCTTATATGAATGGGACAAAAACAGGTTGAACACATGTTCAGTAGAGTGAGTTATACACAGATTTCCTGTATTAAACAATAGTGTAAGATTTTAGTCTCCTATTTTTGGGAGAATTTGACAAGTGATTTCTGGATAGACAAATGAATGAAGGAAAAATAAGAACAAACAGCCAGAGAGTGAAACATCCCCCCCCCCATTCCACCACGGAAGAAAATTACAGAAAGAGAGAGAAAATGAGGGAAAGAGAGTGATGGGGTGACAGGAGCGTAGCAGAGAGAGATGAAAGGTTCTGGTGAAGAGAAGAGAGTGAAGAGGGGGGGATTAGAGAGACAGAAAAAAAAGGCAGATGAGGAGGATGGAGGTGATGGGTGCGAGCGGATGAGCCCCAAGATGAATACTCATGAGATCTGTAAACTTTCATATTCTAATGTTGAGGATTCTCACTGAGCGTTGTCTCAGTTAGCCAAGCACCCTGCTGTGACCTCCTTCTGCAAATTAACACAAAACCCCACAACGAAAACAGCCAAGCTAAACTAGACCCGATTCCTACCATTCACTATGAGAAAAAGCAAATGACTACATGAAAACATAACATACAGTAGGACAGAATGAAAGATACATTGGCATACTATGCCTTGGAGTATGCACTGAATTTCATTATATTTTTATAGATGAATTTCAGTGGGTTCTGTGTGAGAGGTAATAACAATGGCGAAGTAATCCTAGATTGAACTAAGTCACAGTCAGGAAGTTGAAATACTGTAATTATCTCCTGGATATGCTTACCTACTATAAAAGACTAAATTGCTGCTTTAAATCTCTGCTGTGTGTGTTCAAAGCAAAGAATAATGTTAGTAAAAGTGACACTGTGAAGTATCTGAGACCAATATTGTCTTTAAAGCACTTTGCTTTCAAGCAAATGGAACACTTCACCGAGTAATAAAGCAATAAGGAGAAATAAAGTGACTCCTTCAAATTTTCCATGGACAAAATAGTAGTAACACCTTACAATAAATTAGACCTGCAGTAAACTCCAGTTTGGTAAAGCTCATAAAGTTTAGTTATAGCATAATTTTCAATGCTGTACCTGTATTTTGTGTCTGTTGATAATAAAATATCTCATCATGTGCCTTTCATTCTGATATATATATTTGGGAATTTAAAAAATCCAATAAAGATATACGGCTAATAGTTTTTAACTTAAATACATAATGCAAATGAACAATATTGATATCCCTAGATTTGTTTACAAAAAGACATTTTACAGTGTAAAAATCTACTTTCAGTGCTCTCTGATGGACAAACTATGTAATGGTGACACTTTTTCTAATAAAACCTAGTTTGGTATTTCTGCACTGCAATTTCTTGTTACTTATTGGCCGACACATACACCGATAGCGATATATCTGCTATAAGCTAATATCGGCTGCTATATCTATTGCTTTCAGCTTAACATAGACTGATTGACTGGCTCTCTTGCATGAGGCAGTGGTAAAGACCTGTTATTTACAGTGGTTTACTCCTTTTTGTTTGTGTCCTTGCCCACTGACAACACTGTCCTCTCATGATATGACACTGCAGGCCACAGGACACTTGTCTTTGACAGACGTAGGATCATCAACATTATCATCATCATGCCCGTTATAGAGCGACGCCAAGCAGGCTTTCATTCTGCAATCAAGCTTCCAAAAGCCCAAACAGACGCCACCTGTGGATGAGGAGAGCGTTGGCAGCTCTGCCTCCAGACAACTCTGGCGAGAATAGAGAGGGACCCCGCCATAAAAGAGAGTGCAGCGATCAAGCTGCTGCCCCTGCTGAGGACAGCCCTGTGTGTGACAGCCAAATACTTTCCCTGATTAATCAAGCCTAGCAGCGGGGCTTTACGTGCCATTAAGAGCCCTGCTAAATGACTTCACTTCATTCATTAAAGTGGAGCATCCTCTGCGGGTAGAGTGGGCTCTGCTTGCCAGACAGACAGACAGACAGACAGACAGACAGACAGACAAGTGAAAGCTGGGAGAGAGATGGTGGTAGGGCAGCGATGAGGGTGGCGGGGGCACTGAGGCAAGATAAACAACGACAAATATAGACCCATTACAATGCTGAATAATTCATCTTATATGCAGGGCTTCAGGAAAACAACAGAGAAAAAAAAAACAACAGCCCAAACAACCATGGGGATTATGGAACCTTTATACAGTGAAGAGCGTCTTCAAAACAGGGCTATTTATGCACACACCTTGTCTGGGAAAGGTACAGCTTACACCGTGTGTGCTTACACTCGTCTGCAAGCACACAATACATGCACAAATGAGGATACGTACAGTAAAAATCACACACACACAGTTTGAAAGAGGCAAAGAGAAAAAGCCAGAAAAGAGGAAGATTATGGAATTCAAAGGCAATGATACACACTGATAGTATCGAGGGAAGGACAAGGATAGGTAATTTTCCAGTCAACAGCGAGATAAAGATGTAGCGATGGAGAGAAAGATAAAGAGATAAAGATTAGCAGCAACAAGAGGACTAGAGGGTAGAGAGGAAGAGAAAGAGCAAGAAGAGTGAGAGAGAGACAGACAGAGAGAAGGAAGAGAGTAAATGATTAATGAAAGGAGCTGGGAAGCGCAGTGAGGGGAGGTCAGGACAGAGCAGAATAGGAGTGATGCTGCAGCCTGTAAGCAAAACTGAAAAGGACAATATTAAGAACATGCCTGCTGCTGTCACACCTTTATCAGACAGGATCTCTGAGAGAGACTGAGCTGGTATTAGGCTGACGCATCCCTTTAACACTAGATTTACACAAGCGGAACTGAACCCAACGTGCAAACACTGTGAGAACAGGAGGCTGAATTGCAGTCTGTGAAAGAAACAATTTCTCCCCTTTTAATTTATAAAGACAAAACCTAGTTGGTTGCTATGCCTTTGAGAGGTTTTGTGTTGATATTTACCCAATAGAGTGTGATTATAGCATAATACAGCTAATGCAAGGGCATCAAATAACATCAAAACCTACATGTAGATCAAGTTTATATCATCATGTAGAAGAAAACAGCCATCAACATTGAGATGATTTATTATTTAAGCGTGACAAGACTGTACAGAGACTTCCATTAGACTCCTTCAACTTCTGGCGATATCTCAGTCAAATACATGCCTTCAATTAATCCCCAACTGGCAGTGTGCTGTTGCTCTATCACTGGCTGCTCGCTGATGCATTTCTAATTGGTATTTTTGCTGATGGTCACAAGTTAAATCTATATTCTCCATTACCCTTCCACAGCATCCCTTGGGGTCTCTCTAATGGCTCCTGCTAAAGGCAGAGCACTTGCATTGAGATATTCATATAAGTGTATTCTCTCTGACGCTGACTGGCTTCTGCGTGGACTTCAGCTACAGGTTAGGTGCATAGTCGAGAGCTGGGAGGAGCAGTTAAAAGTTCACTCCAGCTTTGAAGATTAACAAAACACGTGTCATAATCCCGCATGGAAACAGCCTGAGGAGAGACACTCATACTCAAATAAACTGTGCTTTATCTGCTCATGTTCCCTGTTTTGTCTCCACTGAGATGGTCTCACACGCTGCTTTGCTGAGCAAATGTTTGTGGTAGCCTTTATCCCTCTCACTTCCACAACACATAGTAAAGCCCTTAGTGGAGCATTGGCTGGGTGACAGGCCTGAATGCTCCAGCTTGGCAAAAATCAGTGTAGCTACGCTGGCTGACAACGGTCGGGGTGAACAGAGCTGGCTGACTTCAGAACTGTGTGAGAGGTTGACCAGCCACACAAATAAAATCTCTATGACATTACACAGGTGGCTGATAAAAGTTGTCACATTAGTTAACTGCCCTCGAGGGATAATGTTGTTGACATGCAGCATTATACTGTATGCCCTGCAATCAGCTGATAAATACATTAAGAAGAAATGTTTTTCATAGTTCATCACATAATAAAGACGCAAAATCATACATGCGGCTGTGAACAGTGAAGTAGCTATCAGGGAAATGTTTCTCCTGCAAAGTGAGGAATTTGCCAGTAGAAAGGTGAAATGTCATGCGTAGTACAAGTCACAAGAATGAAGCTCATATCCTGACAGAGGGGAAGACTTCTGCGTTCTTTGGCTTACCTCAGTGTAGACCTTGTGTTTACCTTTCATTAACTAGAGATCTCAGAATCCTTTCCTCCCCCTCCCTACCCTTGGGACAGTCCAATGCAAGGTGAACATAAATGCTGTAAAACAGCCACTTGAAAGACAAAGACTTGAAACAACAAAGATTATAATGTTTGAGTTATAAATTGTTTAAAAGATGCGCAAGAACAATGTGCAGTTTTTGTTTATTTATATTAACATATTTGCTTGACTTATATTTTTTTGGCCACTCAATGGCAAATACTCACCAGAGCCCCTATGCAACATAACTTTTTTTGAATTCTGCTGATCAACTAATCAATCAATCAACTACAATGTTGCAATAAACAGTCACCGAATATGCTTTTTGGATCCTTTATGAGAGAGAAGAAGAATGTACACAAGATGAATAATGTGAGTTCATGCAATAACCCAAGCTACATGGTGAACAGGACGGAGACTGATAACAGCAACTTATCAAGATATTCTGACCACAAGTCCAACTGTAGTTGCAATCCTCCACCCTGTGTTGTAAGGACAGCGCAGTGTTTGTCTCCAAAAGACTACACCCAAACCTGGTTATCATCGAATATCTTGGGCATAAAAAATAGAAGACAGATAGAACACAAAGTCTAACCGAGAGAACAGAAAGTAAACTAAATGTAAGCTAATGTGTAAACCACATTCTCTAATTGAGATAAACTGTTGAAATGTCTTTGCAGGGGCAGTTTAATTAAATAATTGTTACATAACTTGAAATGAAAAGTATAATGTAATGTAAAATATAGACAAGAAACAGTCTTTTACTTAAAATAAGGACTGAGCTGATGCTATAATCCAGAATAATTATAAAATAGCAGAGAAGTTCAGTGTCACACAGTTATTGTCATGACTGAACCTGTGAACATTAGATATAGTTTCTTAGTCACAGTCATAAAATTACAGTATAACAAATGTATAACGCTTCTAGAGCAATATAATTAAAAGTGTTGGTGTATGAATGTCTCGACTAATAATAAAGAAATGATGTGCAGTTACAGCCTCATGTTACGTTAGATATAAAAAAATTACTTCTAGAAAAATGGCCGCATGTATTGGATCAGTACAGTTTAGGTACCGAAATCAATATTGTGAGAAAAAAAGTGGGATCTCTAAGCAGGTATTGGTATGACTTCACTACATGCAGTTATTAATCTGCTATTTTAGGGCTGCAACTAACAATTATTTCATGTCATTGATTAATCTGTCGATTATTTAAGGTAATGTCATATTGCTTGTTTTATCAGACTAACACTCCAAAATGTAAAGATATTCTGTTTACTATAACACAAAGGAAAGCAGGGCATTGCTAGAACTAGGTAATGTGTGGTATTTTTGATTGAAAAATGACAAACTTAATCTTTTCATTGTTTTCATTCACAGTTCTAGTTGACAAGATCCATTAAAATAAGTGTACTTTTTTCTGTTTTTTGTTTATGCTCCTGCTTCATGTCACTAGAATGGCTGCAGTCAAATAAGTGTATGCCTTGATGATGGCATAAGAATATTGACAAATTCATCATTTTGCTTTGTGTATCAGTGAAAACACCGGCTGTGAGTTCAGTGGGTGGTGTGTACCAGACTACAGAGACTGACTGGTGGCAGCTCTGGCAGGATACACTCCCCCACTCGCATTTCAAAAACAGCAAATTAGTGCAGCTGCAATTAAGACTTGAACAGACAATACAATAAAAAGGAAGCCTGACACAGGCACAATCAGACAAAGTGAAACAGTTCTTGTTCTGTCAGCAGTGCAGAGACTCTACTGTCTCACAGAGCAGACAACAATGCCTAAGGCTGAGATAACAGGAAATGCCAGCTTATCAGAGAGAGGGAGAAACAGAGAGAGGTGGTGAGAGAGCGTGATGGGTAGCTCACTGTTTACCAACAGACTAATTGAGCAAAAATCCACTTGTGTCCTTTATATAACAATCGGTCGTTTGCACATTGGTTTCAGCCAGTAACATATTTTCTACAAGTGAAATTTGTTTGCAGAACATGTAAAGTAGATAAATCAAATAAAAGCGGAGGCAAATCCATCACTTTCTTAATTTGAGTTCCATTTCATTGGCTTTGATTTGTTTAGATTGAGTCACCTCTTGTGGGGAGTTTGTTTAATTTCACAGCTGAAAGAACACCAATGATTTTTAGGAGTGTTTTCCTTGTTCAACTTTCTCTACAAGCTATTACAGTAAATCTTTAATGCAATACAGCCATAAAGCCCAGAATATTTAACTGCTGTTTACAGAGAGAACTTAAGAGTTTGATGACAACACTTAGTGATCATATGAGGTTAATTACTGTATTCTTCTAGGTCTATTTTCAGAGTTTCACAGGAATAGGGGAGTTTAATGGATTGTAGGTGTAGAGGCTACACTGAGCAGTTCTACATGTAACAAAAAATCCCCAGCTCTGTATACAAAAATATTAGAAACACGTGTCAGTATAACACAAAGCAATACAACAGAATTGCAAGAGCCCACAGTGATGTCCTCAAATTGCTTGTTTTGTCCAAACAACAGTCCAAAACCCGAAGATATTCAATTTACTATTACGTAGAGAAAAGCAGCAAATCTTCACATTTGAGAGGCTTGAACCAGCAAAGGTTTTTGATCGATAAATAACTTAACAAATTAGTTGATTATCAAAATATGATGAATTGTCGATTGACTAATTGATTAATCAACTGGTCATTTCATGCATATAAAAAAGGACAAGTAATTGTAGAACAGATCTAAAAAAATGACCATAAGCTGAATCGACACCTCTCTGAAACAAAAAAAACACGAACACTAACTTTCATGAAGGATACCTCGCAGGACTGTGGTATTAGACGACGTTAGCTTTAGCTAGGTGTAACTAATAAACTGGCGACTGAGTGTGTGAGTTCTATAAAAAACAAACACACACAATTGCCTTCATTTAGTCGCTTTTGCTACGCCAGTCAATCTTCCCATTCTAGCAGAGTGCATATAGGGTTTACAATAACGCTGGCAGATTTACCACTGGAATTCCTGCTGAAAGATTTGATCAGTTGTAGCTAGCTAGCTAATTAAGCTAACGTTAGCTTCAAGAGTTGGTTGAAACATGTCTGCCTGACTCTTTAATGTTTCAAGCCGACTCGTATTAAAACAAGAACCCTTTAAAAGAGTTCTTAAATATGCACTTGGTGGCTACATACATGATATTGTGCTGAAAGCTGCATATCCCAGGCAAAAAGTCAGCATCCTCACCTGTTGATGATCCATAAAACACAGAAATAAAGGAACAGCATCGTTCTTGTATAGCAGTGTAATCACAGTACAGTACATAGTCAGTCATAGTATTTTAAGTATGAAAAGGAAAAATATATCAGACTGTTATTTTGTTGGACGATCAGTGTCTGGGGGAGGGGTTTAGCAAACGGTCAGTTGTGCTATATACCTCATTCTCTTTTACACACTTACACATATGTAACGCACGCACACACACACACACACACACACACACACACACACACACACACACACACACACACACACACACAGTGGGGCTGAGGTGTTTCCTTGTTGTCATCCTCTAACTGAGCCTGGCCGATGCCTCCCTGTCGTACAGTAGTATGCAGGACCTGGAATGTCACTCTTCTCTCCCGCCTGCTCTGCAGACCATCCAGTTACACACTGTCATTGTTCAGCTCACACAATGCAACATTCCACAATCAGCAGTAACTCCAACAAAACCAGAGGGAGAAGGAGACGACTGGGAGGACGTCACTGCTCTAATCTTATAGGATTAGAATTCCTTTCTACGGGATCTAATAGGCCTCTATTCCTTTGAACAACAAAGCTTCGAGATGAGATAAAAAAAACAACTGATACAGATGAAGGCAATCTAGAGCAATTTAGGGAAGAATGTGAGGCTATTAAGGCCTGCACAGAGGCTCTAGAGGAAGTATAAATAAATGACTAACCATTGAGAGAAATACATCTTGCTGCAACATGAGGTTGTATAAATTAGCAGTAACATTTATGCACCAATATGTCTGTAAATGAATAATACCATTTAAAAACAAGACAAAACACACACAAACATGTGCTAGTTGTCCTTATTCCCAGTTAGTTAACTTCCATTGCTGGAGCTATCCTGATGAACAGCCCCACTGTTGCCCTGCTCTGCACCTTGTGTCACTCATTTATCCTTCCTGCTTCTCTGTGGTTGAGAAATGGCATTTAGTGGAGAAAAGGCAAGAACTCAATGTCAAAGATTTAAATCCTCAGCAAGAGGATATACTGCCTTGCATTCAGAGGGGGGAAAATGTCATGGAGGACTTTATACGGCTCAGTGGACAGACATCCTGTATGTGGTCATGTAAGGACGGTACATTTATAGAGAATTAAAGTGAAGAACTCTGTGGCTTAACTTCACAAAACAGACAAGGGACAATTGAGGCCAAGTCATAGAAGAACTGAGGGCTATGCAGACAGAAGGCATAGTAAGAGAATATGTGTGTTTGTGTGTGAGTAGGAGAGAGAGGGATACAGAGAGAGAGAGTGTCTGAAGCAGTTCCTAAGCCTGGCCGTCACGCATGCTTAACCTTGCGCTAGCGCCTGTGCGATGCAGCTTGCATATCAATGATGGAGGAATATCAGCAGAGGCCTCCAACCAACCTCCACTATACTCGGCAGGCAAGGGAGGCACAGCATCCGCACTTACACTATGGCACTTACAATAGAAATGGAAGATAAAACACACTGGTGAGCACAAGAGCAGTTGTCATGCAAGTAAAAGTGAGTGTGACACAGTTGACTTATGTTGATAAAAAAAAATAGGGGGGAAATGCCTATTATACATTACTGGTAAAGTAAATAAATGAAGATGCTAAAATAATTTATGTTTCTGACAGAAATGTTGGACTGCAAATCAGAAAAATAAAAAGGAGGCAGTAAGGCTTTTCTGAGCGGAGCCTATAGACAGTAAGTGTTGTTTCCACCAACAGCATTCAGTTTTGGCTGGAACTGTCAGGTTACAGGAAGAGCTTTGAGGAAGCGTCCCTACTGTACTGTGGTTTGGAGCAAAGCTGTGCATATTTGGTGTCACCAGGGGCAACAAAAAACTTCCTGACAAAACCACAAATGCTACCACTAACAACATGAACAAAGCCTGACAGCATGGATTGCAGTTCCCAGTCATGGTCAACAAAGCATACTATGAAATGCCCCTGCTCCCTGCTTCATGTCTCACACTCATCCACAGTGCACTGATCTGAATCCTCCACTCCCCAAATGTCAGTATCTCAATCCCAAAGATAAACCTGATACACTAACTATTGCAGAGAGGAGGAGCGGGTTCCTTGAAGAAATGCGAAGAGAAGACAAGAGAAGGCAAAGGAAAGATATGATGTGATGGTGTGTTTCTAATTAAAACAGAAGCATTCAGGGACACCCATGGGGTCCTGAGGGACCAGCACCGGGTGATAAACTCACTCATCCGTACCCTCCTTTTTTTGGGGGGGGGGTGATAAAAGACTTTCAGGATGCTGTTCCCTCTCCTCCTCTCTTCCCCTTCTTTGCCACATGCTATCTGATGCAGACGGAGGCCTTTTGTCATGTCGATCCTTCCCAAGGACCCCAAGGCGTCCTGTAAGGGTGCCTTCTACAGGGTCCTCTCTGTTGATTGACACGTCACCCGTTTTTTTCCTCTGTGTCGATCAGAGGCTGTCTCCCCCCGCCACACACAGCTCAATAAGAGGCCGCTGCTTTGATAGCAGTTCTGTGGCAAGTTACATCTCTGGCAGCAGGGATAAGAGAGAGACTAGGAGGGATGCCAACAGATAAAAGAGGACTTTTAACAGCCTGTATGTGTTCAGCAGGTTAAAAAGTGTTTCCTATCAGGGCCTTGTCAAACTGTCATCATCACTTTCATTTGAAGACAGCTCTGTATACCCAAGAAAAAAAAAACATATTAGAGCTCCATTTCTTCTCTGGTTTTCTTGTAATCCCAGATTGATGCTAATCTAAAACGCTGTGAGGATTAAATACATTGGCAGCAGTTTTAAGTCGATATCTTTCACTGACCGACAGTGTTGGTGAAAGACAACAATAGAGAGCGGTGACAGTTCCCTGTGTTCTCGCAGTTGTTCACAAGCATCCCATGAGAACTGGAGAGGCAATTAGCTGTGTAATGATCACTGGATGTTGTAGTTCACATTCACATTCACACAGGCAGTGTGACAGACAGATGGAGGTTGATTTTGAGGGATGAAACATATGGGGAAAGTGCTGTAAGCAAGCAGCTCAGATGGGCTTACAGCCTTACACACTCAGCTCTCTATTGACCCAAAACAGCAAAGAGCAGATACAGATACACAGGCATGTTATCACACACTTTTATATTATACTCCATCAACTTAAACAGGGAGGAGCAGAGCTTAGCTAAAGCCAAGACCCACCATGTGGCTCTTATGTACGGGGTGAGGGGTTTATCACTGGGGCTTTTTATTCCGTCACTGGACTTAAGCCAACAGAACCAGGTGTGGCTACTTACCAGTGTAAGTGATCCACAGAGAGAGTGAGATGTGTGTAGAGTGCAGAGGTCTGACACACAGCCATTATGGAGCATTAGAGCATGAGGTCCTGCAGGATATCACTTGACCTGGTCTGACCTGGACACAAAAACTCTCTTTCCCTTTTGATCTTGATTTCATTCAGTTCTGCTTTTTCGTTTTTTTAAACCTCTCAACTGTTGAACTTTTGTCGAATTTTAAATCTGTTTTCCATCATTCAAGTTTGATGCTCATTTTCCATACTCAGCCTCTCATTTTACCCGCCAAGTTGACCAGCAACGTGTTTATCCTCTGACATGCTCTAACAAATGATCTTCCTCTCTCTTTCCTCCAACGAGAATGCCTCTGTCATTTCTCAAGGACACTGAGATGTAGTAAACAAACAAAAAACTCATCAATTACATTCATCAGGTGGCAGCTGGCACAGACAAAATCAGATTCCCTGCACAGTCGATGCAAGGCATTGTGAGCATACAGTATGTGTGAGTGTGAGACGCTGCTCTATTTTTATTGTAGTTCTCCTGTAATGCGACTCACTGTCAGAGCCAGAGTGGCAGCCTGAATTGCTTCTGTCGGATAAACACTCCCAGCATGCACTGCTTTGCCTCAGTCTGCGCAATGCTGCATTGGCAGCCTCCTGGCAGGATTCTGAGGTGTCTCGGTTCAGAAGTAGCTGTGTGTGTGTGTGTGTGTGTGTGTGTGTGTGTGTGTGTGTATGTGTGCAGAATGATGATCCACAGCTCCTGAAATGCTTAAGTCTGCACAAGATTTATGGTTGGCAGCTGAACTACAGACTGAACAACAATGGCACTTATGATAGTTGGACTGTGAGTTTACAGTTTGTGCTTATTAATCTGATGAGCAAAAAAAACTTTCTAGGAAAAAGTCCACAAAACCAGAAAAGTGCTGTATGTCTGTGAGACCAAGAGAAATGGAGAGAAGCGAGAAGCATGTGTGTGTGTGTGTGTGTGTGTGTGTGTTTTAATCAGTGTTTGTTCCATGATTCATTACACACACAAAAAAGGGAAAAAAAGGAATGTGTATAAGTGCTGCAATGCAACTCACTCAGGACCACAATCCCAGAACTATGTGGAATGTCTCCACTAACTGCCAGTGACTGAAACCTACACTCGTTGAACAACTGCAGTACACAGCCAGTGGTCGTGTACTGTCACTCCGAATCAAAATCAAGTGCAGACCGAAACACAGGTACAGCCAGAGAGAGAGAGAGAGAGAGAGAGAGAGAGAGAGAGAGAGAGAGAGAGAGAGAGAGAGAGAGAGAGAGAGAGAGAGAGAGAGAGAGAGAGAGAGAGCTGAACAGTGTTGCTGTCTGAGAACCAGAGAGTGTTCACTACAGGCACATAGGTGTAGAGACTGCTTCATATTGCCTCTCACCCCGCGAGCGCGCACACGCACACACGCACGCCCGCACGCGCACACACACACACACACACACACGGCGCGTAAGAATAAGGAAGACATATTCAAAAATAATCCATAGACCTTTCTGCCAACTGTTTGTGACTGGAACTACTTTCTACTGACGAAAATCAAAACTATTGATGGCTAGGTCAGGGACATTGTTTCTGCACAGACATGTTTATGTTGAGTTTTCAAATGTCATTTTTTAGATCTTTAAAAAACACAAACAAAATTCACCATTCACCTTTACTGAACAGGTGCACTGCTGCACTATTTTCAGAAGCAGATATCTCACAACTGTGGCACATCTAACCTGCATTCATGGCGTGATATCATTAGGGTTATGGAAGACAATATGTGTTTGTTTATTTATGTATTTTTTTGATTTGGGTACACCGATTCTTTAAAACATCCTTTTCTTACTCATCTGCTTCTCTTTATCTGCATATCCTCCTCTGTAAAGGGGACAGATTAAATAAAGGAATTTAATAAGTGATAACAGCTTCAGTGTACTTCGTGAAATGCGTGTCATATTGTGTAATATTCTGTGCAGTCAGGGTTTTCTTACCACATACTTTATGCAGCAAAGGATATACAATCTAGAGCAATGGCAGGTACATGGGCTTAACTATAATGACTTGAGCTTTCATATGTTACAATGATTCTTTAAGCTGAATACCTTAGATGTCAGAAAGTTTTTCATATGAACAAAGAGGTTAACTGATATGCAAAACAATAAGTGGTAATCAAAGAGGGTGGACACAGAGACTATAAATTTCCACAACCAATTTCTTAAGAGAGAGGAAATGAAGCTTCCTTTATTTTGTTTGGTAATCTCTAGCAGATTCTGCATACAGTAAATCGGCACCTTTATACAGTATTTAATGTGCTACATTTTTGTGATTCTCCCGAAGCAAGATTTTTTTTATCACACTTTATTACTTTTTATCTCCAAGTATGCAAACTGCAAAACCACCAGATTAACATTTGGAAATCTGCGATATATTAACCTTGTGGGGCAAAAAAGTATATTCCCAGAAATGCATCTGTAGCAAGGACTCAGCACACAAATCAGATGCTTATCTTGCTCACACACACACACACACACACACACACACACACACACACACAGTGAACAGAGTTGCATAGAGGTCAGTTGCATTTAGAGCTCCTCTACATCTACATGGGTGAGATGCCAGAGCCCTGTGTCTGCGGGGGTCCATTCTGAGGTCAATACTACAACACTGTAAACTAATGATCCAGCAAATTCCCTCAGTCCTGCTCTCTCCCCTCCTTCTCCTTTCCCTCAATCTGTTGTTACCCTCTGTCTCTCCCACTCTCTGATCCCCCGCTGCGCTGCAGAAATGAGAAACAACTGAAGACTCGGCAGCACTTGGCCTGTTCTGCTTCTCTGATACACACCACTGATAAACAAGGCTGCTTGTTAAGAGACAAATGAAACTCTGCCTTGCCTGACTTTTGCCTTTCACTGCATTTTCATCTGGTGTTTTCTTGTCACCCGGTCCTTTATTTTGTCGTGGCCTTGACATTAACGCCCTGTTAATGGAACATCACTCTTGCCTCAAAATGTAAACACAGATAACGAAATGATCTGCAACAACATGGAAGTCTAAATGAAATATGATAACAGTAAGATATAAAAGTAAGAAGTTTAGTGTCTGCAGGAAAGATCTTGCCTGTTTTGATTTCAGAGACACCTCAATCTAGATCAGCACACAAGGACAGTGTAGCATCTCTGGGATCATGTATAAACATCTTTACCAAAACCCTCTATGGAATAGAAATGGCATGTATGTGGTTAGCTGTTAATTTTAACAAAAAGAAAGACTAATCTCCAATATAATCAGAAGATACCGCTGTAGATAGTTCATTTACAATAAATAAACATACTGTATTTGTGGCTGAAATGTTAAGACTCATGCTCAATAACACAAAAGTATTATTTCAATGTTAAACATCGCAAGCAGCTCCAAAAGTGTGGGTCTTTCCCTATGAAAGCTCATGTCTGTCACATCTATGTACAAAGTTTAGGTAGATGTCTCTTCAATATAGGTGAGCTGAGCTGCTCTGCAAACTGTCAGGGGATTTCTGAATAACACTTCTACAGAATAAGTAAGTATCTGCTGTGTTTGACCAACAGAAAAGTTCATCACATACATGCTTACATGTGTTTTTCCTTCTCTGCCTCTGTCAGTGCGTGCAATAAGGCAGCGATAGAGACACACTGTTTAGTCCTATCCTTTTCCTATCGATTGGAGATAAAGAATGGGGCTCAAGGGATGCAGCTGAACACTCAATCACACTGTGGACAAACATGAGGGAACTGGATTCAAAAGACACAATAAATAAGTAGCAGTAGCTGGGAGTAGAGGTGAGACGATTAATCTAGTCTTTTATGGACATACTACCAGGACAAATAACCTTAAAGGACTCTCATAGGTGGCAACAAAGGAAAAATACAAGTTAAATGCAATGGGTCTCTGTCATAAACTCTCTCCTTCTCAGTTGTGGAGGTCCTAACCAGAGAGGCAAACCGACCATAAATGTTTTTGTCTGTTCACAGTCAAAGGCATATCATCAATAAATACATGCTCCTCGTTCCCAGAAGGTGCTGATCCCTGCTCACTGCTCACTGACCATCTGACCCGCAGCAACCAAACAGTACTGAGCAGTCATGCCTGGTTGAATGCAACTGAATGGGGGCTTCAACCTTAAAGCACTCTTACACAGCATCTGTTATTCCCTGTGCATCTAGTTTTGGAACATCTGAATTTAGTGTTAGTTTTCACTTATCATGCATTACAGCAAATAAGCAGTAGTGTTGAAAAGTAGCACAAACAGATGGTGTGCCAAATTGCATCTATAGACTGCATATTTTAACAAGTTTAGGTATTTGGAACAACCTGAGTGGACACGATAATTGTATTAAAACTATATTTTATTGTCACTGACCTGTCAACCTACCAAAACTGTCATAACTGTAAAATGTAAAAGCTCTATCTGATAAGGAAAAAGCCTAATTAGTTCCACACTTGGGTCAAACTCTGTCTGTGGGCAGAAACCGCAGCACAGCCATGACAAGCATTTCTATTAAAACCCGCGTATCTTTGCTTTGCCTGATGCAAACAGAAATTGCTGTACATCCTCTTCCATATGAGCAACTATTTTACAAAAAGTCGGATCGGCTGTCCCTGTCTTGTCAAATGTGGAGACAGATGACTGTCTGCTGTCACACATCTCTCTGTGCTGTAGCGGTGACTGGACTCACGGAGCATTCATGGCATGACAGTCTCTTTGAAAAGCGACATCTCAAAACACACCGCGGCTTGTGAACGGTCAAATGCGTGGACTTTGTTGCCGCTTCTCACTGCCGACAGACGACCGTGAAGATCTAGTTTCTCTCGGCATGTTTACAAAACTGCTACACTGTTAGCCTACTTAGTCTGAACAGTTAAATGCATAACACGCGTAAAACAATGCTAAATTACAAATGAACGTTTAAAATCAAATAGCTCGGAATGAAATGAAATAGACAACAAGCGCAGAAACGCCAACACATCACAGGAGAAGGATGTTGCTGGATTCGAAATAAAAACGTCTTGAACCTGAAATTAACCGGTGAAGCAGAAACTGCGTGTTAAATTCTAACCTACTTTGTCTAATTACAGTAAAACCCCGCCGACAAAATGTCTATCTTTCTTCAAATAATTGAAGCAATCAACTTTCCAAGCCTTGCAGAGCGCTGAGCAGAGAGCCCCATGCCGCTGAGTGTAGCGCCGTGTGCCCTCCCCTACCGCAGCTCCGTGTGTGACTGCCCCCGGCCGCTCATGAACTTCCCTCACAGCCACTGTTTCCTCCCCCATAAATAAAACTTACTTTTCTCTGGCTTGGCTGTCGGACGGCACGTTGCTACTCTTGCCTTTGGCGTACATGCTTGCAGAGAGCTCCGATTGTCACGCACCTGTCAACCCATCACAACCTCCCTGGGCACAGCCCCGTCACCATGGTGACACAAGCAGCGTCGTCTCCCATTGGATGTCCCGCTGTTCAGGACCGCCCGCTCGCCATGGCAACCGCCAGTGAGTGACAGCTGCGTAACCCCGCCCCTGCCAGAAAAAGCTCCACCCCCGTCTCTCTCTCTCTCTCTCCCTGCTTCACTCTGTCTTTCCCTCTGCTTTCCCAGTCTGTCTGTCTGTCAGAGTCTCTCCCATCCCTAACCTGATTGGAAAGGCTCTCCTGACATGCAGACAGACTGACATACACGCACACACACACATCCGCACTCCCTCTCTCTATTCTCCTCTCTCTGTGCAAGGGGGGGATTTGAAACCGTCCAACTAGGATTTTAAACAACTAGCTTTGGCTGTTCCTTTTATAGACAATCACACCCTCTACCGACGCACACACAGCGCACTGCGCAAACAACTCTCGCAAATATGAACAGCATTTGCATTGGTGTTTATTTACAAAGGTGTTAAGACATCCAAATGTGTAGAGCAAAGCATGTTGGAAACAGGCAAGCACTACGGAGGGCCTGTAAACAACACACCCAGCATGCACATAGGGTGCACTGTGGGAAGATGTGGCCACATTAGAAGCCTTCCTGTACATACATGCTTGAAGCACTGCTGCCGTGCAGCTGCTCCACCACCAAGAGGAAATGTCCAGGATATCCTGTGTACTTCAGTCTTGGATAAATGCAGTGTGGAAAGTGTAAATGATGACCTGTTGGAGTAACCGACACAAATGTGAGTTTGATCAACAGCTGAAGTCCTCTGAAGGTCTCACACTGTATGAAGTGATATGAAGTGCTGATGATCATGGAAATGACGCAAGTTTGGTACATTTACAGTCCTGCTTTACAAAAACTAGAGGTCATGATGACTGTAGAAACACATTGTTTTCTTCACAGATCACTGTGTGTGTGTGTGTGTGTGTGTGGTTTTGGATATGAGGCAGAGAAGAAGTGCTATGTCATGCTGCTGTCCAGTCTGGCAGCTAACAGAGAGGAGGGTTCACTCCACTGTCATGATGTACTTATTGCAAATCTATTGAGAGAGAGAGAGAGAGCACAAGAGAAAAGATATGGACCACAGCTTGGTGCCATTCAGGATCTGAAAAACATTACAGACTGTCATACAAAACGGCTGATTCCCAGACAGTAGTAAGCTCTGGAAAGACTGTGTGCATATGTGTGTGTGTGCGCACACTAAGGGCATAGCACAGGGGCAGCAGTGTTTATGCTTACGCAATGCTCCCGTGATGTGACCCAGTTGGAATGGATGCACACTGCCTCATTCTCTCTTGCTCTCTCTCTCTCTCTCTCTCTCTCTCTCTCTCCACTGTCCTCACTCTCTCATCTCTCTCTTTGACTGAACCCCCCCCCCCGCCGCCTCCCCATGTGCCAAATGAACCCCCTTCCCCCTGGAGAGAGGCGGAGGTTCTATTTCAGACAAGCAGAACTTTTGGTTTTGGGATGAGTCCCTCGGGGTCGATCACCATGACAACCACTAGCAGGCGATAACCATGTGTTCCAGAGGATGGCGGAGGAGGAGGAGGAGGAGGAGGACAGAGGCAAGAAAGAATGAAGAAGAGATAGAGATAGAGAGAAGAGCTAGACAGTAAGGTTAACAGGTCATGTTATGTAAATAAGTCAAATCAGATCAAATGTGATCTGACTGGGTCAACAGTTTGTTGTTTTGTTCAGGTAATATATGGTTCAATATCATCATATTCATATGTGCCTGGATTCAGTGATCTGTCATGATCCTTATTGCCACCAGATAGATAGATAGATAGATAGATAGATAGATAGATAGATAGATAGATAGATAGATAGATAGATAGATAGATAGATAGATAGATAGATAGATAGATAGATAGATAGATAGATAGATAGATAACACAGAGGTAATGAACAGTTAGCCTCTACTGAGTTTGTAGATTAACTTCCCTTCCCCCTTTGTTTCTGCATCGTTCTTCCCCCTTTCCCTTCACTCACTCCCCCCTGCTTTTCTGCTACCTCCTGTCTGCAAATATGTATTTAAAAACAAATGTTATTATGCTGCCTTGGCATGACAAGACAGAGACCTGCTCTCAATGTCAGTTATTCAGATTAAATAACATTACAAGTTGGCAAGAGAAATTGAGAAATAATCAAAAATCCACGAACATCACTAAAGTTGAAATAATTAGTCGATAAATAGCTTAGTTTGACTGAAAAGCACAACTGCAGTCAGGAGAGCAAATGATCTGATCCAGAGAGAGAGAGACAGAGAAAAGTGAGGATCAGACAAAAGAGACAGATCCTCTTATTCATAATTCCACATCTTATTTCAGATTTGCCACCAAACTTTTTTTTCAGAATTAGTTCTGTGTATACTATTATACTATTTTTCTACTGTTTTTCTCTCATGAGCCTTGATTCCTTGAAAGGAAACAGACTGGAGAACCAAGTGAAACAGCAGGAAGAGGAAACAGAGTGAAACAGATTGGTTATTGCAGCTCTATTTATCAGTAAAAATACTGCCATATCCAGTGGTGGGAGAAGTACTGAAATCCTTCACCAAAGTAAAAGTACTACACTGTAAAAATCTAAGTGCAGTATTATCAGCAAAATATAGAAGTATCAAAAGTAAAAGTGCTCCTTCTGCAGAAAATATATTACATTATTACATTGTTAATATTGTTACATCAGCAGTGTGTAAACAGCATTTTACTGTTGTAGCGGGTCGAGATGAAGCTCTTTTTTAACTACTTTACATACAGTCAGGTAGTTAAGTCCAGTGGTTTCCAACCTAGGGGTCGGCCCCCCTCCAAAGGATCACAAGATACATCTGAGAGGTTGAGAGATGCTTAATGGGAGTGAGAAGAACAAAAAAAAGTTTTGACAAATTTCTATTCTTTAATTTTTGGACTATTCACTAATTTTAGCTTTTTATGTGAAATGGTTGGGACATTATACCTCTTTTGGCCTAGAACAGTTATTTAAATGAAACCATCTGAGTTTAGAGATGAAATTACTCTTTGGTGGAACTGCTAACAACTCATTGACATATGAAACGTAACTAGACAACTAGACTTTTTTGTAAGGGGTCACATGCCAAAAAGGATTGGGAACCACTGGTTTAATATTTTAAAATGCACTGTATTTTAAAAGATAATCATGTTTTTTTAATGTAAAATCTTAATCTGAAAAGTAATCATTGTCTATAACTGACAAATAAATGTAGTGGAGTAAAAAGTAAAATATTTTCCTCTGAAATGTAGTAGAATAAAGTGGCATTAAAATGGAAATACTCAAGTAAAGTACAAGTACCGCAAAAGTATACTTGAATACAATACTTGAGTAAATGTGCTTAGTTACTTTCCATCACTGGCCATAAAACAACATACCTACATCAGTCAGATAACATCATTCCTCTCCTCCATCTCCTTTTCTTTCTCTCTCCTTGTTCTCTCTGTCTGTCTCAGTCCACCCACCAGGTCCTTACTCTCAGTTTTGCAGCACCAAGCCATCTGTCTGAGGTCATCTATTCCAGGCTGTCTAGACCATGGACTCTCAGCACTGTGACTTACAAACAAACCAACATGTTCATGTGAATCTGGTTAACATGCAATCACTGTGAGGTACAGAGTGAAATCAAAATGTATCCAACAATCACAGTCTTTCTTTGTTTTCCTCCCATTCTCTCTTGAGTCTCTCTTTCTGTGTTTTCTTCTGTCACTCATTCACACACACACGCACACAAACAAATGATAGATTTTCCCCTCTCCAGCTTTACAACAACTGCTTTGGCATTTTGGCAAACAGCCTTTGTTTACTTAGCCTGTAGATGGGCTATGTAATCGTATATTTCCACTGAGAGTGTCTGTTAGCAAGGACGCTAATTAGCAAACGATTAAGCTCTCACACAAAAGAGGTTCTTGAGATTAATTGACGCTGAAGTTTACAAAAGCTTGTGACTCAGTAAATAATTTAGCATGAACAATAGTACACCTTGTCACACTGTGTTTTTGTTTTTAGATGAGTAACTGACTAAGGATATATCACTGTTTAACAATGGCTCTCTTAAGTGGACAGTGGAGTACTATACATGATGACAGCATGTGTCCACTTTCATTTTATTCTATGTATTTCATTTTGAAACCATAAAACCTGATTAAACCGTAAACCGGGATTGTCCTTGAGCTGCACGCAGGGTAAAATATAGTAAATGCTCCTCTGTTATTCTTGTTCACACAGCCCATGTAGCTACAGTATCCTCTGCGCCTGCGAGATCTTTACACCACCTCACCATCCGTACCACCTCGTCCTGCGGTGAAATGAACCATGTCTGTTCCCCTTGCGGAAAATGCTCTCCCTTGAAAAAACTGGAAGAAGCTGCTTTACAGTCTTGTCAGACCAGTGCCAGACACATACTGTATGCACACACACACACACACACACACACACACACACACACACACACACACACACACACAATGCAGACACAGACACATCACATGCGTGTGCAATACAAACAGTCAAGGAGGAATCGCATCTACAAATGTGTGCATGCAGGCTCACACATGTAAACACAAACACATACATAGTACACAGGAGAAAAGACATAAGACTCTTTGGTCCCAGTCTCCTCTGGTCCAGGGGCGTCTTGAAACTGCCTGCTCCAAACAACATTTGCTGTTCCCTCCTCCCCCTCCTTTCTGCTGATGAAGAGGGTGTCCCAACCAGGGGTTTTGTTAACGTTGGAAAAAGTTACATATCCCACTCTACGACTGGCTAAAAAAACTTAGAAATTGCTTTCATAAGCACAATGGCACTTCCAATATACAAACAACTTGCCTCGGCGTAATTTGCTCAGCAGTGTACAGTAAACAGAGGCAACTTAAAAACTGGTTACACAGTTTATCTAACAGGAATCAACATGGAAATGCTGCAGCCTCAAGATCATCCAGGCTAGGCTGTGAAATAAACTTGGCATTCAAAGAAAAAATGTTTGCTTTCGACAGCTGATGCAACAGGAAAGCAAGAGATGAAAACATCCTAATAAGCTTGTCTAGAAACACTCTACGTCTCACTGATTTAACAGACATCTAAGGTTAAGCGGTCCTGAAAATGTAGGACCTGCTGTGCCTACTCTTCAGTCCTGATTCTAGTTGACTCAAAGGATTAATGCCTGTTTGCAAAATAGCCTGTCAGTTCTTTGCAGGGAACCAACCAACCAATATGTGTTTAACTTGAACTGCGATTCAAGAAGCCATTTATTATAGATGCAGTGATGTGTACTGTTTGTGTTTTTTCTGTGTATGTGTCCAATGCTAGCCTATTGTTCACCTTTTAAAGGAGTTTTTGACCATCAAAACATATTTAATGACACAGTAGCAGTGTCTTTTGTAGTGTTGAAAGTTCATAGAAGGAAGGGTTGGACATTTTGGCAAGAAAGAATATCCTCTGAGCATGCAGCTCTGATACAATCACATCTGTTTCTAATTTGGCCAAAAGATGCAGCTTCTTGGACATACAGTATAAAGACTGTTCGCATGAAGGCTTTCAGTCACTCTAATAGACAGAGACATAAGAAATTAAACTTACTGCATAAGAGAGAGGAGCATACCCTGTGTTTGTTAGACCATTTTTACAGGCTATGATTCTGATTCATACTGCAATTAGGCAGCTGTTAAATGGTTTATTACTGAGAGGGCCTCTGGCATTTCTACTCAACAGATGTTCAGAAATCATACAGATGATATCACTTTATTTTGATGACTGAGTTATATGCAGTGATGCCACTAAAAATAAAATGAGATATGGTGTTAATGGTTATGATGTATATGTAAATATAAACTCAAAAGCCCTATAGCCATTGTAATCACCACTAAATAGGCATTATTTGCCATGATGATTAAAATATATACCTAAAGGGCAAAAAACCCAGCCATCCTGATTTGAACATGTAAAATAGACTTTTCTTATGTATTGTTGATTTCATTCGGTTAATTACACTGGTGAGATGAAACAGCATTTCATCCTGGGACTAAGCAGAGAAAAAGAGCAGTTGAGCCGAGGTTGAAAACTCCATCACAATTAAATGTATGCACAGCCTTTTTCTGAATTCTGAGCAGGTTTTCCATCGGTGAAAGTCCTGATGATCTGAGCTGGGTTGAGCGTGCGCTGGGTGCTGATGTGACTAACAGAACACTCCAGCAGCGAAGCGCCGGTTGGGCTGCAGCCGAGGACTCTGGGTAATAAGGCTGCAGATGAGTGCTACCCAAAAAGCAAAATGAGGGAGTGGGGATTGGATGAGTGTGTGTGTGTGGGGGGAAGAAACAGCACTTCTTATGCCGCCAGCCAGAAGCACACTCTCTGATCTGTAATACTGAGATGACCCAAAGCCAGACTTCTCCAAACAGTACATGCGTAAGTGAAAGAACAGACAGTACTGTACACACACACACACACACACACACACACACACACACAAGAACCAGGCAAAATTAATAATGTGTGTCAAGTGTTGTTTTTATTGTATGAGTCTTTGGATGAAAACAAAGTGACAAAACATTCTGTACTTTCTATAGCATGTATTATTGCCTGCATTTACACTTAAAAGGTCAGAGCATTACTGGAGATGTAGCAATTTCCTGGATTTCCTTTTCACTGTAGATTTGCTTTTATCATGCAAGATATTGTCTCTTTTCCTAACATCTTGGTAATATTTGTGGGTAAATATTTCATTTAATTAATATAATATAATAAATAGAGATTAAAGCTGCTATAATCAATAATTTTATACTAACAGATCAAATGACTGCTTGTATGTAAAAGGGGTCACACATAGTGATGAAGCCACAGAGAATTATCACCAACTTTGCAGTCCCCCTCAGCTCTATGGAGCTTTTCTACATCTTTCAGTTCATTGTTTTGTTTTTTTTCCGGCCCACAACAGAACAGAACACCGTTCTGGTTCACTCTCACCACTCTTATCAGTGTCGTTTCCAGACACGGCAGGCAGCCGTTTTCAATGAAAAAGCTCTAAACACTAAATGTCGTGCACCAAACAGAAGACGGACAAAGTTAGTGAGTAGCTAGTTCGCTACTAACAAGCCAGTTAATTCCAATGAGTTGGTAGAGATCAAAAACAGAGCTAAAAGAGAGTGAATATTGGACTTACATCCATCAGGTGGCCAGAAACACAACTCCAAATAAATGCTAATGTTGCTCTGTATCTGCTGGATCTTTGAATAGGCAATTGTTTGCTAACAAGTTTGCAATTATCAAGTGATAATATGTCAATGTGGCCTAAAAGTGGCCAAAAATCAATTCATGTAGGTTTACATTTTACAGTGTAAGGAGGAGCTAGCTTGAGCATTACATTTTAGTTTTTCTGTTGGGTTGATTGTATTGTGATGGACAAGGGATAGATTATCATGTTATCATAAAGAACACTATGCATCGGTTAACAATAAAGTTTTAAAGAGGACAACCAGAAAGGCAGAAAGTGGATGTAAGACATCCACATCTGTCTTGTCCCAGCTCTCAGTTGTCCATATGTGTAAAATTTTCATTTGATCATAGCGTTTTTCAAATTAATCTGATGATGTAGTTATTGTTTGTAGAAAACTTAGACATTTCAGGTATAAATTGATCTGTGTTGCTTTCAGCCTTTTTATCATCAGTGGTGGAAGTGTTTGTTGCTGTCTGCTACTGTGTCTTTTTCTGTACTACCACTGGTGGCACTAAAGTCACAAATCTTCAAATCCTACACACTTTACTTTAATATGATTCTGTAAAAGTAACATTTATAGCATTAAGTGTATTGATAGTTTTGGACTGATGCATTTTTGCTGACCATGTGTCAGCGTGTCAAGTTGTTTTCAAATCTAAGTCTGAGATGTTTGAATAACCTGATTAGAAAATACTGTATCTTTAATTTTGTCATACGCATGTAAATCTGTCACAATTGCAATTAACAGCATATAACTGAGAAAACCTAAAATTATACTTGTGTTTTAAATATGCTAATGTATTTTACATGTTAATATTTTTAATGTTATTATATGATAACAATCATGTTCCAGTATAGTACAAGGCACAACACAGAATAGTGCCTTTTCTTGCACTCATTCTCCTCACACTCCACTCGCCTCAGAAAAGTCAGGACAGAGGCTGTCTACTGGCTAGGACGTAGAGGCTCTAACCTGGGTTAAAGTGTCCTCCATCTGGATACGCCTCTCAACCTCATCCCTTCTCTAAGCCTAGATGATGGATGGTCCTGCATCAAGGTCAGGACAGAGGTTGTGTGTCCATATTAACTACCCTCTTCCACTGATAGACTGTCAGACCCTTTGCATCTGGAAGCCTCCTGGCCCTGATGTAAACAACAGCAGCAACAGTGGCTGTGTGGTGAGAGACAGGAAGAGAGAGCGGTCCCAAACATACATCATGTGGACAAAAATATATATCACAGGCAGTTTCCTGGAAAACGGGTATTTAAATTTTTTATCACAACCTGTCATTTATGGTGTTTTAGTGTCTCATAATACGATCTAGTTGTATTGCGCTTAAACAGGAAATGAGTACAAGTTGAGTAAGAGTCGGGACTACAGTGGAATTGACCGATGGCGTCTCTTTCTTCACTGAGTCATAAAGTGGAGTGGGAGATCAACTGGATTTGATTTCAAGGATCTCCGTCATAGGCTGGAAGATTTGTTTTGAAACAGCCGGACAGCTCAAGTCAATTCTGCAGCAGCAATGCTTCAAGCTGTGATGATGATGTGAGTTTAGAGGGTGGTGGGCTTATTTTTTGTACCTGCATTTTTGTGTGTGTAGGGAAACACACACAAGCAAAGATTCGTGTAGCCATTCAGTGCAGTCTAGGAAGCTTTGCTGCCACGGGTCATGAAAAAAAATCAAATAAATTTCTAACATCTCACATTGACTGTCATTGGTGAATAATGCACAGAATCACACTTTCACACATCTATAGGGTAAAATGGGCTCGAGAGAAATTATAGTATCTGGGAAAAAATGTATTTTTAGCCATGCTAGTGTCATGGCTCTATGAAAGGCACTGTTGGTCTGTCAGTTGGTCCATCACTTTCGTCCGGACTAAAATATTTCAACAACTACTGGATGAATGACCATGAAATTTTGTAAAGACATTCATGGTTCCCAGAGGAAGAATCCTAATGACGTTGGTAATCCCCTGGCTGTTCCTCCAGGGCCACCAACAAGTTGCAGTTTTTTGATTTTAAGTGACATGTATTTACATCTATTAAATGGATTGCCATGACATTTGGTACAGATATTTATGGTACCAACATAAATCCTAATGACTTTACCTCTAGCACCACCGTGAGGTTGACTTTTGTAGTTTTGAGTGAAATGTTGAATGGATTGCCATGAAATGTGGTACAAACATTCATGTTCCTCTCAGGATGAATTGTAATCACTTTGGTGATCCCATAACTGTTCATCTAGCACCACCATCATTTGATAATTTCAGTTTGTCAGCTCACATGACATTGATTTGAAAGATCCATCTTTCATGGGTGAAGCACTGGGCATCATACACAGACTCACACCTCTATACATCTAGGCTAAAATTGGCAATTATAATATCTGGGGGAAATAATGTGACAGTGAAAGTGACAGTTACTGTTGCTACCTACATATGCTATGGCAATGGTTGTGCATGTAGATGCAGCGGCTAGTAGCTGCTTCAAGCTTGATACATTTTTGCTTTAAATTGTTATTCGGCTTTATTGTTGAAACATTGTTGAATGATGTCTGATTGGACTTAATTTAAAGTGCTAAGCCAAAATTGTTCAAATCAACTGGATCAGGAGATTTGGCAACAGCTGCACATGTAGATTCTGCGGCCTGTAGGCTAGCTCCTTCAAACTCCGCTATATTTTTGTTTTTATCTGTTATCTTTTTTTTTTTTATTGCTGAAAAATGTATTACCTATGACATGAAATACATCATCGTCATCAGTGGAAAAGGGAGCCAGGATTTGAATTAAAGAGCAGCGGACCTTGAGACAATCCAGCCAGCCAGATCAACCGGACCAGACACCACGCGGGTGCTGTGTGATTGCCCCGGGAGGAGAGGACGAGCCGGGATAGGAGCCATGCTGGCCCAGTTTGGATTTAAGATTGCTCTAGGCCAATGTCCGGTCTAGACGAAATGGGACTCAATCTGGCCAAGCAGCAGGAATCAGAGACTGTTGTGCCCACATCTTTGCAGAGACCTGCTCCACCAACACCCCGGATCAAGCACTCAACAGGCAGACCGTATTCCAAGCTGAAGGAGCTCAAGACTCCGGTGGGATGAGTGGAGACGGACTTTGTGTTTACATCAATGGTGCTTTGTGCTCAAGCGCAGTCAAAGTGGATGGACACTGTTTCCAGATGTCGAACATTTTATGTGAAGACAGTAACCATATTATTATTTTCACTATCTTCTTGCTGTCTTACATTACCCCAGACGCAAATTCAAAAAATGCACTGAATTATTTCCTGAGTGTATGTGTATGTATTTATGTAAATAACTGTATGATATATACATATATACTGAATTTCGTTGTACAACCTTGTGTTGTATAATGATAAATAAATTACCCTGTACCTTAAGAGTTACACAAAGCCTAAAGAATTTACTCATAAAAAACCCTCAAATTATTCCAATATGTCTGTCTGTGCATCAAAATCTCTCTGCTTTCATGTCATACCATTTATTACTTTACACTTATTACTTTAGCTTTATTTTAAATGCTAAACAATCATAGTCAAATACCGACTTATCATACTCACTCATAATATCAATTATTTTTCACAAAAATCAAAATCTGACACCAAATAGGCTCTACATAGACAAAAAAAAACACTGCAGACACTAACAGAAGAGCAGAATCATTACATTTTGTTCAAAGCTTACAGTATAGCCAGCTGAAAAGGAAGAGTGATCGGGCATTGCCTGTTGAGCGCCTGTGTCTTCATGCTCCACTGCCTGCTTTAAAAGAAAGAGTGTTGCTCTGTTCCTTGCCGAGGTCTTTGGAAGGTGAACGGTAATTGCTGAGGGAGGATTTAGCCTGACGATGGAACAAAGCACATCTTTTGTTTTACTGAGGTAACTCCTATACTCTGAGATGGAGCACTACTTTAGACATAAACTTTAGACATTAATATAACATGTGGGTTGGCGGTTCCATAGTGTTACTGTGTCAGGGTGTTTGTGTGTTAACCACAGGGAGAGAGACAGACTGACTGACAGATAGAGATGGATTTGTACATGCAGACTTCATTACAAGACTCCATACTGTTCCTGACTCATTAGCTGTAGTATTGGCCCTGTGGTAATGACATCATGGTAGCAGTATTAGCTTAAAGTCTGACCACAGAGTGAGCGAACTGTGATGCTCTTTTAAAAAAGAATTCTTTCACTCTGACTTCATCATGTGGTAAACTTTTCAGGAAACCCCAAACAGGTCCTCTCCTATTGTTTGACTCGTATATAACAGTTATTTGATGGACAGACTGAATTAACATACAAACAAGACATGGATTCAGACAGACAAACATACTCTCTTTCTCTCACACACACAACAAATGATAGAGGAAAGAAAGAGGAAAATTAGAGTTCTTATAAGATGCTGGACATCTGTGCAACTGTGCTTTTGAAAGAGAAACAGCAAAAACATTTTACATGTAAGATACTATAAGCAAAAAGGAAAGACGCGGAGAAAGAAAAGAAACAATGGAGGAACTGAAACATTGGGAGGCATGAATGTTTAGAAGTAGCTAAAAATGATCTTTTCCTGGCACTACATGAACATGTGTGAGTGTTGATCAGTCATAGGGTGACAAAGAGCTTGGCTCTGCCTGGTTGTCGGGTCTTTCATCACCTCTCCAGAGCCTCCTCAACTTTGCATTGTTTGTGGAGAAGAAAGCTATCAGAGGATCTGCACAAGATTAGGGTTGCCAACTGTTCCCTCTGCGCCTTCCTGTTTGGCCGCAGGAATTCTTTTAGCGGGTGCAAAAAAAAAGCACATAACTGCACAACTGCACAAATCTGACCCGGTTAACCCTTTCCTCTCAACATACTCCTTATTGGAAGACTCAAATATCAAACACAAAATTTATAGTATTTTAGTTTGGGTAGCACCCAAAAAATGCTTTATTCTGAAACTCACATCAGTGATATGAGACATCAAGGTTCCTGCATATCTTGGTCAAAGGAATAGTTCAGTATTTTGGGAAACGGTCTTTAGCCTATTTGTTTTCTTGAAATCGACACCATTCTCATGTGTGTACAGTAAATACACACTGCAGCCAGTTAGAATAGCCTAGCATAAAGGCTGGCTCTGTATGAAGGTAACAAAATCCACCTCAGCACCTCTAAAACTCACTAATGAGCATGTTATTTCTCGTTTGTTTAATGAAAAATCTGAAGTGTAAAAATTTGCCTTTTTACGGGGGGGGTTATGTGCAGGACTATATCCTGAAGTCTTGATGTCACCAAGTCACTGCTCCCAGCCAAGAAATAGTCTGGCACATAACCCATGTGAAACAGTGAATTGTTGTTTTTACACTTTAGTTTTTGTATGGATTAAACAAACAAGATATAACGTGTTATTAGTGAAGTTAAGAGGTGCTGGTAGCAAGATTTTTTCCCCCATTTGGACAGAGCCAGGCTAGCTGTTTCCCCCTGTTTCCAGTCATTCTGCCAAGCTAAGCTAACAGGCTACTGGTGGTAACTTCAAGCAAATAAGCATATTTCACAAAATGTCAAACCATTCCTTTATGTATTAAGCAAAAGTTGCCATATGTATTGATTATGGGTATTTATTGTGAGACATGACATAATCCAATCAGCAGTCTCTCACTAAAATTCTAACTTTCTGTCATTGAAATCCACCTACTCTGTTTTCTATCTCTGCCTTCCCAAAACCATTTTCCTGCAGCGCACCCATGCTCTTGCTGTCCCTCTTCCGTCTTTTCCTTTTATCCATCATCGCTTTTACTGCCTTTCCCTGTCACTGTTTTCCGCCCTCCAGTTTCCCTTCTCCTTCACTTTCCCTCCTCGTTTTCACCCTCATGGACTTCCTCCTCTCCTCCTTTCCCTCTATCTAAATTGCAAATGGCAGCAGTGCCGACTGCCAGAGGAGCTCCTCAATGTCATTAGAGCTGACCCTGTGGATTAACTAGAAGAGAGAGGCGGTGTGTAGAAACTACAGATCAATAACGCGGCTTATCCTCTGGGTTCTTTTACTTCACTTTGGATTTAGATCTGATAAGCTGAAATGTCTACTCTATTCCGGTACAACAAACAATAGAGTTATAATTGGGTGACATAGTAAAAATATAAATTGTTACGCAAAGATTGAAGAGTGATCAAGGGGTGAAATAATGACAGGAAAACAGAGCAATTGCTTGTTTGAGCTCACATGAAAAATGTCAAAACAACATAAGCTTAAAAAATAAATAAACCAAGACAAACAAAAATAGAGTTTTCATCTAGATGTAACTCCACCAGTAGTGGACATGGCTAGATCAAAATACCAGCCGCTGTCGTCTGGATGAGCCAATTAACAACGTGATATCTATGAGATAAAGAGATGGATGGAGAGATAGGTGTGTGTATATGTGTGTGTGCAGCCGTCATACTGTGTGTGTGGTTGGTTTACTGAGTTGGCACGCAAAGTCAAGTCACCGTGAGCTCAACTAAACCTGATAGGTGCCCTTATCAGAGACAGCTAAAGCCAAAGCCTATTATAAATGGTCGTGTGTGTGAGTGCACTCGACCAAAGATACACACACACACATTAATGTCCAACATGTAGATCCAAAAGATCATGTTGCTAAGACTCTTTTACTTGATCGCAGAATGTGCCAAACAAACAAACAACAAACAAGCTCATCTACATCAGACTTCTACATATTACACACTACGTATTACCTTTCAGAAGCCAGTGTTCTCACAGCACAGAAAAGATTCACTACAGGACTCTTGGCTCATGTCGCACTATAACACAAAGCTCAGGATCTGTTATTTAACAGAAAATCAACTATAGAGGCAAAAAGGCAACAGGATTATAATCCCACAATGCATTCTTTCAATTTGTTAATTGTTTCTTATTCCCCTTACTCTTACTTACTTTTGATGGATAAAAGTGAATAAAAGCTAGTGAAGTAAGGGCTGCCTGTGCTTTATGTGACAGCTTATCAATGAGCTAAACTTATGAATCATCCTTAACAACGTCAGAGTGGCCCTGCTGCAAAACAGCTGGGATGTTGATTTGATGTGAATGCCGCTTTGCACGAGTCACTCTCTGAGTCTCCCAGTACCACTGCAACAATAAATTCTTTCCACTGTTTATAAGCCTGAATGTTAAGTCTTTGAGAAGCTAATGGACAGTTAGATTGAATAACAGATGATGATGATTAAAGTTTGTTGATTGAAGCAGCCTCTGCCTTTGAGCTCTTCCTGTTTCAAAATGTTACATCAAGATTCTGATCACACACTTGTCTTGTCAAACATTTAACTTGATAAAGTCCCACATATAAACACACAGCAAAGAACCTGAACCATAAAACAAGTGGTGGAGGTTTTACAAACTTTGTACTTTAAGTTTGGTGTAATGGAAATAGTTTTGAAATAACTTCCCAAAATTCTTAAGCTGAATTCCTGCTAAAAACGTGTACTACTGACAGTGCTCTTAATCTATTGGCAGTGGATATTGTAAGCTGTCTGTGTGGTTTAGTGTTTACCAAAACCCCATCCTGTGACAGCTGTCTGTGAGTTAAATATGTTTTGACATACAGTAGGTACACACAGCCAAAAGGACAAGTCTGGTATAGTAAGCAATGCGTGGCTACCATACATCTCTACACAATCTCTGACAAGTCATTTGTACAATATGTTGTGCCTCACTACACTCCAAAGAAAATCTCATACTTTAGAGAAAACTGCTGGCAGGTCTATTTCCTTCTCAAATAGAGCAAGACAGCAGGTATGAATAGATATGTGGCCAAGTTAACTTGTGCCAGGAGCTTTTATATGCCTTGTGCTGTCAGTTTTAATGGGTTGTTATCTGCATTTTATGGCTGCATTGTGTACCATAAACCTATCAAAGGGCAGTTAAACCACTTGTTATTAAAGCATTACAAAACATTATGTTTAAAATGCGCTGTGGAGCTTATTCCAAGAGTACTTTTGAAAGAAATATGACATTTGGGTTTGAAATGACTAGTTATGTTTTCAGCAAGTTCTCTATAGTCATGGTTTATACTGTATGATACATAGTGAGCATCAGACTAAAGTATTTAGGGCCATCTAGTGGTTAAACAATTACAGGGTCAGTTCACCCAAATTAGAAAAAGACATATTTTCTCACTTACCCCTAGTGATACCAAGGATATAGCTTTTGTTTTCATCCCTGGGATGCCAATACGATGTAAATGAATGGAATTTGTTTGTGGTAATGGTATGTCCCCATTCCTCGGGATAATTCTCAGACTTCACTGGACACAGTTCAGGAACTACTTTCTACAAGAGAGCCCCTATGGAAATGCTAGATAGGGTGTTATGTGGATTATTCACAATAACAGGGACATTATTTTGGAAAGAGACATATCTGTTTTTTTCATACTGTTCACCTCCATTGTATTGGGGTGGTGGCACAAATCTCGAGACGGATATCTCAAAACCTGGGCAAATAAAACCAAAACCCTTGAGACAAACAAACAAAATCAACACGCCATTTTTAAACTACAATAACACAATTTAGGACCGTTGTCCTGGCTCATTGCAGGGCAAAGCAGAAAGAAAGAAACCTTTTCAGTGTTGAATTCAGCAACACTGGATACACAGAATCCTGTTTCTTTTACAGCAGTAATAGGTTTTAAGTGGTTGTTTCACTGTTTCAGTGAGCCTACAGCATGAGGTGCTTTGGGAGTTCATCCACCAGCATCTAGACTTTCATTTCCAAGACCTAAATTTTGATCATTTACAGCCATTCCATCCGCATGGGTACTTCTGAAATATGAAATTGTGCCACCAAAGTCTTATATGTTAGTATGTTTTACACATTTTCTGTCTTCTCATGAGAATGATTATGAACAGATTATGTTTTAGAAATGTTTATTGGGTAAAAACAACCCATTGAAAAGAGCATATAGTTTGTGATATTCCAAATCTACCACAGAGTTTTCAAAGAAAAACATATTAGCGTTGAGATAAAATGATTCAGAAATTTAGAAACTCACTAGGCACTACCCTCAGGCCAGAACAGGAGGATTCATTTTTTATCACAGATGCAGAAAGGAAGCAAGAAACAAATCATGTTCATTCATGTCATCAGATAAATACCCTGCAGAACAGATCCCACATATTATACAGTACAGTCGTTGAGCTGATTGCCTTCAATCTCTGCCACCAAGTTGTTACATACTCTTCTAGAAAATACCAGTCACCAGTTTGTCATCAGAATACCATCTATCTAGAAACACACAAGACAACATAACATACATTTCCATATAATTCTTGTCAAAGGAAATAAGATTTGTAACGTCACTAATTTCTGAATCTGTGATTTGTCCATTTACATGTAAAACCTTTATTCAGATTAGGCTTTGAAAAATATGCCAACAGTATTCACAATATATATTATTCTTGAAATAATACAGTAAATACAGTAATACAATAGCATATACAGTAATACAATAGCATATACAGTAATACAATAAACTCCTATACATTGCAAAGAGCTTGATGTTTACATGTCACTATATGTGTTTTGTAATTAAATAATAACTGAATTGCTTTTCAATGCATTTTTTACTATTACAACTATTTCTTGATTTTGCAGCTAATATCATAGAGAAAAGTAGACTAGCACTAGCCTACGGAGTGAGTTGCTATGAAGTATGTAGCCTAATATCAGACAACTTAAATCGTTTTAATAGATTTTGGAATGTGACAGAAATGACAGTGAAATGTGCAGAATATATTTCACATATCATTCACTTACTTGTCACTTCGTCAGTCTTGTGCGGCGCGCTGATTCTCCCCCTTGCTGGGCATAGGGCCCTGGCTCCGCCTGAAATCAGGGTTGGGCATCTTCCGGCGCTGTTCTGCGCCTGCGCCATCAGTTAAATGCACTGTTTGTTGCTACTGTTTGGGGCACCGTTTTTATTTTTTTTAACCATCTAATACCTAAATGGGTGACTGCTTGTCCGTTAGCATTAACCAAGGAAACTTTTTCTAAAACTAGAATATCTTGTTTTCAGAAGATTTTTTTTTAATCTTAACTTGGGTCTCAACGATGTTACAGCAGACGGTAAAGAATTTCAACATCAATTTCAACGTCTTAAATAATAGGAATACTTTCTCCAGTGGCGACCCAATGACAGGACACATTTCCTTCGAACTCACAAAGGAGACGAAGATCACTTCGATAACGATGGCACTGACAGGAAAGGCGAAAGTCCACTGGTCCACCGGTGGAGGAGGGAGAGAGAGGAGGCGAAGACACTACTCGGCAAAACTGGACTTCTTTAACTTAAAAAGCGTTATCGTGCAAGGAAACAGTGGTATGCACCGTTTAGATACATTGCAGCACTGCAAACAATCAGTCATTGTTCAGTAGAGACACTCAGTTTATCTTTCCCTTGCAGCTACTGGTGGGACAGCAACATTTCAGCCTGGCACGCATGTGTATCCATTTACATGTCAGCTCCCACAGGGGTGTGTATGAGCAGTTTCCATATCGGGAAGGATTTTGTGTCTTTGTTTTTCTTGTTTCTGTTACAGAGATCCCTGAGGGTCACATGGTACTACTTTAGATAAAGATATATTGATGTGCACTGATCATCATAAACTTTAAGGAGATAAAAACTATATTTATTTAGAAGCAAGACTGATAACTAAATCCAGGGTACACCAATATTGTTTTCTACCATGTGATCACCAGGTCATTGGATACTTTAAGTATAGTTAGTTATTACTTTAGTTATAGTTTTCTCTTTGAGCTTGTTGAACCTTTTTAATCTTTTGCTGTTGTCTGTCTTGTCTCCAGGTTGCATCAGCATCTTATTATTACCACTTTAAAACAAATCTTTTTTATCAATGCAGAGACTTCCCATCTGCCTTCCGTGGGGTTCATGGACAAATAGCGTACACCTTGACAGTGGGCATCAACAGACCCTGGCATATGTCCAAGGACTTTGTGACAGAATTGAACTTCGTGAACCACACTGATACCAACCAGCCAGAGCTGCGGGTAAGTGATCCATGACCATGTTAACCTGCCAGGGGGCCCGAGGGCAAAAAAAAAAAGAGCTGCTGGGTCCTTATTAACCCCCATGTTCTTCCCATTCTCTGGGTGGTGTGAGCAGTCTCTCTATACTGGAGTTCTACTTGGCCCCAGGTTTGCTGTATAATCTGATTGAATACAATAATTCAGGAAACATGTAAGCATACCACTGAAACAATTAAAGTCTGAAAACTAGATTTTGACACAAACCTTTTTCAAGACAAGGTCTCGTTGCGTGTGTTGTTGATGAGGACACTATTGTCCCACAATGCAATGCACAAAGGAAATGTAATATATATATACTGTATACATTTAGTATGTAGTATGGATTTGGAACAAAGCAGCAGTAAGCCTGGAGCTCTCTGGGCTCCTGGAGATCTTGAGTCCTGGGGCGGTTACCTGCATTGCCCAGACAAGACTTGCTTTAATAGCTATTTTATGAGATAAGAAATAAACTGATTAAATTTAAACTGCTGCGCCACTGTCTCGGTGTTGTTTTTCTGCAGGCTCCTCTCTCAGGCTCCAACAACATGACACTGTGCTGCCTGTGGTGTGCCTCGGGTCCCATCACAATGACAGTCAGTGTAGAGAAGAAAGCCTTCATCCCTGGTACTGTATCCATCCACCCACCCATCTGTAAAATGAAATTATCATCAAGCTTGAAAATTTGTATTAAAATAACCACATCCAAACACTGTGTGTGTGCTTCCTCCAGGAGAAACTGTGAAAATCATTTGCTACTTTAGGAACGCTTCATCTCAAAGAGCTACTCCGAAGGTGAGACTGCAACAGAAACAGGTTTTCTACACCCACAACAAGGCCCACAAGAGGATGATTTTCAAAAGCTTTGCGTCAGTGACTGGCCAGCTCGTCAGTGCTCACACCTCTGACGTGCACACAGTGATCATGCTCACTATTCCCTTGTCTGCATCGCTCAGCATCTCTAACTGCAGCATCATGGACGTTGAGTACTTTATTGAGGTTGGTACCAACGACAGACTCTGATAGTGCGGAAGCTATAAGATGCTGGAAGAAACCATTCACTTGTTCAGAGAGCTTTAACTTGCTACTTTAAATGCATCTAAACCTGATGTTAGTTTAGAATTTGGATTATCAACCAGTTCTTTAATACAGCCTCATGATGAATTTCAAGTCTGTGTATCTTGTTTTCTTGTGTCTCCCATAGGTGAGCCTTAGTGTAACAGCTTCCCCTGACCTTACGGTGCTGTTTCCCATCATCCTGTGTGACACCCCTGTAAACACTCATCCCCCTCCTTATTTGTGAGTAAATGCGTGAACATCTTGAATTGTTTCAGATGTATCTAATATTACATGATGGTGGGATGCTTTTCAGTTTGACAGCATATTGTAATTTCTCAGTCTGACTTGTTACTGGGAGAGCCTTATTTCTCAGGGTTTTTGTATCAGGCTCACCTGCCCTCTACCACTGAGCATTAAATTTTTACAGCTCAACACACATTGAAACATCACTATTGTATGTTTAATTACACTTTTAAAGATGTCTCTTCATCTCTTTTGCTCATTTTAGTACTCTTCAGTTCAGCTAATTCTAGTCTTCCCACAGTCAAACTCTATCTCTATCTATTTTATTGTGTACTACTTGATCTTTTCCATATCTCCGCGTGTTTTAATATTTACCACTGCAGGCATTATGCTTTCTTGCCTTGCTTTATTTTATTATTGTACCCTCAACAGTGTAAATTAATTCCATATTTACTGTTACAAAGCAAATAACAGTAACTCAGAACTGTAACTGCAAACTGTCACTCTCTTTAAACATGGTCCCCCCGTATTGTCACTTGGTTTTGTCAGCTTTTTAATACCTGTATTATGTTGTCAGTGAAAAGTTTAAATTTCAATAATGTAGAAAGTCTTCCTTAAACAAGAAATTGCATCTATGTCAGCATATCAACGTAATGGAGAAAACTTAAAAATGTCATGTCAGATTTATAAGTATATAAGCTATTTTGTTTTTGTTTTTTTTACAGCAAATTACTCTTTAATATATTAAATATAAATCAAAGACGCAAAGCTTGCTTTGTGGAAACTGCCTTATAGCATCATACTGCCACTGACAAGCTGTCATTCAATTTTCTGATTGTGTGTTTTATCTATGCAGTATTCAATATGGATTATTGTAGACATCTATAGGAAATCTAGTTTGTTTCAGTGTACGATTGAGTAGATTGAAGCATGGGGGAAAAGATGTGTTACAGTTTGAAGTTTATTACCGCTTACATCATACCAAAGATATTATTATCGACATTCCATTGTACACTGTTAACATTCAGATAAGATTTTCCTGTTCTTGCCTAAATGGAAAATATGTTACTTTATGTAAAATCACAGCTTCAAGGGGTTGTCTCAGATAGTCCTAAAAAATATAATATCAAGAACCTTCCTTGACCTATTGTAAATTAAATGAAAAAAGTCATTTGGAATGTATTATTGTATATGATTGTATAAGTTTATGTTTTTATTTTTTCATGTCTTTTTAACATATTAATTGTTGTCATGTACATACTGTTTTGTAAGTAAACGATTTAGAGAAGTATTTTACTCTATAAATTAGAAGTTTGGGCACAGTAAGGGTAAATGTGCTCTAAATGATGATGATGATGATGATGATGATGATGATGATGACGACAAAGACCTACCATGCAAACAGCTGAATGCTCGGCTGAACTGATTCAGTACCTTGCACCAAATTACTTTTTTGCTCTCTTCAGCAGAGAAAACGCTGCAACCGTGTAAACTAAATTCCCTCTTTTAAGCCTAATTATGTGTCATTGAGAACACCATCAGCTTAATTTCCTGGAGGAAAGCCGTCTATTCAGCTGGCACTCACTCTTAAGGGAGCCAGTATGTTAATATTCACTAACTTCAGGTCACTGGCTGTTTTTTGGTTTCTAATAGTTGAGAGTAGCTCTGTACATCTAACCCATTTACAGACTTTTGACTTTACAGAAGTTTCATTATTTGATTCAAATGTAGGTTCACATCATCTCAGGCTGCTTCTTTCATATTGCTGCAATGTGAAAATGCTAATTTTGTATGTGTTTGTTTAATATATGAAACAAATTTCCAGTATTGGAATTTAGCTCTTATGCTTACTATAGCCATATTTGGTGAGCATACGGACTAGCTTTAGCTGTTGCCAGGCTTTAACCTCAGTGCCTCTTTTTTTCGGACAGTCTCTCTCACCTCTGGGCCCTCTTCCTGTCACCAACTGAACTGGGTGTCAATAATTTTATGCTACATTTAAAGTAAATGTACGTAAACCCTTCACTGTCTCACCGTCATATTTGTGCCATGTGTTGTAGCCAAAACAGTGGGTCCATCAGAGCTGAAGGTGTTTTGACTGCATCAGCTATTTACTGTTGTCTGTGTGCCTGAAAAGCTGGTTTATGTCAGTTGGAAATGCCACTATTTAAAGTGAACATGTCCCAACTCTCCAGAAAAACCCTGCTTTTGCTGCCTTCCCTCTGATCTCTCAGGTCTTGGGTGTGTCATATTATTGTGTCACAATGCACTGAGACTCATTGTCTTTCTGTAAGATGGACTTTTAAGTATTCACCTTTGTCTTAGCATTGCAGTAGGATAAACATGTAATCTCTAGATGAAGTGAAATTAAATTTTGTTTTGCATCAAGATGTTTTTTTTCTTAACGTTTTTTTGTCCAAGGGTTACCAGATTAAAAAAAAACAACTTTTTATTTTTGCCCTTTTTACAACTGTCTTGGTTGCAAATATGGTGCAGTCCATCTGGTTTGCTATAGGGGGCAGCAACGCACAGGGTTACAGTGTGAGGAGCTACCTTAGTTGGAGGCTTTGCTCATCATGCTTCACTCTCTGTACCTTCCTCCCCCCCTTTTTGACAAAATGCCACAAACCTGTCAAATGAGAGCTGAAAGCTGACTACCACTATCACACATATTTCACAATTGATGATAAAATTGCTATCACGTGTGTAAGGTGACAGGCTGTGGACTATCACATTAAATTATTTATTGTACTATACTCAGCTGTAATATAATAAACCAAGTCATGATTTAGGGCACTGACACAAATGGCAATAAAATGTGTTTGTTGTAATTATTTATTTATTTGTAATTTTTTGTAACTATGAAGTATTTAGTAATCCTGGTTTTGAAAGGTCAAATATAAATAATGTCTTACTCTTCCTAAGAACTGCTTACCAGAATAACATTTAAAGATGGTAAGGGATTCTTACACACATTTCTGTAAAAATATAGATTCACATCAACATTCGGGTGCTTTCAAGGATGTTTATCCTCACACCTGTAGACACAACCCAGGCGTACTGATGCACTTTTCCCAGATTCCACATACTCATTATTTCCAGTGCAATGTTTAGCTCACATGATCCCTGCTTGTGATGTATTTGACAGGTGTTAGACAAACCCACAATGCTGCCAGCACTAACACACAGAATGAGCTCATTCGTTAAATGGTGTTATTTAACCACAGCATTGATTTATGCAAGAAATAATATTCAATTTACCCCCAAAGTAACATTTTATATTCTTAGAGCCAATAATTCTTCGTTTAGCATCTACCACCCTGGTTCTAACCAGTAAGCAAGATTTATTGAAGTATTGTGGTTTAATTATTACCAAAACCAAAGTGTCTATCTGCATGTAGACACACACCGCACAACAAAAATCTCTGTCCCCACTATCTCACCTGGCACTTGCCTTGTACTCACAGCTTTGCTTAGCGGTCACACAGTATATCATGTCAAATAATATTAAGAGCTTTTCAGTGGGATATTTTCCCATAAACAAAAACAATATTTTCACCAGTGGTGATTGTCTTACAGGACAAATTACATTAGAACTAGCAAAAGACTGCAACATAGATTCAATCTGTGTGACGATGAAGGGAAAAGCAGAAGTCACATGGACTGAACATTATGGAAAAACAGTCGTAACATACCATAACAAAGAGAAGTACTTCACCATCAAGCAATTTATCATTCTGGAGGGCCAGGGTAAGTGAGCTGAAACATTTTTTCATTTTTTGTCTTTTGTTTTAAAAATCACCGCTAAAAGCTTTTTATCCTGCATTAAGCGTATTTGCACATACAACATGACACACACCATCCTTTTGTGGTTATTTTCACTAGTGAGATTTGAGGATATACAAGAGGTTAAATAAATCCCACAATTTGCATTTAAATATACTGTACATACTGCAGGATTTAGAAAAATCAAAACCCTCAGGTTTGATGAGATATTTGTGTGTTTCTGACCCATTCACACTGATAGCAAACACAGGTTATAATAGGAAGTTTGTTCTTAAATTTTCTCCCACTTTTGTCTTCCTGCTTCAACACTTTTACCATTACAAGTGGGCAATTTCTAGTCTAAGAGTTAGAAATGTATTCATTTGTGGTCTGATTAACAAACCTTGCTATAATCAGTGATGGAAGCCACATTACATACAGTTATAACTATATTTCCTTTCAGGCAATAATATTGTTGGCCAGGGCTGCCATGTCTACCCATTCACCTTTCAGATCCCAGCACAGTGAGTTTACTCTAAACAAATATTATAATTTTACCAATGTCTTTAAAAATAAACATATTTGAGTTTGTTCTTTATTTTTTATTATAAACAAGCATCTATCATAATATAACCTTTATTTCCACATGACATGGGTAGCTATAAAATGTAGTTCCTCTTGATTCTTTGTGGATATCAACCTTAGACAATCTAAATACTGTATAATGCTACTGAAAGAGTATTACTGTCACTTGTGCAGTCTGTTTTGCACATTGTGTTGTCACATCTTGCAGAGACCTGCCGTCCTCCTTCAAAGGATCATGGGGAAAGATCGTATACAAACTGGAGGCAAATCTGAGCAGGTCAATGAGAGTAGACAGCAAAGCTAAGGCGCAGTTTACCCTCATCCACAAAGGAAACCTAAACAGTGATCCGTTACTGATGGTACACACACACACACACACACACGTTCAATGTGTTTCCTGTTTAACTTTGACACTGCTGCAGTTATGAGAAGTTACACTATCTCTAATTAATTTGTCATTTTCCTGTCAGACTCCACAGCACGGTAGCACTGATAAGAAAATGAAGCTCTTTACATCAGGAACAGTAGGCATGGATGTAAACATTGAGCGTAAAGGCTTCCACCAAGGTAATTTTAGATCATGTGTGATCTAAAATTGTTCAAATATACATTGACTCCACAGATTATCTTAACAGTGGGTTACAGTAAAAAAAACAAAACTCCTTGCAGTTGAACCATGTGTAGCTCAAAGTCCCTTTGCTCTTGGAACTTTTTTATGGTCTAAAGATAAGACAAGAACAAATGAGACGTGGCAATAGTAATGGAAGAGAGATAACGAAAGAGTTTACCCTCGGCGATCAATAAAGTATTTCTGATTCTGATTCTGATAATCCAAATATGTTGTGTAGGTTAGAGGGACTGCTCCTTCACACCAAACAATGTCCAAAATGTAATTTGAAAATAATTGGGTGGGTTTAAATTTAAAGCTAGACAATATACATTTTGAAAGAAGAAATAGTACGTTAATTGTCTTACAAATGAAACGTTGAATTCATAAGCATTAAAACGCACCTTTGCTCCATTCAGGCGTTTTGCTGCTACAGCTTTAAATGATCTGGTATGACCAGTATCTTATGGTGGCTAATGTAAGCAAATGTTAGCAAAGTTAAGATAGATGTTGAAGATTGTTGTATAACAGACATTACCGAGTCAGTATGCAGACTTTGTAACCTTTGTCTACTGCATTTGTCATTATTCCATATTACTACTAGTAGCTGAAGAGGCTGCTGTTCAGCAAAAGTTATATAGACTAACTTTAAAGTGATTATTACTGTATTGAAATTTTGGATAAAATTTAAAATCTTTAAAATTCAGGTTTCTAATTTGGGATTTAGTTCCAGAGACTGATAAAGTAACAGAATAAGAGACATGAGTTGAATACTGTAACAATATGAGAGACAATTCGAGTACATTGCATGTACCTTCATGCTGTAAAGTCAAATAATAAAGTGGCTTTAATTTTTCATGTGCTACAACTTATGCAGGTGTAAAGAGCAGACTTTACTTTTGTAATATCGTTATGCTCAGCAAATTACATATATTATATGCAGTCTTAGATTATTGCTGTCTATCCCTCACGTGTAGGTATCAACCTACCTAATTCTATTTTAGAGTATGTTTTGCGATTACAACCATCATATATTAAGTGCTGCTCTGCTTTGCAGGGGAAGGCTTAAAGATTGTGGCCTCCATTCAGAACAAATCATCTCGTGATATTAAGCCCAAGTACTGTTTGTATAAGAAGTACAGTTACTTTGCAAAGGGGAAGAGGAGAGTCGAAACCAAAGACATCCTGAAAGAGGTGGGCGACATCATCCCACCTTCTGCAGGCCAGACTGTCACCAGGACCATCACCATCCCTCCCACCACGTGTGTGTCCATCTTAAACTGCAACATCATCAAAGCAGAGTACAGGCTCAGGGTGTGTATCTCTCTTCCCAAAACACGCGTGTAGGTATTTACTGTATGTCAACAGGGCTGCATGATCATTATGATAAGTGCTGACTATTTCTCCGCCACAGGTCTATCTGGATGTCAAGTATGCTTCAGACCCCGAGATCAAGTTCCCCATAGTCATCCTGCCCGCTTCACAGGGGTCTGATTGGGAGCATCCGCCTGCTTATTCTTCCTATGGATTTGAAGCATTTGCAAACTCAGACATGCCAGGAGGGACTGGCTTCCAACAAAACCCAACAGCCTCGGGACCTTCTGCTCCACCTCTACCCTATGGGACATATGGGATGTATCCCTCCTTGACTGATTTCCATGGAAAATCCTAGAAGCTCAAATATAGATTTGGAAGGCACAGGGCACACTCTTTTGTAATTCACAGTATGGCACATGACTGTAACTTAGGAACTACCACTAAAAAGTATTAAACTAGTGTTTAACTGAGCAGACTTGTCTGTTCTAAAATATTTAGGATAATTATAAGAATCTTAAGAGTAGGAATGAAGGGAGTTGATTGTTTTAGGGGCTAAAAAGCAGAAAACTGTACCTTGAATACTCCATGAGTCACTAACAGGGATGATAAACTACTCTAACAAGCATTTCAGCAGCAAGTCAAGTATTACAGTTATCTACATTACCTTACAGTGTTACAGTAATGTTTGTAGGACTGGATCTTGTGTAGTTTTTAAATAGAAATCAATACTAGAGAATGGGTTGAAGCTTGTTAGTCCTCTCAATGATTACTCCTTGTAGTACCCCTTGTATCACTGATTTGATTTCCAGTACCTGTAAATGAATTTGATCTCATGGTGTTGTGTTTAATGATGAATAATGAAATGTTGTAAATTATGTCATAAAGAATATGGCTTTGGCTATGCTTGCTTCTTTTAAATAAACAATAAATACAAATAAGCATGATCTATAGGCCCTTAATAAAATACCTTATTCAAGAGACCACATAGAGAAAATGTAGTTTTCATTCTTTCCATGTCCATTTCCTCTATCTGTCTGACAAAAGAAGACTAACATGACCAATGTGTACTTTGAAAACAATGATAACTTTGTAACAGATGGATTTCTAAATGTGGAATCTAATCTCTTGGCCACCTGCTATATGTAAATCAATACCATAGAAAAAGAAAGAGAATCTGACTAACAGGAGTTCAAAGATGAAAGGGAATGAATGAAAATGAAAAGGAAGTACTAAAAGAGCAAAAGAGCTGCATAGCATACTTTTTAATCCCACAATCATATAATGTACAATACAATATCTCATTGTAGAAATGGATTTATGGTAAAAATCACAAATGGAATAATAACAAATGCACATTATGCTGGGGAGCTAAGGCACCCCTGTGGATCCACAAACTACTCTCATTTACAATCGTTCATAAATATTGTACGTACATTAACAACAACAGTATGAATCATCCAAACCAAGAGATAAATCTTCAGGGACAAGATGTTGCCAAACTATTGTTATCAATGAGCCTGAATATTTGACGTATATATTTTCTTTCCACTGGAAAATATAACCTGAATGAATCCCATGCTGGTTGTGATCATAGTTCATAGGAGAGTAAGCTAATATAAGTTTCACTGACCTTAATGTTCAAGAGAGAGCTGGTGAAGGGTGTCTTTTACTTTCCTCATTGAATTTCAAAATGCAGTGCAATCAGAACAACTCAGAGCTCAATGCTCTTAAGACAGTGGAGATGGTTGTGGAAAGAGCCCAGCCCCACCCGCCCCCATCATCCTGTGTGACTCTACTGCCGACACTGTGGAGTCCTTCGGCTTCCTGGTCACCATCATCACCCAGGCCCTCAAGTGAACATCAGCTCCCTCACCAAGAAAGCCCAACAGAGGATGTACTTCCTGCGGCAATTGAAGAAATTCAACCTGCCAAAGACAATGATGGTGCACTTCTACACCACCATCATCGAGTCCATCCTCACCTCCTCCATCACCATCTGGTACGCTGCCACCGCTGTCAAGGACAAAGGCAGACTGCAGCGTATCATTTACTCGGCAGAGAAGGTGATTTGCTGCAGTCTACCTTCCCTCCAGGACCTGTACACATCCAGGACTCTGAGGCGAGCAGGAAAGATTGTGGCTGACCCCTCCCATCCTGGACACAAACTGTTTCACACACTCCCGTCCAGCAGGAGGCTGCGGTCCATCAGGACTAAAACCTCATGCCACAAAAACTGTTTCTTTCCATCTGTAGCTGGCCTCATCAACAAGGCCCGGGACCCCCACTGACACTGACTCTCATACAGTAGTTGGTGTAGTGTAGTAATTTGGTGGTGTTCTATTGGATTGGAGAACTAGGATGAAATATGTTTTTTATGAAAAGCCATGTGTGTGCAGTAGATGGTAAAGATGGTAAAGATTTTAATTACAGTTAGTTGAAATCATTAATTTGATTTGATTAGAACTGAAATGATTAGTCGATTAAAGGGACAATTCACTCCCAAATTAAAAAGGAAGGAACTATTTTCTTTCTACCTATAGTTCCTACATAAAACTGCTCACAACAAGGTCTGTGGATTATCTTGAGTAACCGGGTTATGATTTCTGGAAAGAGACAATGCTGTTGAGTTTTTCAAATGTATTTTTTTCCACTTTGAGCACCACAAGCCGACTGCCATATAGTTCCATTATATTCAAAAAACATCTCTACGGCCAATATCTCCAAAACTCTGCAACTCACACCAAAACAATCTAGATGGATAAATAGCACTACAGGTAAGAGAAAAAGTATGTTTTTTTTTTTTGCTTTTTACACCAAATGTTTAATAGCTCAAGTAACAAATGTTAATTGATGTTAATTTGGCGTGTTGATTTTTTCCTTCAGAAGCTGACAACCAAACACTCCTGACAAACCAGAATGGAGAAACATGTAAGTATTTCATAATTCTGTCTCAGCCTGTGGTGAGCCTTAGTTGTGTTTTTATTATGCAGTTTCAAAAAGAGGCTTCGTTATTGGCTTTGATTCAGTCAAGAATAGCTTGATACAGGTTTCGAATGCAGCAACTGTATTTTTTTCAGCTTTTGATTGCTTGTCTACTTGATTAGATTATCATTAACAACTTGAGTGAGCTGGGGCCAAGACCTTAATGTCAACTCACTCTGTTGTCCAATCACAAACCATAAACACACAGCCCCCCAAACCATAGCGAAGTGTCTTTGCTGTCTACCAAGATTGTGGAAAAGTTATTAGAATCTTGACAGAGAAGTTTGTGGCGCTTCCAGCTCCTGTCTCTTTACTCTGTCATTACAGCTGACCTAATGCTGCGGGTGTGGGCAGCATGGTACTGTAGAACAGCTGTGATTCAGATAAGAAACTACATCGTACCACCACACCAAACCTCTCTACATCCAAAGGGCTAGTTCAAACTTGAAAACGTGAAAGGGTTGTAAAATAAACAGATGTTTGAACATGTTCTTTACCAATAGCTGTACAATTTCTTGTTGCATTTCAGAAAGCAATGTTGTTGCCCCAGGATGCCATGTTTACCCATTCACCTTTCAGATCCCTTTCCAATAAGTAATCATTCTTTTAATGGTTCCATACATGAGTTGGAGCAGACAGCCCCTTATCCTCTCCAGACATAGTTTTTTAAACAATGAAATTATGGTACTTGCATATTATCTTCTGAAAACATCTTAATAGATCAACCTGTGGTTTTGCAACTGTAGTTTATTGGAATGGGTTTAAGTTAAATGTTGTATTAATTTATAGACCTACTGTATATTCTGTATATTCATTTGATTGCTTGCTTTCTTGTATGTGCAATGCATAGAAAATGTACAGTCAATTTCTCACGTTCTTCTGGCCTTCTGCTCTTGTGCTTTAGGAATATGACCTCATCCTTCAGCAGTTCTGTTGGTAAAATTGTATACTCGCTGGAAGCCAAACTGAGCAGATCAATGAGGATTGACAAAAAAGATTAAACTAAGATCAACTTTGTAACAAATGCAGACCTGAACAGTGACCCTGAGCTAATGGTATGTGCTGAGATACATCTTCATTCCTGTCATTCCAACAGGGAAAACAATCTGCATGGGTTGGTGATACCAGTTGAATGATCAAAATCCAGCCCTTCTTTAGTACCTGCAAGAAGGTGTATTGAGCAATGTGCTTAAACCCCCAACTGCCTCGAGGAGTGGATATATTTATCAAGCCAATATTCCTATATAGTCCAAAATCACAAATTTGCCTGAAAGTGCTTTACAATCTGTGCAGTATCCAACACCTTCTACACTCAATTCGGAAAAGAAAAAACTCCCAAAACTTCAACGCTATTGAGAGGATTGGTAATCTAATTCATCACATCAATAAAAATGATACTTGGTAATAAATTATTGACCAAATGGCATCAGAAACATTTATTCTCTGAATTATGTAGCAGCAAAATTGAAAATAGAAAGTGAAGGGATATTGGTTATCGTCTGCTTATCTAAATTAGTGTCTCATAGCTCTCTGCTTCCTGAACACAGGCTTAGCAGCACAGTACTTTTAAAGCTGCGTCAGTGATGGGCCATTTACATGCATCATGACTTTTGTCTAAAATCCTACGGTTGAACCAGTAGACTTCTGAACCGATCCTTCTATCATTGTTCAAGGAGTGGTTTTTGCACACAGGATGTTAATAATTGTGACTATATGTCATACTGCATGATAATTCTGGTGACATAAAGAAGAAAAAACAAAATCCAACAATACAACATCAACAATGTTCTACACAGGTCTACCTCGATGTCAAATATGCTTCAGACCCAGAGATCAAATTTCCCATAGTCATCCTGCCGGCCTCTCAGGTTGCTGCTGGCACAACCACCAGCAGCACCCCAACCTTTGGATCCCCCACCTCCCTGTGGAGCATATGGAATGTACCCTCCTTTGACCAATTTTTGCAATAAATATTAGTGATGGGACTGTAAAGATACATGGAAATTAAGGAAACTAAATAAAGAGAAAATGAAATTACAGTTTCTTGTTTTTCTGAAATTGTCAACCTACAGTATATCACTTTCATTAATGTTACATTTTGTTTGTTTGTTTGTTTTCTTAAAGTGAGAATTTTATGTTATGTATTGAACAATAGTGGTAAAATGTGTCGCATCATTTACAAATTAACCTGTAAAACAAATAGTGGCGAAGAGGAGATCCTTGCAGAATCTCAGACACCTCTGGCTCCATCCCTTCTAAACTGCCCTGTGTGTAATTCTGTGAGGCTTACAGTAACTCATGGAGAGAAAAGGCCTCACTTAAGTATGTTTTCATTGGTGTATAATCACCTGAAAATAAGAATAATTGTGTTTTCATTACCTTAGAATAAGCTGTTTATATCTACATAGGTAGTGGGTCCCCTTCCACGGAGGTCGCCATGTTGCACTGCTATTTTTCTACAGTAGCCCAGAACGGACAAACCAAACACTGGCTCTAGAAAGGGCCTTTCGTAGTTTCTCCTACACGATTGGAAAGGGAGTGTGAGGCAAGCAGTATTCAAATGGTTGCATACTGCAATTTCACCGCTAGATGCCACTAAATCCTACACACTGCTCCTTTAAAGGTGGGGTATGTGATTCTTGAGAAATCCAATACCATGACAAGTACCAAGATATAAAGCGAACAATGACACAGCAAGTAATATGACTAATGTTAGATTGTGGGTTAGCAAACTGACCCTACAGTTGCTGCTGCTGCGAAGCTAACATGCAGAGAGGATGAGACGGTTTCCCAGAGTCAGCACACCAGCTCCAAACAGCGATACTCACAACTCTCCTGCTACTATAGCTAACATCACAACAATAGCGTATCTTGGCAAATGTAAGCTGAATGTCCGTGGGCAAGTCATTTAATGTTACCTGACACACAAATCATGGCTGGAATGGCTGAAATGGCTGAAATAGTGTTGTGTGGCTCAGAGCCAGGGCTGTGCACAAACACATTTGTTTTGTTTTCAGCGCACACACTGAACGGACAGGTAGAGGACCGTGAGGAGATATTGGATTAGACCCCACCTTTAAAGTATACCTCAAACCCTGCACAACATGTTTTAAATGTAAATAAGCCGAGAAAAATAACAACAGTGACTCAGTTAAGCAATGCTGGTTAAACCGGTTTATTATAGTTCATCATGACAAGATGTTGAAAGAAATGGTTGTTCAAATAAGTAAAAGTCTCTCTCACATTTTCCATTCACTGGTTACCACCAGTTCACTAATGTGGTTATTAAGCAATACATGAATGTAACAGAAAGCTTCTACTTTGATATTTCTTTTCATTTGTGTTAACAATGATTTTAAAAAATGAACAGGGCACAAACCTATTTATTATTTCCATCATTCCCATACTGTAACTATTCCAGGTCATTCAACTCTTTGGACTAAAATGCCATTATGTCAAACAGCACATGCAATATATATGCATATGTAAAGTAAATGGAAATTTGTTTGACGTGATTGGAAAATATGTCATGTGACACAGTGAGAATGTGTAGCATGTTATAGTCATTAACCCAGGTTAAAAATGCAGGTATTATCTCTGCCCACTGAGGCGGTTGTTAGAGAGCATGCTCATTCTTGATAACAATGGGATGAATTGCTTTGACTATGACCATCCAGTTGCAATTTAAGCTATTGTTTTTAATTTTTTAGTAAACTGTGGTGAGTTTGCTGAATGCTTTTTTACTGTGTGTGCATCTCTCTCCTGTGGGCACAGGTAAGAAAAACTGGCTTAACAAGATTTGCATACCTGAGATGAGATATAAACAATGCCGAGCAGGCTTTACAAGGCTTTAGTTTCTTCTTGGTTTTACAGGAGATTTTGATTTTCCACTGTGTATTTCTCTGTGGAAAATGACCATCAAAAATTTCTCAATTGAATATGATGCCATCAACAGTAAAAACAACTTCACAAATGGAGATATCGTTAATGGAAGAATCAACGTGGAGGTTTCTAAGGAAACTAGAATCCAATCGCTTCTTTTTATAGCAAAAGGAAAAGCTCAGGTTTGCTGGACTGAATATTACAGTCAATATCACCATGATGTGTACTGGGCTGATGAGAAATATTATGATGTCAAACATCATATCTTGAGAGAGGCAAGACAAGGTGGTAAGTATTAAATTAATGATATGTGATACGCTGTAGCAACTGTGACTTTTAGATAATCGCCCATTATTAATTTACCGTTTAAAGACTTATAAGTAATTCTTTTCCAGGCAATGAAGTCATTGGTAAAGGAAGACATGTATTTCCTTTTTCCTTCAAGATACCTGACAGGTGCCTATTCTTTACTTGATCTTTATTTTAGATTGATGTTTTACTTCTTTTAAATCAATTTCTATTTTTGTACTTCACAGAAAAATCCCATCATCTTTCAAAACCTCCATAGGCAAAGTTGTTCATAAGTTGAAGGCAGAGCTTAAACAAGCAATGAAGCTGACAAAAACGGTGAAAACCCACTTCACATTTGTGTCCAAAGCAGACATGAATATTCCCGGACTTATGGTAAGAAATCATTCATCTTTTAAAATGCAACCATTTATTAATGAATGTTGTCTAAGTAGAAGAGACAATTATCTAACTGCGTTAATCTAAGGTGAGGGTCTGCTCTTTTAGGAACCTCAGTATGGTTGCAAGGATAAATCTGTCAAACTTTTTGGCTCTGGAAACGTTTCCATGGATGTTCACACCAAGCAGATGGGATACAAGCAAGGTATAATCTAGTCTGATAGAGTTAATCCTACACCTGAAGGATTTTGATTCACCTCCTTTCTTTGTTCAGTAACTGGACATACCTCTCAATTTCATCAAATTTATCAAACTCTTCTTTGGTAACACTTTGAAACCTGTGTATCTAATCCACTGAGTGCCATGTAGAAATGGTTTTGTTAGTTCTACCAGAGACCACCCTCTGGACTGGGTCATGAGAATGACTTGGTGCTGGCAGAAGAGAACCTCATGCCTCGATGCTGCAGCAGGTCCTTACTTCAAAATGCAAGCTAATTTTCCTGTGCCGCTCTCTCCATCTTAACACTATTGATTAGTGTATGTGTAAGGTGTGGGGGAGGGTAAATACAGGTAGAACAACAAATTGTTGCCTTAGTGCACTCCAACCGGTTAATCCAATCGTGGCCCAGAGAGGGACTGTGGCTGTTTTCACTAGTCCCAGTTTTCAGTTTCTGTGTGATCACTATTAAAGCCCCCTATTAGAGGGCAAAACCTGTTTGATATAGGTAATTACAGATTGAGTGGCGTCATACAAGACTGTATATTTTTGGTTTTAATGAATTTTTAGAGTATTCTTACCAGTTTTAGGAGATTTTATTAGAGTGTATTAATTTTTTTGTTATATATTTACCACAGCCCAACCGATATTGGATTTTTGAGGCTGATATCCCAATATCCTTATTTGGGAGTCCAGTAACGATATAATCAGCCGGCAGTAATTTTTCTAACATAAATACATCACATAAACAAACAATTTTGATATGGATCCCTTACATTTTTTTTATTGTGACCAAAATACAGACTGAGCATTTTACAATTGAAAATCCACTTGTCACTCTCTAGTGGACAAGCTATAGTAATGGTGACATTGTTTCTAAATGTTTCTTAAACCTCAAAGCTAGTTTGGCATTTCTGCACAGTAATTTATTGTTACTTAAAGGCCAACATACACACTGATACCATTATATCCGCAATAAGCTAATATTGGCTGATATATTGGACCGGTCGATTTATCGGTCTAGCTCTAATGCTAGCTTACTACAGGATGATGTTGATTTGCATGTTTGTATAATATTCAGGTTAACTTTGGACTGGGTCTACATATGAGTGCTCACTTTAGATCATGGCAGATAGTAACATATCCTGTCTATGGACTAGTAGTAGTTTCACAAGGAATGCCTCTCATTGAGTTCAGTATTTTGTGATTGATCTTGTTTTCATTAAAGAGAAGATGCATGTTCATTAAGAACTTAATGGCTGCTAAAAAATTTGTTGCTGGCCAACCATACCCAGCAGTGATGTCGGGTGTGGTCAGAAGTGCAACAGACTAGAAAGAGAGTCAAACAGTGCTTTTTCAGCCTGGCATTAAGTTACTCTTTAATGCTTAATAATGTCTTTGGTAACAATATGACTCTTTTTTTCTGTTACTTCGGCCACTGGTCAACCTAATGTGTTTCATACAGAAACTAACTGCATACACATGATCCTATTACAGAACGATAACTGCTATAAACGACTGATTGGGTTTAGAAATTTCTTTCTTTTCTCCATTTTACAGGTGAGGATCTCAAAGTCACAGTTGAAATCAGTAACCACTCAACTCGTTCAGTAAAGCCCAAATTCATACTGTATGAGAAGAGGAGTTTCTTCGCCCAGGGTCACAGGAGAGTTTGCACAAATGAGATCCTTAAGGAGAAGGTTGAGGCTGTTGCATCATCTAGCAAAGCGTCTGTGACCAGGGTGATCACCATCCCCAGGGAACTACCTCCCTCCATCTTGAACTGCTCCATCATCAAGCTGGAGTACAGGCTGAAGGTAAACTGCACTATATTATGGTCAAAAGAGAGCTTGCAGAAGGTCATCCTGCATTTCCTCATTCTGAGCCATTCTTTTGTTCATGTGCTTGATTAATGTTTTGTTAAAACAGCTACTGATGGGAAGCTTGTGGGGCTTTTCTGTTTTTGTGATTTCATTGTTTAAAATGTCTTATTTGTACTTTTAGTTAGTGAATGAAGTTTCATTTTTCTGTTACGGGTGATGTAAAAATCAAATTCTGATATTATAAATAAAGGGAAAGGCTGAGCACTTCTGCTATGCCATGATATAAAATATACAAAAGTGCAAAAGAAATGATTTTCTTCACTTACTGTATAAAATAAAATAACCAAACAAAACCTAAAAGTAACTGAAGTAGCCTAAAAAGGCAGAGCACACACACATAATCAACACAGGAAACTCCAAACACTCAACTCAACAAATTCAAGAGAGAGCAAACCTTTAATAAACCAGAGGAGACCTCTAGTGACAAAACAAAGGGATAAGAATCGTAAGAAAGCCCAACAGACTTGAACTAGATTGATACAAAGACTTTCCAATTATGAAAATCAACATTTATCTGAACACCTTGAACCCATCCCCCTTTCATGGTTCATGGTGTTTGCAAAAGGATTTTTAAGCACAGGATGTACATAATTGTGACTCTATGTAATACTGTATGATAATTTGGTTGATATAAAGAAGAAAAAATAAAATCCAACAATATAACATCAACAATGTTTTTCACAGATCCATCTGAATATCAAATGTGCTTCAGACCCAGAGATCAAACTCCCTATAGTCGTCCTTCCTGCCTCTGAGGTTCCTGCTATGAAACAACCACCACCTTCTGCTGGCTTTGGATTTGAAGCATTTGGGAACCCAAACCAAACACCCTGGAGCACGGCACCACAACAACAAGCAGCACCCCAAGCTGTGGATCCCCCACCTCCCTATGCAGCATATGCATCATACCCCTCCTTTGCTGATTCTAGTAAATAAGGGGACTGCACTGTAAATACCTGCCATAAAAGAATATGTCACTGATTTAGCATTGCACTCCTATAACATTGTCAGACTCATGATGGACAGAAGTATCAAAATCGATGCAGAAAAAACAGATATATAAAGAAACTTGCTGCCTATATGACCGGACAGTTTGGTTGGAGATTCAGGTGTGTTTATGCTAGTAGCGGCTAATGTAGCCTTGAGCCGCTACAGAGATGAAGAGTGAGCTACAGAGTTCTACTACACTCATTTCTTCAACTCCACACCCTCAGATTTTTTTCAGTTTCAAACTTGTAGTCTTCAGCCTCAACCAACACTGCCTCAAGTGACATCACATGAGGCCACAAAAGGCTTTATAGTTTGCTATCCTTTGCTATAGCAGGCTTGGAGTACTCCCCAAGACCTGTGAACAAACTCTGATGTGTGAAATCAGTGGTGTTCCCCTTTCAATCCACACATTCCCCTTACTGTCTTAAGACCTCTCAGCTGCATCCTGGCAGCAAGGAATACAAGGCTGAGCTTAACATTTGCGGAAGCAAACTATTATATACGTATTGTATGTATTTAATGTCCATGTAAAATAGTACATAAAGTACTGTATATTGTAGTTTATAAAGTAGTTGTGGTGATTGTAAAAGATAACTGGACACACTTCTTATTGAGAACCAAATTGTTCAATGTTAAATAATTATGAAATACATCTACACATGATTAAATTGCGCCAAAATATATAAATGAACCTGAAATTGTAAAATAATTTAAGAAATATTTTGAAATGTTATTTTATCATTCTTATTTTAATAGCCTATTATCTTTGATTTGAGTAAATTCTTATCATAAGCATTTATATTTCAAAATGTTTTCATGTTTCATGCTGTTTCATGTTATATTTTATTTCATGTCACTTTGTAATGTCACTTTTTCTGTCATGATGTATTTTCATGACAGTGGAGTTAACTGATTCTAATAAGGTTAACGATGTTACAAAGTGGGCTACAGAGGTCTGGTAAGCTCACTTCTTTCTAACTACACCCCCAGATTTTTCAAGATTTTTAAAAATACAGTAACACTGCAAAGGTTCTCAACATCTTAGTATTTCATAGGCAGTATGTCAGTAGAATGTCATTTTAAGGTTTCTTCTTTGTATTTTCAGGGAGACATTTTTCAGTCAATGGATGGAATAGAGATATTTTGTAAAGTTATACATTATTTATCAAATAAGTGATGATCAAAGTGATGTGGCTGCATGTTTATACCTGCATACATTTGCATTTGAATAGTAAATATCCAGCGGCATCTCATAGCGAACAGACTGTGGCCAAGGTGATCACCATCCCTAGAGAACAACTGCTCTCCATCTTGTACTGCTCTATCATCAAGCTAGAGTACAAGCTGAAGGTAAACAGTGCAATGTTATGGTCAATGAAAAGGTTGCAGAACGTGTACTGACTCTGAATCTGTTAGCACAGCCCTCCCTTAGGGCAGATGCAATTTCATTTTACTTAATTTGACCAAATTGTTCTCAATGTTTCTTTGATCAAAATGCCTGAAGTACAACTACCTGCTGTTATTCTCTTATGCATGCTGAACCATCTTCTGGGAAATATTCTCTAAATGCTCCTGTGCATTTCCTTAATGTGTATACATTAAGGATGCGAAGAAATCCTGCCAATTGAAAGTTCTGTATTAATAATTTACATTAACGATATATTATGTTATCTGAGTCAGTAGCAATATTGACCTCATGTTTTTTCCACTCTGTCTTATAATGTATGTTGTATAACTGACATATAATACTGTCAGTGAACAAAGAATCAGAAGGAATGCCATAATTTTGTAAACATAATGTTATTGATAAAGTACATACATTAGGCAGTGCTGTCCTGTGGTTTTGATATTGTTTTCAATAGTATTCACTGAAGAATGCCTTTGAATTTGCACACTGTTATAATCATTTGTTTTAGTGCATCTATAATGTCAATCTCAATTTATTTGGCCTTATTTAGCCTGCAAGGTTGCTGGCTAGAATTACCTATGTGAACGTGACACCTGCAGTTCTTGATCACGTGATCATGTGTGACACAGATACAGGTTCTGGAGAAGTCCACTGCAACAGTGCATATGCCAGCCTTGCCTGATCATCGTTCCTCAACGAAAGGCTCCACTTCAAGACTGACGTGGATCTATTCAAACCTGCTTTCGGTAAATTTAAAGGATTCATTTTGCACAAAAGGTGGATCTTCTTCGTGCTTTCACTAATCTACCTTTGTTAGATGATGGTTATTTGATGATCATGACTGTAAAGCATCTCTCGGTGGAGTACAACAAGGTGAATGAACGAGGCACCTTCTCTCCTGGGGACATCCTCTCAGGAAGGGTGATGGTGGTGACCAGCAAGGTAACCAAAGTGCAGTGTTTTTTGGTCAAAGCCAAAGGAAAAGCAAAGGTGACATGGTATGAGCAAGGAGAAGCCACAGGGGTTCACAGCAACAAGAAGAAATACTTTTATTTTGAACATATTATTCTTCAGGATAAAAACAAAGGAGACGGTTAGTATTGTCTCTCTCTCTCGTGCCAAAAAAGAAAGAAAAAAATAGCTTGAAGCTTTTGAATGAATTTATATTTTATAGTCTGTAAACAAATTGATGAATATACATTTAACAAATTTTTTTTTCTTTTTACAAGGTTCTGAAATCATCAACCCTGGGAGAAATGTGTATCCATTCACCTTTGTGATTCCAAATATGTGCGTTTGCTCATCTTATATCAAATTTGTATTAATCATAAACACTTCTTACAAGCTGGTAAATTGAAATAATTTCCCTTATTTATTTGAATTATTTCCTTACAGAGATATGCCTTCATCTTATAAAGGGAAATGGGGCAAAGTTACATATAGTTTGAGAGCACAGCTGACTCAGTCATTCTGGCTTGTCCACAAAACCAAGACTGAGTTCCCTTTTCTGACCAAGTCTGAGTTCCCCTTTGCCTCCAAATCAGAGATGATAATCATGGGACTTAAGGTATGGAATTGATTTTCCTTTATACTTGAATCAGGTTTTCTTTTAGTTTTCTCTTGTATGTCCTGTTAAGTGTGTAATAGCTTAGCTCAGTCAACGGTATCAAACATTAAAATAATCAGCTATGCAGCTAATGCCAGATTTGGCTTTCTGACAGCTCATGTCTTTATTTGGTAGGAGCAACAATATGCGACCAGGATTTCATTTTATGGCTCTGAAAAGGTCACTATGAATGTTACCTCAGAAAAAATTGGAGTAAAACAAGGTAAACAGATTTCACTAAGAATATCTTTTCTGAATGGCCGTAACTGTAGCTATTAATGATGCTTTCTTTCTCCTTAATATAAACAGGTGAGGCAGTGGGAGTTTCTGTAGAAGTACTCAATGACTCAGCACGCACAGTAACACCCAAATTCTGCCTGTGCGAGAAGCAGACCTTTGCTGCTCAGTCAAAGAGGATAGTACACACAGATGACATCGTGTTTGGGACAGGAGACTCTGTTCCAGCTGAGACCAGTCGGATTATAACCAAAGTTCTGAGTATCCCTCCACAGCTCCCTCCTACCTTCTTCAACTGCTGCATGATGAAGCTCGAGTACAGACTCAAGGTATTTATATTGTGTTCACAAATACAGCATAACGAGATTAATTCATTGTTGATACTGTCTCACAACCAACTCCATTATTGAATCATATCTTAATGTAATATGAAGAGTCGATGCAAAGTGAGAAACTCCTTTTGACTTCAGGGTAATTTTAAGATGTCATTGATGATTGACTTTTAGAAAAAATACACTTGGCTTGGCCATAGGGTGGCTGCAAAAACACACCTGTGTAAGACTTTTTGTCAGGCTGAAAATGAGTATGCATGATGACAACAGCACCACACAGTGGTTGTATGATGTGGAGAGCCAGAGAGAGAAGGCGGGGTTGAAGGGGACAGCCCTCACGGCTTGTCTGCACACTAGTGAGGGTACATGTTGGAAAAAGTGTCACATTACAGCCCAACCTGTTCTGTCCTGCCATCAGATCGAACAGGTTTAGGTCAGTATTTTCAGTAAACACTGGTGTAGTGGCAGAGAGCCAGAGCAAAGAAATCAAACTGTACAATGAAAAGTGGGGAAGATTTCAATGAGATGTCTTTCTTTTAAATGTAGGATCAACATTAGTATGCGTTTTACATAATTATTATGGAGTTTATGTAACTTAATCATTAAAATTAGTATATTTAGATTAGATTTTTCACCTGTATTTGGTATACATGAGTTAAAAACAGGATTAAAAGTTGCGTTTCTTCGGTTACAGGTCACTCTTGATGTCCCTCTGGCAAGAGACCCAGAGATCAAACTCCCTCTGGTCATTCTGTTGGGTTCGCCACAACCACATCAACAAAAACCAAAGAGATCCATCTGGTTTAGAAAGCTTCCTAGTTAAAAGGATGCATTAGATCAAGAGCCAGTGTTCATTGTAGCTACTTTTGAATAAGTGGATGTTTCTTGGGGAAGTTCAAACTACCTCAAGAGTTTTGCTCATTGTATGTTCTCTTGTCCACTAGATGGAGATGTGTGTCACTAAGGAGTCCATCAGTAACCGTGTATTCATTTGAGTGTATTGAGTGTATGTACTTAAATCCAAATATTCAGATCCCTTACTCCATTACAAATAAGTGTACTGCATTTAAAATCTTACCTAAGGAAAAGTACAGAAGTATTATCAACTGAATGCACTTAAAGTATCAAAAGTACTCATTCTTGAAAAATAGCCCCTGTGACTGATATATTATCATCTATTACATTATTAGATTGTTAATACTGATGCATCAAGGCATATAGCCTTTTACTGCCGTAGCTGGTTGTGGTGGAGCTAGTTTAAACTACTTTATACACAGTTTAGTCCGGTGGGTAAGGGTCACAAGATAAAGCTAAGGAGTCATGAGACGATTAATGGGGCAGGAAAAAAGAACAAAGTTCTGCTACACTAATCTGTTTTCATTTTTGGGAATATTTTCTAATATTCTTCTCTATGAGACACTAATTAATTTTAAGATATTAACAGTTTACATTTAAGTCATTCATCGTCTCCTCGCAATCGTGGCTGTTGGGAATGAACATTCATACTTCGCAGCGGAGAGACAAACAATGAATCAGTAAGAGCTGAGGATTAGATGTTTGGGGATTCTCACGCTCATCCTTGTCCATGGACTCATTTTGCAACAGAGGAAAGAATTGAACAAAGGCACATTCATGATTCTAACAGTACATGTGTTACCCAACCAGCGGTTCTTAAGTGAAACCAGGCCCATGTTCTTGACAGAGACTCAGAGATCTCTCCCTGCCCAGGAGGGGAAACATGTGAGCTGAGCATTTTATGGTTGGGATCCATCCTGGAAACATTAGATCTGGCTATTGTGACACCACATACAGCACACCCACATATCCAGCCAGAGAGAGAGAGAGAGAGAGAGAGAGAGAGAGAGAGAGAGAAAGAGCAGCGTTTGGTTCTGATGCACAAATAGGGCCTCACGATTTCACGTTCAGCCCACAAAACAGAAGAAAATTGACAATGTTGTCAACATTAATAATACAAGAGTACAAGAGTGACCAACACAGGCTTCAGATTCCATTGTTCTGGAGTACATGTCCTCTGTGCTGGTATTGTGGGAATTGAAAAATTAAACTCATATTTCAGCTGCTGCAATTGACTTGTCATCATGTGTCACTTGATCCTGTTAGAAAATGTATTAATATTTGAGTGGAAACACATAACATGTAATTCAATTAATATGTTGAAAATGCCTGAAAACAACGTTTAATGTATAAATTATTGTAAGTAACTGTAATAACTGTTATAGTATAATGACTATGTGGGTAGAGGAAGGCTGACAGCCATTGACATAACTCAGCAAGTGTTGGAGAAATGGAAAATACAGGGTCTAAATACTGTGTGATTGAATAGAATTTTGCAGTGAGGTTTTATGTAGCACAGTACATACTGCATATTTAGCTAATTCTGCCTCCTACACCTGCATGAAGATATCTGCAAAGCAGCAGTGTAGTTCATGGTCTTCAATAAAATAGAATGGAAACTTTCACTATGGTTTGGTATGATGAACACAGTGTGACACATTCCTCTAATCCCTGAATCCTACACCTGCATGAAGACGTCTCCAGAGCAGCAGTTTCATGTCATTCAGTTCATTTTTGGCAGCAGTCGTGGTCTTGGCTGTGCTGTAGCAAAGCCTGCCTGGTAACCAGTCTGGCTCTGTATACAGTGTGCAGGCTGTCAACCAGCCAGCTCCCTGCACACACACACACACACACACACACACACACCACAGCCTTGCTTGGTTTTGGAGAAGGGGTATGGAGGTGTGGCCTCTGGCACCTCCCACCTCCATAGCCAGAGCAAGTACCATGACAACCATGCGGGCCTGCTGGCGACTCCCTGTCTTCATCGGCCACGGTTGCCATGGTAACTCCCCAAAGGGGCTCGCAGATCAGCGGGATGGCCGTCCAGTTGACTAACCCTCTCCCAGCTGGGGAACGGCTGAGGGAGAGCAAGAGAGCAGAGTGAAGGGGAAGGGAGGGTGTGTTTAATATGTGTGCGTGTGTGTGTCTCTGTGAATGTGTAGGATGGCACGGCAGAGCCTGAGGGAGAGAGAGATAGACAGTGTGCTAAAGAGGGAGAGGGAGGAAGGAGAGCCCTCAGAAGGAGACACAGGAGACGACTAGTCTGACCTGCTGAAGCGGCCTATCTCTGCCTACATACAGCCTTGAGCTTGCTAGCCTGATAACAGAGTGGACAGAAAAGCTTTGACAAAAATACACAACATTATGTTTAACACTAGTCCCAAATATTTCTTATCTCAATTGTCCTCCTCTCTTGGGCTTGCATGAACAGCCTTGATCCAGCACACCCTCATTTAGGTGATTGTGTACATGCTGATTTACACGATTCAAATGAATGTCCTCGCTCTTTCGTCTTACTCTAAACAAATCAGACATGAAGATTTTTCTCCCAAAAAGTGTGTTTCTGCCATCTTTCTTCTGTTTTCCAATCGTGTCAGTAACAAGTACCACTTTCTGGGTTTGGACCCAGTGTAATAGAGCCACAGATGGCTCTGTGTCTGTAATGCGGTTGGAGAAAGAAATGGCATCACTAGGTCCATTGGCTGGAGAGCACTGAGGGGCTTTTTCTACTCTCTAATTGCTCCAAGCTGTGTCACAGAGACACACAGATTTTCATGTGTGTGAAGGAACTGGAGCCACTAAACCAGTGTAGATTCATTTCATGCTCAGATTTCATTAACATTGTTTTTCTTCTTTAATATTAACTATGTTGTCCATGCTTTAATACCACATAAAGAAACAGGTGATTCAAGTACATCATAATGAAGTTTTTATTTTGGAAAAGGAGAGAGATAAACTTCCCATAGTAAACATTTTCTGATCTATTGTAAGTGCAGAAAAGTTTGATTTCTTCTTTTTCATATAAAATCCTTCTCATTATTTTAAACGTATAAAAAAGTGACACAAGGCAATTCTGTCAGTGTTACAGAAGGCAAGTTGCCAAAAAATTCTATACTAATTCAAATAACCTACAGTTTCTCAGTTTATTTTCTCTATTATACGTGCAATAATACTTCTATCCTAAAACTAGCTCTACATAAAGTGTGTGACTATATTGTGCACTTGTAGTGGTAACCTTTGGAATTACAAATAGTTTTACTGTTTAAAAAATCCCTTGACACAAGTTGTTTGATTACACAAAGGATATAAAAACAAAAATCAGTAAAATTTTATTTATGAAACTCAGAGAAGCATCCTCCCCTGCATAGGTGGACATTGCATATCTTGCAGCCGAACACACTTTCATGTCGCAGTCCCTTGTTGGTGCAGTTCCTGCAGCGACGAGAGCGCTCTGACATGCGCTCCAGGCGGTGTCCGTACTCTATGGGTGAATCTGCGTGTCTCTTGCGTGCTGCCCGCTCCATGCCCCTTGCCCCTTGGTAGTCTCCAATCAGCTGCTGCGCCAGGCGCACCCGGAAGTGGCGCTGGGTGAACTGCTTGCCGTTGAAGCCCGCCGGTGGCGTTCCCCCTCGGCTCTCCCTCAGGATGATGTAGGCGTTGACGATGCACAGATTGACGTAGAACCACAGGAAGTAGCGCCACCATTTCTTACATGGCCTGCCAACCTGGTAGCATTCCCTCAGCTGGTCACACAGGTCAACACCCCTCATGTTCTCCTGGTACAACAGCAAGGGCAGAGGTCGAGGTACACCGAAAGACAAACCTGAGCTCTCCATGCTGTCACTCTCACCCTCGCCGTCTGTCTCACGCTGCTGCCGGCCTGGACTGATACCCACAATCCCTGGAGCAGAGTTGGTGGAGAGGCAGCTAACTACCTTGACATCCCGTGTCACTGTAGCAACCAAGTTGCCACGCTGGCACTGGTAGAACTCACCCTGGGACAGCTTTCCGACATTACGGGGGCGGAGGACCTCGGGGTAACCTTTGCGCCCTGGCTGGGTGGGCCCGCAGGCATATAGTCCATCCCTCAGCAGCCGCTGGAGGAGGGGCACTGAGGTGAAGAAGCTGTCCATGAAGAGATGGTGGTATTGACCCTCCAGGCCACGCACTAGGGAGGTCACCACCCTGTAGCCCAGGGAGGCCGCTGCCTCATCTTCCCTGGGCTTGCCTACATAGATCTTGGCCCGGTGGCAGTAGCCCGAGCGCGAGTCACACAGCATCCACACTGTCAGCCCCTTCCTCAGGGGCTTGGAGGGCATGTACTGGGTGGGGGAGAAACGTCCCTTCATGACAATGGCACACTTGTCTATGGTCAAACAGCGATTGGGCGTGTATGCATCCCACATGGTGTTTTCTACCACATCAAGGAGAGGCCTGACTTTGAAGAGGCCATCATACCCACGCTCTCCACGCACAGGCTCAGACTCACGGTCACACAGCTGGAGATACTGGGTGAGTTTTTCAAAGCGCCGGGCTGTCATAGTTTTTTTAAAGCCTGCATTGCCTATGAAAATGTCACTGGCCCAGTACATGCCAGTGTCTGGAAGCTGATTGATGCCCATAAGAATGTTCAGACCTACATAAGCTTTCATTTCTCTGACATCAGTGGGGTGCCAGTGGGGGTCTGATTTTCCACTCCTCCTTTGCCGGTAGAGGGCGTATTTGTTTGTTTGTTCTACCATGTGTTCAAAAAAAGAATCTGGGAAGAGTATCCGGAAATAGTCACGGGTGTCAGCATCGTCCCCCAGCGAGTGCTGAGGGCCGCTGACAGCGGAGAATGGTTCGATTGAAATTACCTGGTCAGGTTCACCCCAGAAGTCGGGAGAAGTGCAGTCCTCGTCCAAGTCATCTTCAAAGCTGAAAAAACTCCTGCGCTCCTCCTCCTCCAGATCAGAGAAATCAATATCCGAATCGTTTGAGGTGGTATCAGAGCAGTTAGTGGAGGTAGAATAATAACAGTCCTCTGCGTACTCCTCCTCGTCGTGCTCGATCCCATTACTACCAGTGACTAAAATTATGTTGCAGCCTCCTCCTGCGATGAAGCTGGCCGCGTCTGCAGTCTCTGCCGCGGCTGCTGTGCTCGTGAATCCATTCTCCCCCTCGCCTTCCTCCTCCTCCCGCACTTCGTCTTCCTCGTCCGAGTCTGGCTTTCTGTAAGGAATTTCAAACCACTTCACATCGGCTGAAAGATTAAGCGGAGAGTCTTGACTGTCGCACACCGTGGTACTTTCTGTGTCCGCGCTAGTTTCCAAAATAGTAAAAAGCTCTCTCCCTTTTCTTGCCGTCGCCATGTCGGGGTATTAAAGTGCCCCTGCATGAGTCTTTTTATATATATATTTTTTCAACGTGGGAAAATAATCGCACAAACCGGTCATCCGAAATGAACTGATGTGCACTTAACGGCAGCCTCTTCTCAAAAACTTGCTGGTCGTGGACCTATGCGGCGTCTATAAGCTTGATTCTCATTGTTTCCGCTCCTGGTTTTTCTGGGCTTTGTAGCGCAGTGTGGCCGCAGACGTCAGAAGCTGCATGCATGTCCTGCTTTGTAGGGCGTTTTGCGACTGCAGCTGGTGGGGTTGCTAGTTCGCTAGGCTGGCAGATGGCCGCTTGCTGTTCTAATGCCCGCTGGCATTCACCACTATCAATAAGCCGGATACCCATCTCTGAGGCCGCGGAGATACAGAAACCACTGCGTAAAATCCAAACATCAAAATCATATAGGCCTACTGTCAATCAACTATCAGTTGCACAGTTGGGGATGTGGAAAGTTTCTAATAACCACTGTACACGGATCACAAACTGTCAATGGTCTCGTTTCGCCCAACTCTCTGTTTTAAAGTTTATTAAGGCTTTTATGTATGCATTCATAATAAAGGAAATGCGTAAAACACACATGATTAAAATGCAATGATGGATGTTTCCACATCACACAGGGCACCTTATTCATCCGTTTGCTAAACAGACTGAACTCGGGCAGAGAAGCAGCTTGTTCATTCATAAACATGCTTCTTTCCTCTGACAGGTTCCTACATGAATCTGAAGCCCTATAGGCTATTGTGGAATTAGGGACCTCCCTCTATTTTCTGAATGTGGGCAGATACTCTGTGTTTTACTCCAGGACTGAGGATGAAGAGTTTTCCCTCATGAGATTGATTGATCCTCTGCGAGTTGTGCCTGCAGTTATTTTCTGTTACAGCCTGATGATTTTAATTATTATGTTCTGTGTAAATATTTGCAAAAACAAGTCCATTGCATTGCCAGACTCTTTTAAGTAACATGCCTGTAACATTCCCCACTGTAGCCATGTTTATCATCATTAATTCCATTATGCACATTTCAATATAACAATTTAGTTCTGCTTATGACCTGTAGTCCTATCTGTGTTTATTAATTAATGGCAGAATAAACAAGCCACCTATTATTCCCCTGCCTTTATTATGCAGCGTTCTCCCTCAGGTGTAGCACCCCTGTGATAAGCAGAGGGAGCTCTAAATAGTCTTTGTTATATGTGATGTGAGTGGATTGTCCTCTTCAAATATGATCCAAAATGTCTTTGATATTTTCCTACCATCACAATGTTATTGCAAATGAAATACAATGTAGTATACTTTGTCTATTGTTTGATACAGTGTTGTTAACGACACAAACAGCATGTTCAGTCAATTTCAGTTCAGACAACAGAAGCCAGAAAATCTGAAACAAGACCTTTGGGTTTGACTTAAAAAACAGCAAAACTCTGGTCATGGATTCCATGCTCATTTGGGAGGAGACTAGTTAAGTCATGTCTTCTCGTATGGGGGGGATGGGCTGCAGGAAGGGTCCTTTCCAAATTCTTTTAGCTGTGGCCTGAGTCTACATGGCTGGCTGAGCACTGGGTTGCTGCCCCAGGGCCCTGCAGAGGAGGCACAATTTATGCGTCCTTCCTCACTAGCTTATTGCACAGATTCTTGTTGTCTCAGTGGTATCATATTGCCTCTCTGAGCTACAGGCCTTATTGCTGTTTGTATCTGCAGAGAAGGCATTGGGGCTGTACAAGCACTGTACACTGGGAACCAGTATGTTGGAAAACAGTGGAAAATGAGGGAGGCTGTGCCCAGCCCAAAAATAGAAGTAAGGAGAAAAAAATGGCTCACTCCAGCGTTTCCAGGCCCCTGGAGCAGAGTACTGCAGCAGACCCCTCAGAGACTCCCGTGGTGGGGTGGAGAGACGCCGACCAATGGGGGCTCAGGCGTTCAGTGTGTGTGTATCTGTGTGTGTGTGTCTGTGCGGCTAACTCAGCTCCTCCACAGCTCAGATCCTTTTCTCATGGATGAGTTCAGAGATGGTTTCTGTGTGTGTGTGTGTGTGTGTGTGTGTGTGTGCATCTGCCAGCATGTGAGCAAATGGTGCAACCACTGCAGCCCCTGCTGAAGACAGACCAACCCTTCTCTCTGTCATTCCCTGACAGTGTATGCTGTGTGTGTGTGTGTGTGTGTGTGGTGAGAGGCTTATTAATAGTGATGTCTTCTTCCACTGCCAACGGCATCCTTATTCTTAGCTGATGTGATTGGAATTGAGAAAGCAAATCATAAGCAGTGTGATTTGTTAGTAACTCATCAACTCATTTAAGCACAAGAGTAATTACAATCTCTCACATAATAGGTCAAACTGACTTCTGTTGTCTAAGTACACTAATGTGCATTTTCAGGACAACTGTGACATGAATTGGTCTTGTACTCTCTTGCTGTACATTTAGAGAACCCTATTACCCGACCAAATAATCAATGTGATGTGTAATACTGACCTTGAAAAACCCTCACCTTGTTGCCCCCTCCCTTTAAGCAACAGTGAAACACTGTCCTCTTGTGGTGATTGGAGGGAAGTAACTACTCATCAGCACCTCGGCAAAGTGGACCAAAAAAGGACAGTGTTTCATGGTCTGTATTTTATTCTCATTGTCAAAGTATAAGTCTGATACTTACTGGTATACTGGTATATTTAATGATAAGCATAGATGCCATATGTTGCTGTAAATGTAGTGAGAGGCCAGAGGCCAGCAATCCACTCACCAGCGGATTGTTTGTTAATGTTAATTATACTAATAACTAAATGACTAAGGTAATGACAATGAACATTTATTAAATGATAACAGAGAACAAACTGATATATAACAGTTCTCTTTGTTTATTCAAAAGCAGTCAGGCAATCTCCAGTGTTTATCTGACTTGACTGTTACTAATACTACTTAAGCTACAAAAGCAAACAACCAAATGATATCTATATCCTCTTTTAGAGATGAAGAACTACATAGTTGTAGGCAACAGGTTACAGCCACAGAGCAAAAAAAAAGCTGTCCATGGAACTTTATTTACTGTTAACCACTAGATGGAGACAGAATACAGAGGGAGGAAGAAAGTCTACATTGTACTAAACATCATGTTTTATACTTTTTACGAGTACAAATGTCACTTAGTGGATTAAAAGACATTTTAATGAGAGTATGTCTCTGTGTCTCTGCCTCTCACACACCGACCTGAGATCTGACTTGGCTCTTGGTTGTCAGACCATGTGTTCCTCATTACGCCGGTAGTGCTGGACCAGGACTGACAGACCTGGTCAGTGAGACCTTGGCTCTGGTCTTAGCACACTTTCAGGATCTCTGCTGGTTCTGGTCTAAGTCAAATTCAATATTTGACGTATCCAAATGATTACAGCAATTCATTGCTTTTAGTCACAAAATTCTGTCTTTTTAAATCATCCTTATTTTCAGGTTTCATGTTGGCTGCCATTTGAAGGCACTAAGTGGAACTTGAGAAAGGGAAGGTAAGGGGGGTGAGTTTATTATTGTGAAGAATGTACTTATACAAGATAACGAAGTTAAATATCCCAGAATCTTTAACTATCCTGTGTTGAATATGAGACCCCAGTTTCTGCATGAGTCTGGATCCTGCTCTTTGTCACCACGTTTCATGACTCCAGCATGTACAACAGAATTCCCATTATCACTGTTAACACATCTCTGTTTGATTCAGATGGCTATATGCCACTTTGGAAGCAACTACTCATCCTTTTTATTTTCCCTGGAGAAAAATGAAGCTGCAAACAGCTGGCGATGAGGGAGAGAGAGACAGAGAGAGAGAGAGAGCATGGATGATATAGGCCAATTTAATGTGCATTACACAAAGTATTCAACTCCTAAATCAAAGTGGCTCCAGGTTGTTTTTTCATGTGATCACAGGTAACTCTTACAGTAGGTCTCCAATTTTATACTCTGGTCATCATTTCTGCTCGCAAATATTGTTTAAACTGCTCGTGCTCAGAGAAGGAACATAACGTACAGATACATGTGAAGATTTTAATGCATTTTAATGTCTTTATCCTCAAAGCAGCCTGTCATGAATTATTGTCCCATGTGAAATGATTCCCAATGCAGGGAACATTTTAAATGTTTTTAATGTTTCTAAGTTTCAAGAAGTGTTGTGTTAGAGAGTCCCATTTTGCCATCTATCTCTAGCACAGCATATGGGTGTTGTTGTTGTTATCATGTGACAGATTCCCACAATGACGCATCAAAGACCACAAAATATGGCACATTTGGGGATTGTGCAAAAGCTTTTTGTCTGCTACATACTGATATTGGCCGGAAACCTTTTCAGACGATAATAAACAAATACAACAATTGTTTCGAAGAATGTGTCGCTAATCCTCTAACATGAGTCAGTGTTTCACACCCTTTGTACGCATTCATGGGAAACTGAACACTGCAATTGGTTGGAAACGTAATTAATGTTCTGTATGGGGGGGGCAGTGCTGATCATTGGCTTATCCTCTCCAGTGATGCGCTGCTGTGATTTTATTATTAACAATAAATCATCTGTTTGCGTCGGAGTCTCCCAGATTACAAGAACTGTTTACATGTTGCCTTTAATTATATCCAAATGGCCTGGATGCGAAAAAATATCAGAAAATGAATTGTGGGTGTTGTGCACGATTATTTATCAGTGTTCTAAGTAACAAACAATGCATTCATTTTGCTGGCAGATGTTCGCGACTCACGTGGAAGATCCACAGTGTGTTATACTAACTTGGCATCCAAGGATCATTCACAGTAGTTATTTACCAACAACTCTAAACAACACAAAGGCAATTAGTAAAGTGTCTGTAAACCCATAGCAGCTGCCTGTTTCTTTATAGAGTTATTGCATTTTTTTAACATTAATGTTTCCCTCCTGTTGGTCCTGTATTTCAGCATCATGTGTGGACACATGCAGTATTTAATGAACTATGACTATGAGTGATCATCCTATCTAACTATCTAATCGATCTATCTATCTCCCAAATCTAACTGACAACCTGATATCTGGGATATTTCGGAAAACACATTTCCCTCGAACTTCAAAGGTAGCACAGTCACCCCTATGACAAATTCATTTCTCAGCACTGGGCCTATATGACGCAACCACTTTCCTACGTGAGCCTTTGTTTCAAATCTTTTTTTAAAGGAGCATTCATTAATTTCTTTGCTATTTGCCTCAAGCCAAAATCAGACTTGTGGGAGCTTGATTGCTCTCAAATATGATTCTACATCAAGCTTAGGCACTGTACTGCCAGGAAAAAGTTGATCCACAACTATGCAAAATATTGTAAATTCAGCATCTTGAAAAGGTCATGAAATCCTACAGCAATGTGCCTATGTTTGGCAATTCTTCCTGTTATCACATTGTCTAATTGTCCTCTCTCTTGAAAACCATTAAAATCCCAGTTGCATCTTTGTGGATTATCTTTGTTTTGCTCAGTTAGTTTTACAGACTTGATTTGGGATCGGCTTCACCAAATGCCAATGACCAATTCGATGATCTATGATGGGAAGCAAAAAGCTTCCAGGTCTGCTGCTTCATGCACATCCCAATGTCAAAGAAAGTTATTGTGCAAGGAACCTTGTAAGTCTCTCTTTCTCTCTTTGTGTCTTTCTTCTTCCTCTGGAGAGTAAATCAATGGATTCTGTGGTCCTGTTAATACTGCCCCCTCACGTTAGGGCAGTAGAGGGAGGAAGTGACCACATATGGACCTTATTACCATCCCTTGATGCACACTTCAGGTCACAGAACAAGGGGGTGCGTGGGGTGATGCATGTGTGTGTGAGAGAGGGACACTCTACAAATGTCTGTAATCCTGGTGCACAATTACTACCACTCTTCTTAAGTCATATCTCTAGGTACTTACCGCTGTAATTGTTACCTCCCATTGGTAAGTACCTAGTGTGACCACAGCTTCTATATTTGATGTTCAAAATAAAACAGCCTTATGTATTTTTTTAAAATTGTGCTGTACTTGTGCTGTTCATGCAGCCTAAATTGGATGGCTGTGAAGGATGAGTTTGAACAGGAAGGGTAGATTGTGAAAGATACATGTAAGGGATCAACCTTAAATGAAAAGGTTTGTATTCAGCCAATCTTTAAAAGATGGGTACCTTGAGATGAAGAAGACCCTGCCCTTTAAATGTGAAATGGCTAATGGATAGACTTGTGAATCTGAACCTAAACATTCTCACTACTTCATCAAACAAAAAAGAAAAGGAAAATATTTATTTAAGTGAGGAAACTAACATCCCTTTGCAAGTGTTTGGGTTGAACACAAACTGTTTCCCGAGCTCTATGTAAACCATAGGTATTCTTTCACCAGTTATCATGAGTGCAAAGTTTTAAGGAAGTGAATAATACATCTGCATGTGCACTGTTTGTTTCAAACTGTCAAGCAACACCTCCATAAGAGACAAATGACAATATGGGGTGTATTTCACGTGTGTTCGTCAAATGTGGCTTTTCAAGTTCTTTCCAGAAAGTTACATTGTGAGATCATGAACTAAGGGTTACCAGTGTGGTTGTTTCGTATATTTGCTATCAATTTATTTGTATCTTTTAGCAATTTGATGCTTTTTTCTACAACAGCACTACAAAGAGTCAAAGAGGCTCACCTACATACAAGTGCAGAGAAGTTGGTATGTACATCTACAGACAAAGAGGTGAGAGGTGTTAGTCTATCAATGACTGACTAAAGTAACAGATTTGTTCACTTACTGTTGCTGTTGTGACGTCATAGCAAAGAGCAGGGAAGCTTGTTACTACGAGACCTCATCTCCCTCTCTCAGCCTGAGTCATGTCTGCGAGACCAGGAGGGGACAGAGGAGCCTTTGTAGCACTCTCAGTTCTCACATCTGAAAAACTTGTCTCATCTGGGCAAAAATATTTCTCTCTTCACTTGAGCACATGCAGTATTAGCTGAATGACACTCCTAAATAATAAGTGTGGGCTTTGTAGACACAAAAGGTGAAGGATTTTCTGTCAACTGACATCTTAAATATGTGAATTTTCCACATGTAGAGGCCAGCAACATAAAAGACCGCTGTGACACGTCGTGATCAACCATTTTGCTGTGGATTTTCCTCCTCACTCAGCAATTTGAACCTCTTTTTCATCATTACATCGCATACCAGTCACACCCATGCACAGAAAAAAAATTATAGTGGTTAGGAGATTCAACTGAGCAACTGGAATAATAGACATAAACAAATGAAGTTGTTAACTGAGTGGAAGTGAACTAATCTGTGTACACCGTCAGAGGGCTTGAACATGTATTGGATCATAACCAGAAACTGCTTTAACTGAGATCCCACAGTAACACTGGACAACCTAAATTTGCCTCAATATAGCTTATCTTGTGGGGCCTACGTAATGTGTATGACAGCTCGAATCGAAGCTTTATTTCAGTCTTCACTAGTGTTTCCTTGTACGTACAACACAGGAAGCCTTTGTGAAGATTTTTTTTTTCAGTGCTATTATCTTGCTTTGTTTGCACAAAGATTTAAGACTGCAGGCATCTCCTCAACATTGGATTTTCCACACAAGCCACTTATTCATACCTCTTCCACTCTGCTACATTTCAGAGGCAAAATTTGTACTTTTTACTCCACTACATTTATCTGTGTAGTTCTGGTTACTTTTTAGATTCAAATTTGACATACAAAACATACACTTATATTCAACACAATGTTAAATATTAAACCAGTAGCTCCCAACCTTTTTGGCCTGCGGCCTCTTACAAAAACAGCATCTATTTGGCCCCCTGTCACGTTTCAGATAAGTTTTTAGCATTCCCCTAAGGAAACTAGATATTTCCCCTTTACATTTCTCATGTTGCTTCATTTAAATGACCAAAAAGACCAAAGAGGTAAAATTAGCCAATATTTCACAAAAAACCCCAAAGATTAAAGAACAGAATTGTGTATCAGAGCTTTGTTTTTTCTTCTTTCCTATCTCATTAATCATCAAAGGCCAAATTGGGAACCACTGGACTAAACTACCTGACTGTATCTAAAATGGTTAAAACTAGCGCCACCTTGACCCACTACAACAGTAAAATGCTGCTTACATATTGATGCATCAGAATTAACATTTAATGTATATATACACATGATAATATATCAGTCACAGGATACATTTTACTGCACAACCAGTACTTTTACTTTTGATGCTCTAAGTACATTTTGCTGATAATACTTCTGTGTTTATACTTAAGTAGGTTTTTGAATGCATTATGAATGCAGCACTTTACTTGTAATGTATTTTTACACTGTTGTATTGGTACTTAAGTAAAGGATCAGAGTATGTCTTCTACTACTGCTCTTTTAAGTGAAAGTGAAAGCATCAGTTCCCAGAGGAATACTGTGCAAATGTGTTTTTGTGAACCTGATAGGCTTCAATAATCATAGTTTAATATTGCCTCATATACTTATGCCTAAAAATATTTTATTGTTTTAACACTTACTGTCACATTTACTGCCTCTAAAGATGTGTATGAATAGGGCACCCCATTATTCTTTTTGTGAACCACTATTTCTCCAAGCAGCTGCACATCACTGCTCCATTTCTTTTCCATCTCCCTCAGTATGAACATGTTCCAGCATTCACAACTGAAACAGAGGATGTGGTGGCGTTTATTAACACATTGGGCTTCAGCTCAAGGCAGATACTTAACAATGACTGCCATGACCCCAGGGATGCTGGAAGTCAGTCAGAGTTGGTGGTCCTGAGGGAAACTCAGACTATTTAATGACATATATATATATATATGCATATAAATCCCTGTAAAAAAGGAGAAAGTCATTACAAGTTTAACTGATGGTTTTTATTACGCCTGATAGTGCTGCAGCCCCCTCAGCACCCCTACTTGCCACGTTCATGTCTGACCGCCGTATCTGTGATTGATTTGATCTTTGCTTAAGCTGTACAGTCACTGAGTTAGTTTGGACAATTACGTTAAGAAAATAAATAAATAAAAATCAAATACAGTTTACGTTTTGGCTGACAACTCATTGTCTTGCTTGTGTGACCTCACAGGCACATGTTGAAAGATCATGTGGACAAGAATCATTTTGTAGATAATTTGTTCTGCATAGATAAACAGTTTGAGGAAATGATGTTGTCAGAGTGTGAGTGATATTTGGAAACCCCTTTGGGTGCATGGATTAGAGCCTTAGTATTGAGGGTCCACTCATCAAATAGGCTATACAGTATTGTAATGTTCTGATTAGGAATGAGAAGAACTAAATAATGTTGTGCAGTCGCACTGTGAGTGAAAGGGTCCATATTCAGCTGCGGTCAAAGGAGAAAAATGGGGAGACCAAAAAACAAACACAGAAAAACTAGCAGAATCTGGTAACATTATGCAAGATAGCTACAGTGAGAAGAAAAAGTTGTTACTACTTAAAATAATGAAAGATATTAAAGTTATTCAGGACAGAGGTACTGTGTTTCGGTATTTAGTGGTTCACAAGAAGGTTATGGAGGACCAGAATTTGATGTGTTTTGATGATTATTCTCTGGTGAGTGAATTTTTTTTTTGGTTGGTTTTCTTTTAAAGGGTCTATATTTTTCCATTTAGCCAATCTAATTGAAATGTGTGAAAGGTGTATTTTGTTTAATTTATTTTGGAATGAATTTATTTATGAATAATAGATTATAGATTATAATGAATCTATTTTCACGAAGCAGAATTTGTGTCTTTCTTATCATCCTCCTTACAGGGCATAGACTTAAGATACTGGTGTATAGCTATTTAATTGGCTTTTAACCTATTTCACTATAACAAGTAGTTACATTAGTATGACTTAATGGCACTGTCGTCATTGAAGAATCATAGTGCACAGATATTTAGTTTTTTATTGTTGGATCAAAGTTCTCCTTTTTTTTAAATTGTTGGAACAATAATAGTTAAGAGTAAGTGACTTTAGTCCTCAGACACTGAGAGCAACAAAAATATGAAGAAAGAAAAACAGTATAAGCCAGAGATGGAGTATAGTTTCCAAGTGGCACACTGCCTTTCTTTTCTGGATGTATAAAAATCACAGCCAATATGTTACAGCAAATCTGTGCTCTCTGCATTCAAGCCACAACACTTCCACAGTTTCTGCCCAATACTTTAATTACTCAAACCTGGAGCTCTTTTTTCATTTCACTAATTCAAGAAACATGTTAAGTTGAGCAGAGAAACATAATGTTGAAGTCTTGTGATTTTCATCTCCTTCCAGCGCCATCCAGTGACTCTCAGGTGGTGAATCAATGAGTCGACTCATTGTCTGCACCACCCCACATTTCCAGATATGACAACCCCCCCACGTTAAAATTCGCAGAAGTACTCTTATGACTCAAGTTATCATTGGTGACAAAACTCAGACTTATATTTGAACAACTACCTAGACATAAGTGATATCATAGAAGCCCTGTATAGGAAGGCTTTATTTGTTGAGGAGGCTCAAGTCCTTCAGTGTTTGCAGGAGACTCATATTGGCCCTTTTCAACCAATAACTCCCAGGAACTATACTCAGGATCTTTTTCACATTCCATATTGTATTTCCATCGCTGATCTTTCATCAGTAGTACCAGTGCAACCGACACATTCAGGCTGCACTTATCAAGAAGGCATTCCGATGTTAGTTCAGCCCTAAAGTAAGTGGAAGAGTTGGACTCATTGGCTCATATATGAACATGCTGATTGCACTAACCTTGGTATACAGTAAATAAATGATCGAGTATGACGAGTACCACCCACTGCATGTTATTCAAACCTTTTTCACAGTTCTTCTACAGAAAACAATCAGCCTCAGCTACACAGGACTATTACTCAACAGAGAGGAGTGTTATTTTCATTGCAAAGCACCAAATCCTGTGGTAAGCGGAGTGTGAAAATGGTCTTTTTGTGGCCATGTGCAATGTCACTGTTTTGTTGCATCACTGCTGTTTCCATAATTTACTGTAAATTCAACTAATGTGGCGGGCCAATGAATAAAAACAAACGATACACTTGTAGACTAATTAGAAACATTTCTTTTGTGTTTAAGTTTTCATCTGTCTTATGAAGACGTTTATACTCTAAATTCCTGCAGACCCGCTGCATTGTGTGCAGTCTCTGATATAACTGATTTTTTATGATATTATTTCTCCATTTGAGGTTACACCCATGAGTGTGACTCTAAGATGGGCATCTGACAGAATTTTCAAACTAATGATTTCAAGCTAGTTGGCATGCTTACATTGGCCAGATGTGCCTCGCCACAGCTCTGTGGGTAGCACTGCTGTCATATGTGTTATTGTGCCAGGACGCATCTGGTGATGTCTACCACTGTGGGTACGCTGTGCATTACTCCAACATTAGGACAACAGTCCAACACCAACTATAATATTGTACTGCCTCTGCTTTTATGGAGACCAGTAAAACAGATGAAACATCACAAGTCATTTAAAGTTAGAGCACTAGAAGACTGAGAGAGATGTGTCCCTGCAGGGAGGATCGTAGACAAATAGAGTTATGGTTATGTGGGAGAATCATGATAAATCAAAGATGTTTACAGAGAGTCTTCTTGTGTGACAAGTAAAGCTAATTGTACTGTACATATGATATTGAACTGTCTTCCACATTGCACTGTGAACTCTAATCTCCAAAACTTACTGACTGTGAGAATCCCATTAGTGATGGTTAGAGGATTTCTGTAGGGCATGGGCCAGGATTTATTAAGTGTCTTAAATGATTATTAAACTAATTAATCTATTTCCACTTGACTCAGGCCTAGATTGCCACTCAATTGTACACAGCCTGTCGACTGAAAATGTTTTGCAATTTAACAGTGATTAACAGAGGATACAGTCACATGACTGTGACCCAGGACTGTGACATGACATCTTGCCAACTATCAAATAGAGGCAAAATGCTATAAAGGAAAAACAACAACAGATCAGATGTATTGACTACCATAAATGTCTCTTGCAGAAATGGGGGAGAAAGCCTGCGATGGGGTGTTTAAGACTCCGTTGGTGCTTGGCCATCTAATGTTTGGCAGACTCACATCTTCTGAAAGAGACTTTTCTTTTCAAACCAGACCACTCTCTATTCATATCTGACAGAGCTTATATGATTTCATCCTACAAAAAAGGTTCTGCATGATCAATCAGGTGGATTCAGGCACAATTCAAATGCATGTGTAACCTGCTGTTGTACAATAAACCTCAGTTTCAGTGCCTACAATATGCATCTTTTTCACTATTGTTTAATGGACAATATGTGTCCATTTGTGCTTTGGAAAAATGAGTATTGTTGGTTTCCTTGAGGTGAAGCCTGGACTGAAGGCTTGATGAAGCAGTCTGGAAGAGAAACTCTTGGCTGGAGAGAGAGGGGCCATGAAGTGTCATTCACAAAAAAACTGTGTTGTCGTATTTGATCATGCGTGTGGGTGTGCAAATGGGAGTCTGGATGTTTGTGCTGACCACATACCTGTATATGTGTACGTGTCTGTGAATTGCGTAAGTGAGCTCCAGTTTAGCAACAGGATCCCAACATGCTCACTATCGAAGTCTGATATTACTCTTCAGCATCAGCAGGCTTCACTCAGCTGTACAAGTGCAAGCTGTTACAGTATGTGTGTTGTTCCATCAACTGCACGGTTACTATGGCAGCTCTGAGAGATGAAGTAGAGGAGTGCACGTCCCAGCTCATGTCTGGAAACCTGCCTGCTGGGCTCGGGTGGCTGTCTGTGTGTCTGAAGTGGAAACAGTCCTTCGTCTTCCTGGAAGTGATAGAGGAACTTAAGACTCAGAGACACTTCCCACTACAGACTCACACATGGATGCTGAATTGTAGAATCTTTAAACGCTAATGCAGTTTAGAATAGTTTGGTGAATGATACACAAAATAATCCTGTCACAAAGGACTCCTACGAGGCCCCAAATGTATGAGGCTCGTAGTCATATTAAGGAGTGCTCAGATTAAAAGCAAAGGAATTTTTACCTTCATTTATTCACACAAATCTTACAGCTGGAGTGTTTTTGCAGTCTGTGTTTATTAACCACAAACACACCGTCTGTTTTGTTTTCCAGAAACAACCATACAGACGTTAGCTGTAGCAACATATCCACCGACGGTGTGTGTCTGTGTTTGTGTGACAGCTCAGACATAGACTAATCTCAAGAATTTAAGTTATTTTTGTTCTTTATCTTCAGAGCTCTCTCCTTTTTTCCTTCTGTGTACGTTCATAAAGTGGAGTCATAACTTTGGGTAAGGGCACTTTCACTCAAATGTACGTTTGTCCTAATTTGCATATTTGTGAAGACTAGGACTTACACAGAGGTCAAAACTGGTTTTGTGGTTTAGAATTCTCCTTCATTGCAAAATTGACACACACAAGATTGCCACACTTTCACATGGATTTACTTGCCAAATGTAGGTGTGTTTAACAGTTAACAGGAAACTGTGACGGTGTTCACAGACAAGTACAGAACCTGTACAAACCCAGTGTGGCACTCAATGACATTGAGTGGCTACTTAACCCATCACTGATAACATCTGATAACCAGAAGACGTCAGAACACCTGAGGCTAAATCAGCTTTTCCTGTCATCTGGGTTTTTCCCTAGAGAATTTGAAAGCTGCAACTATATGAGTTTATTAATTCTTCATGTTTGTATTGGAGACTGTAAAAAGATGAATGCTAGAAACACATTGTGACTTCTGCATTTTAATGGAGGTCAAATTATGTCATTTGACTCAAATATGCAAATGGATTTGTTACATCTGGTGTGTGTTTCTTACCTGCCTTCTTACACCAAATTATTTTGTTAACACATTAAATAAATGGAAATTTAAAAGGTACTTATTTAATGACCGACTTGTCATAGCAGGAAAAACATTCATGATGGCTCTGTTCCAGGTGTGCCAGTAAGCCATGAAAATGAGCCAGTATGCACACTAACTGGGCTATTGCACTTTCACACCTTAATGCAATGCAGTTGTTATTAACTGATGTTATCAGTTACACCTGTGTTTGACAAATGAAAAGTCAGTTACTATTTTGTGACTGACCTGCATGTCTCTTCCGTTGTCTTGATAACTGCAGCCCGACCACTGTCATCAAAAAATGTGGACACAATTTGTCATATCAGGTCTATAAAACTTTGACCCCCCATTGTGTCTAAGTATGAAGTCAAATTTCAAAGTGTCAAAATTTTTCCTCAGCACCATCATTAATTCATATCACAGTAACTTCATATTTCTTCATACTTTCTATTTCTACCACTTACAAATCCCCACTGGCAAAGACCTTGGGCTTTCCAGCTTTGTGGAACTGCCTTGTTACAAAGAGACAACTCATGCCTCAGGCTAAAGAGTGTGGAGTGAGATGTCCTCTGAACAAACTGCGAATGCCACCTTCAAAGGAGACATGCAGTGCCCCAGTTTTTGTGGCCACAGGGAGCTGTCTGAGAGGACTAAGTTGAAAATGTTCTCATTACTATAAAATTTCTGGTAAAAGATTACATGTGGAAGGAGTTAGTGACCTAGAAGGTCTGGGTCTCAGGGTGAGTTTATGTAAGCTGTGCTATGTGCATGTTTAAACTATCCAGTGTCTATTATAAAGTCATTGTCACCAGGCTTGCTGACCCAGACTTGCCCTACATGGAGGATATTGGTGTCTTTCAGCTGGCAACATTATTCTTGTTGTTTGTTCCCTTGAAGGCTGAAAACAAAGGTTGCACGTTCCTAATGAGGAAGTGAGGACAGACGAAAGGCTTTACAGTATGTATGTGATGTCAAGCAGTTTTAATCTATCATACTGTGGCCTTTGTAATCCTCTATGTCTAAAGAGGAGTTTGGGTTTGTGGCTGAAACCGCAAGAAGCCACAAGAGAGAACTTGCCCTCCTAGGTATCAGTAAACTAAGAAGCCAAAAGCTTTTAAATAAATAAATAAACAAGGAGAAAAATATGGGGTCATTGGGGGGTTGATCATGGCGATACACCAGTGGTATAATAAGGACTAATCAACTCTATTCATGTATTTTTCCCTCCTCTTTTTCTGTCTCCCTCTCATTATCTATCTCACATTCTCACTATCCAGGCATCTCTTTTGCAGTTTTCTTTCCCTGCATTTATCTTTCATTCCTTCCAACTGCAGCAGTCACTGTAGTGATTCAAACAGGCTCCACTGATCATTTAAAGGGCCATGGTCTGCTTAGACACTAATGATCTACTCAGCAGGACATGGCAGAGACTTTATTAGCCTGATTACCTTTGAAGTCCTCAAAACGACTGCAAGAAACTTTCCTGCCTGATCAAAGGAGGAAAGACACAAAGAAATTACAGTAATGTGCTTTGGGTAGGCTACTCTTCTGCTGGAGCGTTATAGATGATGATGTATAAGACATAAATACTTTGGAAATGAGTTATTGTAGATATTCTTATATCTTACAATGTAGAGTTGCACAAGGAACAACAAATTGCCAGTTATCTGCTGAGGGTAAATCTGCAAATGCAGTGAACAATTCAGGAGCATTTGTAAATGTCCTTATCGCTCATCTGAGCATAATTTTCCACCATCGCTGGAGGAAAAAATAAAAAATCTAGAAATGAAACTGAATGAACTCAGTATTGTACCAATCAGTGAGGTCAACATGACTCCTGATGATCTGCATCAATCATATGCACCTCTTTACGACACAGCTGACATTTGCCATAATTACTCATGTAAATTAATGATGCATGAAACAGCACACTGTATTAAATGAGGTGTTTTGGATTAGATGTCTAAATTTCATGCCACCTTATGCTGTCACATCTTTGGCTGCTCCCTGTGAAATAAAAGGTAAGAGGGTTCATAGAGAAAGGCTGGTGGTGAGTGTCAATTGGACCTCATTTATGAAAGATGATAAACATTTTGCATAGGATATGCATTAAAAATAACAAGGCCGTGGCCAGGAGTCCTAACCACAGAAATCTTTGAACAAAAACCAAAAAAAAGTATCTAAAATTTGAATTATTTTGGGTTTTCATATTTATTTATTCAGTTAACTGTACTTTTTTCCCCCCTAAATGCTGTTTCAAACCCTTCTTCACACTCCTGGGTATGCTGATTCTGATGGGTGGAATATTGATTTACTTATATGTTGGCATAAAAGTAGTTAAGTGTAAATATATCAAGTCTATAAAATATCAACAGTGTTATTTTTTAATCGTAGAGTGTGAAATAATCACAAATTAAACAAAGACATATTTGACATCTACAGTAAACATCACACTTTGAATTAATTTGCCCTGGTTTTCATCGTAAAACACCATTTCAAAACCTGTGGGGCTGGCTAGCTTTATTTTGGTAATTAAAATTAATATATCAAAAGGTGTGGGAAACCAGCACTTGACATAATTTAATAATGCATTGTAGTTTAATCATTTGGGTCACCTTAAACTTGAAGGTAATTTATATGCCACAGTAACATCAAGTGTTAGATACAGTTTTACTTTAAGAAAGAAACAAAAACTTTGAGGCTGAAGGTAATGACACTCAACAGATGACATGTAAAGCAGAATTCTGACACGCTGAAAAGAAAAAGGTCTATTTTCCTATGTCCTTAGCCATTTGGCATCCACTTGGGCAAATTTTCATCAGCCAACTCAAACACAGAAACCAGGACATGCATTAAGTCACTTTAAAAACAACAGTAACAGTTGTTTTAGGCATCCAATCACTGAGTCACTGCTAGATATTCTTCTCTGTCATTGCAACTGTGCCCACAGTTTAAGGGAGATTAAGAGTAATTATTTTGATTCAAAAAGTTAAACTTTTTTTTTTTTTTTTTTTTACTTTGTCACCAGATGGCCCTTAAACCAGGCCCAGGAATGTGCAGTTTCCAACCATCTGGTTACTTTCTTATTTTGTAGGATTGACTCAATAATCTTCTAATTTGTTTGTTAATTTTGTTTGAATAACCAAAATAGGACTGATGATAACAGCTGCTATCATCAGCTGGAGTAAGTGACTTCAGGTCTTCCATATCGTTTTCCTTTCATCATCAGCCCAGACATAAGCTTGGTTCATTGACCCAGAGATGTCCCTCCAGCCCACCAGTATCTCTGCTTCCCAAGATAGTAGCAGATGACTGAGAGCCTCCTGCTCCTCCGTGTCTCCTTTATCTGCGTCACTGCCTGATAACCACGGCTTTACCGGCAGGCTTCACTCGAGTGTCAAAACGGATGCACACCAATATGTAGATGCACATTCCCGAACAAGGGACTGTGTGTGGGGGGTGTTGGGATCTGGACACTCATCAATGATCAGAGTATCAAAGATGAGTGTGTCAACAAGTCTCCTCCATTATTTAAAACCTCTGTGGGATTGTTTTACCCACTGGGATTTTGATTTAGCCCTTTCTTTAAAACCAATGATGCAACTGTACTATTTAAGATTTATAGGATAAAGAAATTGGTCAAATTTTGTGGCTGACAATATAAATTAAGTCAGACACTATGTTCTGAAGTTAAAACTTGTTGCAACTCTTTCATAGGAATCATATAATTTAATCTTATTACATGCAGTATTTGGGATAATGTCACATTAAATGTAATTCTGCTTCTATGCTGCCACGGTTGTCCAGTTAAAAAATGAAACTGAGAGGATTTGTCATATAAATTGGCAATTACACATGGTGGTAACTTTTCCAAAACATTCTGGATATCCTCCACAGTCCCCTGAATCTTGTCCAGTACTTCAAGGCACACCTTCAAGGCATCACTTTAAAGGTTTTCTTGGTATGAGTAAACCCTGCTTTCAATTCTAATGCAGCTTACACTACTACATATCTGGAGACAGATATCTAGCGATGTCATGTTGTGTGGCACAATCAGCTGACAGCTCTTTGCAGTAAACCCTGTGAAGATGAGTGTTGACTGCAAGGTTATAGGAGAGGTTATCGCAAACTCTTCACTGTCCATCTCACTTCATGAAGACTCCTGAGCACTACACTTCAGATGTGACCTAATGCAGCAGTACCTAAGGTCCTAGTTTCCTCTTAACCTAAAACTAATCAAGAAACTTTTTGTCTAACTCTGCAGTTAGACAGTCTTACATGCACAGTATGTGTAATCAAGTCCTTAAAGAGAGAAGATTGACAAAAAGGTTTACAAGTTATTGTCAACATATATAAGTCATAAGTCATTATTGATGACACTTCATCCTACAGTGTGGCATTATCACAACAGACATAAACAGGTGTCAACAGCAAACACTAATCAAAATGGAGTTTAAATGACAAATCAGCCTTCTCAAACCAGATTTCCAAAAAGGTTCTTTAATAAATAGCTGCAAACTGATTGGCTTTAAAAACATCAGTAGCTCTCGGAGGCAAATATGCAGGACAATTAGACACTTGTCATTTTGTTTTCTGTGTTGTGGAATATGATCACCATTTCTAGATACAACAAACACAGGCACAGGTTACAAAGAGGGTGACGAGATGATTCAAAGTCACACTTCGTTATATCCCAGATTACAAATATAAGCCTCCATGTGAATCGCATCAGTTATGAACATTTATGAAGGTCCTTTTTGTGGAGAATGTCATACAAGTCGATTGTGACAAAGTCAAAGGGAAGAAAATGTTTGTGAAATGTTTGGACAAACAATTTTATCATCTGATCCCACAAATGATGCCAGAATGCAAATTCTTTGCTTTAAACTAAATGGCATTTAACAGAAAGCATTGGCCCCCCTCACACATACATCTGGAGTAAACATTCCACATAAGCAAACACATGGACAGACCTGGAAGTCTGTGGAGGGATCTTGACAAACTCTGGGGCTATCAGCTCACCCCTCCCCCTAAACAGACACACTTTCTCTCTCCGTGGCTACGGTGAGTGACGGGTCTACGTATTTACATTATCTAAGTGACAACCACTGGAGGTCCTGTTGTGCTTCTAGGATCGTATTGTCCATGCCTTGTTGTTTGTTTATTTCACCAATGTTTCCATTTGAGGTTTTCTTTGGACTGCTACTGTAGAAACAGTATACTAAAAGCCATGATGACACAGCAGCAAGCCACCCAGGGACTCTTCCGCTCACCTACAGTAAAGAAATAATGTAAAGTTCCAGGCTACATCGTTTAGCAACATTTCATTGATATTATTAGAAAATATATGACTTAATATAAAAAAATGGGGCAATTGTTGGCTTACCTATTCTGGCACACTTCCAGAAAATTCCTAGAAGCCTAAAAGATAAAATAATTATAAAAAATTACAAGCAGGAACATTTTTTTGTCTCTATTTCACTGGTTTGTAAAAGTTAGTTGTCATTTTACTGCAACAAAACCACAAAAAGGCATAAATGACTGTTGTGATATTAACGGGTAAAAAAAAAGAGGCTGGGTGCTGTGTTGTCAAAGTAGTAGATACAGTAACTGCTAGTCAGACCTCTGTCACAACTTTACATGAGGACTGTGATCACCTTTCTACAAAACCCAGGCAGCCACCAGATGTCCATTTCCATGTAAGGAGTATGCACAGTGGAAGAGAGGGGGGCAGCAGGCACGTTGTATTATCTCGAGTGACAGCTGAGGCAAATGTGGCATTCCAGGCCTTCACTTTTCTGATGTCTCTGTCAGCCTTTGTTAGCTTAAAAAGCCAACTTTCGTCAACTTTCAAACTAACCAGATGGTGTCAGCATCCCATTATGAAATTCATTGACTTAGAACAGGCCTGGTTTAAAAGTTAAATTTTCTGCAATTTAGGCAAACACATTTTTGTTAAGTAATGTTCACATTTTTCTGTACAAAACACAATTTCTTAGAATTTGCCTGGAGATGGTATTCCCCTCATATTCTTCAGAATTATTTGCATAATATGTGGCACCGAATGAACACAAATAACAGCTCATGCCTCAGTCAACGAATCAATCAAGAGGGAAAACTATTAAATCATCCCATCTGTCACTCTCAGTCTCATGTGTTTGTCTAAAGAAGATGTCCCTCCCTGCTCCAATGGTGTGTGTGTGTGTGTGTGTGTGTGTGTGAGCATGTGTGTGGCTGTTCCTGGACTGTGCCAGACTTATTAGAAGTGAATCATGGAGTTTGTACATCCAAGAATAATAATGATCCAGTAATGATAAAAATGTAGGCCTTCTGCTACTTTACTTGCTTTAATGAGGAGTTTCTTATTAGTTGAAAAAATAAGCAACTGTCCTTACTAGCTACAGTTAGTTACAGCGGGATGGATAATTGTAGGGCTTATATACATACACTCCATTATTACATAGAGCAGAATCAGCTTTATCACAGACCATTTTTGTTGGTAAATATGAGATTTTCTACCACAGAAAGAAAACAAAGGGCTCTAACAGAAGTAACACTTACATGAAATACAAATCATCTATGTGTCTTATAATTGTCAGTCAGTGCTATAGGGGCCATAAGATTAGGACGTGATCTTTTTCAGTGTCCTTATTCCAACCTGAAGCTTAGACTTACTACTTTGTTCCGAGGCCATCTTTTCATTTCAACTGCTTCTATGTATGTATGTATGTATGTATGTATGTATGTATGTATGTATGTTTTTCTCCTTCTATGGTGGAAATGGTGACATTAAACTGCAGGCCAAAACACACTGTTAAATTCTGACTTTGCTCATTTGGCAAGAACACTATATATACCTTACGGAAAAATGCACTTGACATACATTATATGAACAAATACTAATAATGAGATAAAAAAAATGAGTGAACAAGTTTTTCTATAAATCATTGAAATGATTGATGATTGTATGTTGAAGTGCTGATGGAAGCAACACGGCATGTTGCTGATGATGAGTGTATTAACATTCTAATGATTTGGTTATGCAGTTTGATATGCTACTGTGTCCCATTCAAAGAGACAAAAACAGGTATTTGAGGGGTCAATTAATCAATAGGAAGACTTAAATGGCAGCTTCATTGTTAAGTATTTCGAATAGTATCTGATCATACCCGGTCTTGTTCTTGTCTAGCAGGCTTGGAGCCATCGCTCTGATGTAGGCACAGGTACAGATCAGGAGGAGAATCACTGTTAGCAGTGACTGGAAGTTGAAAATGGCTGACTGCAAGATGAAAGAGAATGATATATTTAGTACAGACATGATCTAGAGCAGCTTAGGAACAATAAGTCATAAACATTAGACCCACTGAATTCACTGTAGTTACTTTTCTGTAACACTGATGTTATGCCACTTGTAGCGAGGAATGTTGTTGTACCAGCTGTTCATTCTGGACTCAATGCCAGATTGGGGGACAGATAGATGTTTTTCCACTGACATTTAGACTGTCAGTCAAAATGATTGCATGTAAATATACTATTAATAATAATAATAATAATAATAATAATTTCTAGTTCACCAAATACATTGGCTAAGTTAGCCCTTCTCTGTTTGGGTATTAATTCGTGGATCTGTAATTCAATTGTCATGTCATGGAAAGTTAGGAAATGTGGTTAAACTAAACATCTACACTGGAGTGTAGCTTAGCTGGCCAACAATAGTGGACATCTCACAGACAAAGACAAGGATGCTCATAGTTTTTAGCTGCTTGTGTAGTTAATTACTGTCTTGCTCTTAACTCTTGAACAAGTATGGCACTCAAAAGCTACCAAGAAAGATTTTTTTCAGTGAAACCCCTTTCAGACTTCTGTTCATGTAGTATCATTCTGGGATGATCTCATATGCACACTTAACTAAAAAACTAAAAAAAAAGACAAAAGAAAAATCAGCAAGGGCATTAAAGTGTATACTTAAGATCATCATCATCATAATTATTTTTGCCTTGTGCCTACATGGCACTACTTCCACTCTTGCGACAGCAAATTGGTACTATAATATTATCATGACCGTATTGTTGGCAAAATGAATACATTATAACCATTTTGAATTTTAAATGTATGTACTTTGTTCATTTTGTACATCTTCCCTGGCTGTGTTTGTTGATGCTACATGTTTTGTTCAAGATGACAACAAAACTTATAATAAATTGTCTGCTTGTCCTTAAGATTTCAGTTAAATGAGGTTTCCGGGAAATAATTAACTTATGTTACTTACCATCTCATTTATACACTTTAGTTTCAAATATTTCCATTACTGCAAGCTTATAAACAACAACAGCGTAATGTCAAAATATGTAGATGAACAACTTATACGAATGCAGGCTCCCTGAACTATGGTGCAGCTACGTGGCACACACCTCAAAACACTGCGATGCTCACATTCATCGTATTCATTAATTAGCGATAACTTTAGCCGCCGTTATCAAACGGCTCGCGTTGACACACGACCGCAATTTAGGTGATGATATAAATCTATAATATAATGATATTTAAGAACAGAAACATTCTGTGATTACTAGATTGGCTAAACTTTAGGTGCATCTTCCCTAGCCTATGCTAGCTAGGTAGTTTAGCATTTACTATACGTCATGCTTTACACAGAATGGTAGCATAAGGTGTTGTCACAGTGTACTGCCGACACAGATTAGACGTAGGATGTGTGCTATAGATAATGCTTAAAAGACGCTGTAAAAGAACAGAAGCATTTGCTTAATAAAAACAAGCTTACCATTTTTTGTTGTAAGTCAAAGCCACATAACACTTCCTGCTCTCTGGAGCTTACGTAACGTAACCAAAGAGGTTTACGTAACGTCATTACGCGTGCGCCGCAAAATCTTGTTTGCTGATTGGCTGAGAACACAAGAGTTGAAAGTTGAAACTTCAGTCAAAAACTGTCAACAGAGAGAGCGGCAATGATTTCAATTTCATACAAAAAATGCTTCGTTTGGACATCGCAGTAGTTAGCCCATACAATACCGTAAGTCTTTTGAGGAAAATTTGTACTTGAAGAGTTTTACCCACACCAAAATTACAGTAAATTCAGTCCGACTGTTAGAGAAAACCACTGTAATATTCAAGCACCGCGGATCCACTGCAGCACGTTAAATACTCGACGCCTTGCCGTTAAAGGAGTATTATCTGCACCGATAATATTACCATACTTTGTCCCACCATGGTTGGCTAGTGAAGGTTGTAGTAAGCTAGTTAGACAGCACTTGCAGAATTCGGAAGTTGTTATAATATTATATTGGTGTAATTAGGCTGTGTATAAAAATAAAATCTGAGGTATTATGGGAAAGAGAGGGAACATCTGTATCATAAAGCAAATATAGTGTTCAGAGACTACTTAAATAGTCGTTCACCGGAAAATTGATTGATTATGTCGTCATGTATACAAATTTGATGTCCACAGCTTCTAAAATGTAAGCATTTGCTTGAATTTGTCTATTTCACAAAAATGTATTCTTTTGGCCTTTTCAGGGTTGGTCAGACAGCAATTTCAACATCACTTTGGCCACTGGTAATTTGAGACATGTTGTAGACTTCACAATAAAGCAATTATAAAAAGAATCCTTAGTTTGAATCCTGTAGAGAAATTTGATTATTATTTATTTATAGGTTGATAGCCTAATAGAATCTATTCTCTCTGGATGACGTAGGACAGACATTTTTGTGGTCAACTCTCTCAGAGTTTTCACAACAAAGTCCCCTCCCTCCAACCAGCCACGACAGCATCTTGACTGCATTTAAACCATGTTTCGTAAATCCCACTCAACCCTTCCTTCCCAGACACTCCTCGAGAGCTCTTCATGTAAGAAGAAATCTGTCAGATTGTAAACCACACATAAATAATGTTTTGCATATTTTACTACAATAGTGCAGATGAAAACTTGGTGTAAAAAGAGTCTTTTCAAGTCTTCGAAAGGAGAGTCTGGTTTCTAAGAGCAAGAGATGAGCAAGTGTAAGCTTTAAACAGACTCACATTCCTCTTTATGTGATTAAGTTTTGTAGTTTACAGTGCACTGACCAATTTAGGCTACAGAACAGTACATGCATGCCTGATTACTGCAGTCAAATCAAGGCTTGATGTAGACTCAGTATGTGTAATCTTTTACTGGAAGTACTGCAGTGACAATGGTCTATGCAGTTTTGACCCTCAATCTTCCCAGTGGATGGGAATGAAAGTTAGGCTAATTACACCACCAGTATTTTGCTGTCACAGGTTGTATTGGTCCAACACTATACTTTTACACAACCATAATCTTAACTGAGGACTGCCTTACATTTGTGACTGAGCATGGCTTAGGTTTTCACAAATGTAACTTATTCCTATGTAAATATTGGAGATGTGAAAATGACCTGTTATTGTGCAGCTGAATCCAGGGTTAGCAAGATGTTGTATACAACATTATAGGTAAGAGTTGAGGTCTGGAGGACAACGCTTGCAGGGTAGCAATGTATGTTTGTTTGAAAGGGTTGCCCTCTTGTTGAAATTAGTCATCTCTTCAATGATTTGAATGCAGAGCTGAAGCTGGTGTGATCGCTGTTCGGCTGTGGCTCACTCCTCTTTGTTCCAGCAGATTACTTTTTCTTTGCAAACAACCAGCAGCACAGTTTCTATTCTGAAATGTGTTATTGACTGAAGTAATATTTATTCCTTGTGTGATTTCACTGGAATTCAAATGATGTAAATTTATTATTTATCGCTTATGCTATCTAGTATACATTTTCTGTGAACAAGGACTCCATTAGTTTGGCTTGCAGGACCATATAACTATGCTGCCAGCAGTAGCGCTTTCGTTGCTCAGCTTCCGTCCTCATTTAATTTGTCACCCAGTGGTTTAAAAGTGTCATCACAGCTAGCAGTAGAGTTATAATTATTATTCTAGATTGTGTGAAGGCAGTATGTTCACTTGGAGGAGTAAAGAGACAAATGCATTGTAGTAGGTAACACATAATAATAATAATATGAATAATAAGAAGACACATTGCCAATGATGTTTGATATATGTGTGAAACTTGTCACCAATCTCAAATGCTTTTGCTACCTTATGATGACAAGAAATCATTTAATTTTTAAGGTGTTGAGAATGTGAGCGAAGGCACATCTTGTCATATGAGATGGAGCATAACCATGACCCATTACCACTACATCACAGTCACCTCTGCAAGTACCAAAAGTGTCTATAATTAAATTACAGTGTTTTTTCAAACCTTGTCTTTATGTTGAGCCATGCATCAATCAAGTTATGGTGACACTTTACTAATTCTGCCTCTGACATGATCATGGTATAAGCCAGTTCAGACAGATTTGTAGACATATGTTTTAACTTTTAAGCCTTGATGTATTGTAGTACTTGTTATATTTGTTAACACTGTTTCTATTTGTCAAGTGGCTTAAGATAGCCAGTACCTGGAAAGAATATTGAAAGAAAGGCTATGGCACAGTCTGCTGCTGGTTAGGGCAGCACTGCCTTAATCCCTGACTGATCATGATAACAGTGGACCAGCCAAAGAGTTCTCCTTTTCTTCTTGAAACCATTGCATTGGAGAAAGCATGAGGGGAAAGTCCAGTGAAAGGACAGTGACTGGCCTAATTGTCAGGGCCAATTAAATTTTCTACTCTGTATGATCTCCTCATTTAAGACACAATATGTATAATTAGAGGCTCTCTTTGTGACTCATTTGCCTAGTACTTCCTGCACACTGTTGTCTTGCAGTTTTCATATGAGGCAATGCTGAAGAAGTGACAATGAAAAGCTTGATCAAAAAATGACAGAGGGTGGACAAAAAGAGGATAAAGGCTGTGTGTCAAAGCTGTAGGGGAGCTTTGGTTGATGATTTAAGCATTCCAGTGATTGTGGCTGCCAATCAAGTAACTGAACAGGAAGACTTCAGGATTGACTTTGAAGGTTTCGTGGAGCTCTCCATTCCTGACAGACAGTGCTGTTTATTTAATTGGACTGTCCTTCTGTCATCGTCCCTGCACAACAGATGTTACACTAACTAATGAGTAGCTGGGCTCACTTTATGAGGTTAAAGTTGAATCCTTCAACTCCCTTATCTTGTTCATCCCCTTCTTGAAGCACAAAGGGTCAACTTTAATCTGTTGCAAGGTTCTTTATGCATCTGCACATGTGCACGCGTGTGTGTGCTTGTGTGTGTGGAGAGGGCATGTTTATGTCTGTCAGATCTCTGCTGTATGTCTCATTTTGAATAACCTTGACCACCTGCTCTGTCACCGTATATGGTGGGAGATGCAGAGAAAGAATACAAAAAAAACGTGTTGTCACGTCCTAACTTATAGCACAGTGTCCAAAGGCGCTCATTTTCATTTTTTCAAACATGTCCAGCTTGGCTAACTGCCAATTTAGCTGTCCTTTTCCCCCCATCTCCACACACTTTGCCCTGTAGTTAAGCAGGGACGATGTCCAACTCACCTCTCGCTTCACGTGGAAGCGGTAATCATATGTTCTGGCCTGGACATCCGCAATCAAGTAAAAGTTTCTCAAGCCCTTTGAGAAGACAAACGATGTGTAGCCAGTAAACCAAAAGGACATTTCATGTAAGGGATTGCTTACATGTGATTAAACGCAGGGCTGTTATTGGCTCTTCTGGAAATGTCCTATTTCTCCCAAACTATCTGCGTGAGAAATAGTCAGTTTCATTGCAGAATCATGATTAATTTTTTATCTAGAGTGTAACATGTAGTTTTAGTGGTTGTTACAAAGCTTTGTGAGTTTAAAGAGCTTAATCAAGTTTAATCCATTCTCGAGTGGATGTTTCCAGACTTAAATCTCATTGTGGAAAGTCATGAGATGCAGTTTGTGGTTTAGTGTGAGGTTTGGATATTCAGACTCCCTTTAAGAAATATATGTATTGTAGATCTTTGGACAAATGTACACACTGAATAAAATCAGACAACAACTTTGTTTTTTTGGTAATATTCCTCTATTTATCTTTAGCAGCATGCAATTACCTTCCTGGGGCTCAGGGAGCCCACTCTCCCACACAAAAACCTGTTAAACTCCATGTGGCTCCACTGACTCAGAGAGACCCCCATTGAAGACACACAGAGGGACAATTATTACCAAATCCAAGTAGTAAAACAATGAGGCGCATTGGTGCAACTGGAAGATTAGCACAACCTTACAACATCAACATGGATTGATTAGAGGGCTGTCTTTGAAGGAGGCCCTAAGACCAAATACTATGAAATATCCTGAAAACAATGCAATGGGCTTGTTGCTGGAAAAGTGAGCCATAATGGCACCTTGTTAAGAGTTTCTTAATTCCTATCTTTGATTTTCTGCAGGTCATGAGTGGTACAGTCCGAGAGATCACTGTAACTACTGATCCAGGAACCCCCTACTTCCTGCGAGTAGACTGGGCCATAGACCTGGGTGCTGGGTTCACACTAGCCCTCACTGATGGCAACTCAGCATGGATCGGAGAAGGTAAAGATTTCAGTTTTGCAAACAGTACAAAAACACATGAAGATTCGAGGACCACTCAAATTATTCACAACACAACAGTCTCAAGCCACGTTTCTCGTGATTGAACCCACAATTTTAGGCTTATGTGTGCACCTTTTGACCATTGACTAGATTGGGTTGCCAACAGGCCTACCATTCATCAGGCTATCCAAACTATGTAGACACCTGGCTGAACCCCATCTCATAATATTGTAATTGTTGGTCCTTTACCCAGAGGGACAGCAGTGACCTTGTTTCATCATCCCTCTTCACTCCTATGCTGCAGCTTACAGGTGTATAAAGTAGATTAAACTCTACAAGGCTTGTCTTTGTATGTGCAAATCAGTGTTCAGTGTGTGTGTGTGTGCTTCCATATGCACGAGTACATTTTCTCTGGAAGGACACCTGGAACATAACTGCTCCCTAGTTTTCTATTGCTGTCCATCTGCAGAGTTGACAGGCAGAGATGGGGTTGTGACAGCTATGTGCGGGCTTCTGGGTCGTCAGTGTTTCAGTGTTTGATGTGTTAATTGGGACCCTCAACCCCGTGTGAGCAGCTGTGCAACAGCTGATGACATTCCCCTTGGTTTCTCTGCTTGCTTCCTTTTAAATCTGTCCATGCATTTCTACATAATTAATGTTTATACTTTGGCTCTGCAGTCTGCTATCACCTCCTTGCCCTCTGTCCGGTTTCTCTCAACGTACGAATGTACGACTTTAAAATTATGCAAAAATGAGAAAAATGCCTTTGTTGTGTACAGTTTCAGAAGATGAGGTGACAAGAGAAGCCAAAGATATGGGAGTTAGGAGGGAAAGATATGTTGAGGATCTTCTTCAAGCACTAACAGGAGGTGAAAGAGGACGAGGAGGAGGAAGGAGACGAGGCGACGAGGAGGTGTATTCTTTCCACCTTACTCCAGATCACTGTCATCTCTCATATCAGAAGATCTGTAATGACATCTTGGTGAGCAAAAGCTTTGGGTACATTTTTATTATTCTCTGAGTGTTGTGAAATCTTAAATAAACTTTAAACAGACACACAATCAGCAGCTTTAAGGCTGCGTCCGTCCAGACAACAGACAGACACATAAAAACATTCAGCCCCCTCATTTATTTCAGTGGGACTGCTGCATTGACACAGTGGAAATGCCAACACAGAGAAAGATGCAGGGTTTCAAAAAAAGTTGAACCCCGCTCAACTTTTGCTGCAATGCAATGTCATCCGACATGTTGTCCAAGTAAATACGTGCAAGTGCACATTTCATTTGGTAGATGAATGCCATGTTTCTACTGTTTACCTCGCGATCGTTGTGACGAAAGATTTATGTATGTATGTATTTCACTGTGATAACTTTTCGGTGTCTGACAAACCTTCAAACTCAACAGTACCTGGAACAACGTGCCTCCACCAACGCCACCAACACTGCCTGGAGGTGGCACAAGTCTCAAAATTGCAGCAGGTATTAACCTTGCCTGTGTTAAACTGCTTACCTCTCTTGCCGACATAGGGCAAAAGGATGGACTGGAACTGCAGCAGCTCTAAAACTGGTGGCACTGTAGCTCTGTAGTTGGATATGATATTTGCTGGAACTGGTTTTGGGTGCTTTGCATCATTGGTCAGGGACACATCATACATGTAGTAATGAACCATCTAAAAGAGGTATGGAAAACTCATTAACTGAAGTGGGTAGTTCGAAACTCAAGTGTTGAGGAATCTGCTGTTAAAGATCAATTTTAGAAAGGTGTCATTCTTAATTATGTAGATCTATCAGTAGTTCACCCTTGAATTCCACAACATCATGCACTTCCCTTTTGTCACTGTTCCCTGAGGATAACTGCATCTAACGACATACAACAACATAGAAAGGAAGTCTTATTTTTTATAGGGGGCTGTTAAAAAGATAAGGTTTATAGTCTCCTCATATTGTAGCAGAATTAGAAAGGCTTGCCTTCAGGCCACTGTGGAAAATGCCACAGATAGGAATCATTCCGTTTGTTACCAGTCATCCACTAGCAACAGTATAAGGTAGTTGTCAAATGGCCATAGCTCGTAAACGTTTAGGGAAAAAGGTTTGCTGATTGAAAGTAAGGTGGAGCTAGCTTACGTTAATGTAACCAACACCCCCACATTAAAGCACATCTCTTTTTAAATTAGTGCAACAGTCACTGACAAAAAACGAAAACATTCGGACAGAGACATGTATTACATTCTGTGCTAAGGCGATTCTTACATAGCTCACAGTGAGTGACATGTTTGATGGAGTACCGGTCATGGTGCTTTCAGTAGATTTTGGTGTTATTCCTACAGACTTTGAGATGATGCTGTTGCCCCCAGGGAGCAGGTCACTTGGGGTTCTGGGACTGCTGTGCAGGTAGAGGAGACCAGAGGGAGAAGGCCAGGGGGTTAGGAACACTGTAGAGGCCATAAAACCCTGATTTATGGACGGGGCCGTCCCTATCTAACAATGTTAAACAACAGTTGATTAGAGCCTTTTTCTCTTCTTTCTCAAATGCCCCCTGGCTTTCTTTGTCTCTATGAGTGCAGGCCGTGTATACAAGTGTGCCTATGCGTGCATGTGTGCATGTGTCCGTGTCCAGATATGTGCGGACATACTGTTGGGTTAAGAAGACTAACAGCCTTTGGGTGCCATACTTGACAAAACGGTTATTTCCACTGTATGTGACTTTATCTCATGTAACCACATCCCATATTTCAATAATGAAATTATGATAGTAGTATACAAGTATACAAAAAATGGATATTTTAAACAACACATTTTTTTTGTTTTCTTTTTGTGGATGCTCCCTCTTTCAGACTCAGAAACACATGAACACAAGATTTCCCAAAATGTAGCTTAGCTCAGTTTAACTGCAAAATAAAATGAACAATGATTGACTAGTGTTACTACTAGGGATGTAATAGGGATACTACTGGGGACATCCCTAGTGGTAACATTAGTTAATCAAGGGTTTTTAAAATAATAGATAGATTGTGTCAAAAAAAGAGTACAAAATCAGTGCACTCAAATCACTGAAACTTTTTCTAAATGCATGTCATCACCAGCAAGTGAAATGCAAGAGAGACAAATAAACAGCAGCCCATTTGTATTTGTTTGTATTCCCAAATTAATGGTTTTGACATGCCATGAATGAACTCTCTCATTTGTGTAGGTGGTGGTGGGTTTTTTTGTTTTGTTTTTTGCACAGGGAGAAGTTGTTGCCAAAAGGAGCAACTTAGACCACACAAAATAATTGACAGTGGCCCAAATCTGTCCAGCCCCAAGTGTGCTTTTTACAAATTTAATCCATGCTCACATTGTTGCTGACAGTAATCATCACTGTGTGCAGTATGTGTGTGGTAGACACAAATCTAAGAATCCTGAGGGACTATTTGCATTAAGTGCAAACTACCACTCTTGTCTAACACCTGCTTCTTTTCTTCTTTTTTTCCCTTTGCTCTCCCTCATTTGCCTTTTTTTTTAACACGTCAGAGGTTATAAAGTGGAACATAGTTTCTCAGCCAGATAATTTCAGGGTGCAGAAATGACCAAACATGAGGCAAGTTTCCTTTGAGAATAAAATAAAGGAGGTTAGAGACAGAACAGGTGGTGAACTTAACCTGACATTAATATTTTATGAATATGACCCCCAGAACTTGTAATGATGAATGTAATTTGGGTGTTTGTTGTTAAACTACTACTAAGCAGGTGTTTTACATGGCTAAGTCAGACATGGCTAAGGATACATTATCTCCTCCTTAATGTCTGTTTAAGTACCAATCTGTCATTGGTGGGAAAATAAATATTCCAGGACTGACACTTGCCAATGCAAACACTTCATGTCCTTGCAGATTAAGGACTTTGGAGCATTTAAGGAGAATTACCAGATCTGTACATCTGTTTAGGCCTACCTCAATTTGGCTCCCAAATATGACACAAACAACTTGAACTATATATTTTTTAAGTTTAGCGTTTTTTTTTTTATGTAGGCCTAATTGTAACTTCACTGACATAAGTTGATTACACAGTTGTGCTATGATTCTTTAATGTGGCTTACTTTATTTTACATCAATCAGTTATTACCTTCGTTGCCTCTCTATTTGTTTTGTAAAACGTACAGACTTTTTTGATTTTATAAAAATGTATTTGAGTAGTGTGGTAATTGAAGTCTGGGTGGATGAATGTGGCACTGACGGTTCCATGTTTTATGTTTGTCAAATAGAACTTGTGTTATAGTTCACTGGGGATTCCAGCTGCGCGGTACGACGCAAGCCACAAAGTTCACAGGAATATTCCAGGTTTTCTTATTGTAATTGAAACATCCCAAATTCTGAAGTGTGAAATCATGCAAAATGTACTTGTGAGTGGGTTTACACATTTGCGGCCTTTGTCAACATTATTTACAAACATTAATAATGGGCATTGATCATTTTTAAGTGTGGGGTGTTCCATCAAATTAGTAATAAAGACTAATCTACCGAATGAGAAAGGAATTGATATAATGGGCCAAAAGCAAAAACATTACAGATAAAATGATGACAATACACGAATAGGTGACCTATTTAGCTACTTTTATTGTGGTTTCAGAAAAAAAAAAAAATCTGCAGTCATTCAAACATCAAAAGCAAAAAGGAGAAATTGGTTACATGTTTGCCTTTCATAAACAGTAGTCAAGGTTTTGTTCTGCTTTTAGTGTCTGGGAAACTGTGGTACAACTGGAAGCCAGATTTGAATCCTGACCGCATTGAAGAGTCTGATTCACCGATGCATCTCTCCTGCTGTCATCACCAGCAAGTTCCACCTCACAGTAGTTTTTCACTTAGTTGTGGTTTGTCTCTGCGGTTGATGTTTACAGTATTAATGTGAGTAAACCTTAATAATGTATCCCTGCTTTGCTACAAACATCTCTGAACCCAGTATTTTAGGCAGATACCGAAGTTAAATTAAGTATTTAAACTATTTTCCCCCATTATCTGCTCTCTTGTTGGTACTGAGTCGTAGCATGCCCTGTGTTTATGGGAACATTCATGTTATCAGGGATGGACTGAGTGCTGTCGCTCCTCACTTCCTGCTCTTTATCTGGCCTCTTGCCTCTGCATGGCGGACAAGGGAGCTGATGGGACAAGCTGATCTCTACTCAGTGCCCACACTTCCCATACTGAACACCCTTGCCTGTCCTTGAACACTGTCTCTTTGTCATCATGCACATAGTGCTTACCAACTCACTTCCCTATTCCCTTAATTTTCTTTAAATAGAAAAGGGACAGAAATAGGGGATTGGACCACTGACATGTTGGATTGGACCACTATATTTTTTCCCTCATATGAAACAAGATACTAATATAAACATTGTGAAAAAGTATTATTATGAGCTAGAGTTTTTGTTTGCAAGTGAGATAGATGAACATGCTAGCTCCAGCTCTAGCTGGAGATTTCAATGATGCCACCTTACCTTAACATTACTGATTACTGGTTATTGATTAATGGGAGTTTTTGTCCTCTAATCCATGGGAATAAATGGTGGGTTTGGTCTCCAGCAATGTGTTGGACCATGAGATAAAGAAAGCTTTGTGTCCTCTGTGCCCACAGTGTGACATCATTTTCACTGGGACTGTGTTCTTTTGGCTTTGTCCTCCACACCTACGTCCCCCCTTCTCCACGGGTGTGACCTTATGGTCTGGCTAGCTGTCGGGAGACACACACACAAACAAGCAGTTAGACCACACACACATCGGACCACGTTGTAATGTCGGACAAATTTATCCTGAAATCCACATATTTTGCTAAATCTCAGATCTCGGTGTGTTTTGTCTCTTTAGATAGATAGTTATATACAGTATGCTTCATCCCAGGAAGTTTTTCAGGGTTTTCAAGGCCATGACACAGAGACGTATGAAGCATCTCATCTCACTTTAGAGGTTTTTTCCTCTTCTGTCTTGTCCTGTCATGTTAGCGGCATTGATCTTTTAATTGAAAGTCATATGTCAAATGCTGTTAGAGGCTGAAACAACAGCTATGAGCGCTTTACTTATTGTTGTTTTAGTCAAGTAACACAGTAGAAAAATGTGGCAGTGGGTCAAGGATCACAGACAAACAGTCTGACCTCCCACACATTGGCAGAGGCTGGCAACAGTGTGCAGACTGACCTTTAACTTTATCTCTGTGTCTCAGGAGAGAAGCAGAAGCTCAAGAAAATAAAGAGAGCTTTTTAGCCTTTTTTTCCCCAAGGAACAAGGAACTTAAATCAGTAAAAAAAAACAAACATTCATCACTATCTATCACTGAATGCTGCTTGTCTACATTTTCAGATTTATATCTTGTTTAGTGCATCCTTCCTCTTTCCATGCTGCCCACATTAAGCTTAAGGTAAACTTTTGGTGATCTGGAATTCACATGTTTACTGCAGTAGGTCATCTCAGAAACCCTGAAAGTAAAGACAGTGAAACACACAACCTTTGGTATTTAAAAGTAGGAGCGGAATAAATAAACAGCAGCTGAGTGTCTTTTCCAATGTTAATCCAGTAAATAAGGGTTGTGCTTCCAGCAGTTTAGATATCTATATCTGGTGTCTTAAACTGGTAATACCATGTTAACATGCTGGTCAGGAAGATTTATGGTCTTAAACGGTGTCAGTGGGTAAAACTGATGACAAAGTTTGACAAAGTCCCAGTCATTATGATGGAGTGAGACTTGTACAGTAAATGTAGGACATTACAACTTCTTAAAAGTGTGGTAATATTAGTGTACTCAGCATGTCAGAGTCCAAAGCCTTCACATTATCCTTTCTCACACAGCTGATTTATTGCCAAATGACCTTCCTCTGGAAGTACAGAGGAGCTGTAGGCACAGGTAGCAAGAGGTAGAGGAGGGGTTTGAGGAGAAGACGGAAGGGAGGTTTGAGGTAAGATCAAATCTTCTACATTTATCACACCTCAAAATTGTGCAGCTCTGCATTTGTGCATATAGATAGTAATGTGTAGCCTACTGTGCAAGTTGGTGTATCTTTGAAGTGGACGTGGTGACTTGCACACTATTCAAATTCACAATCTTAACCAAGCCAAACATCAGCCATTCTTGCTGGGCCTCTTCCTACACTAGTCTCACTGTTTTTTATTAATGGTGGACCATCTTGCACAAACACTGAATTACGACTATGTCAACTTGTCAATGACTTATGAAGCTCAGTGTCACACAAATTCCCTCTAAATCCCTTATAGGGGCCTGCACTGGATCACTGTGACATCCTGATGTTGCTCTAGACTTTTATGAGTTCTTGGGAACCTTATCCTCCTTAGATCCTGGGTGGTCTCCCCTGTGTCCCGATCCTATTAAGTTGACATTTGTTAAATCACCGATTTCCTTGTTGTGATCACGCTGGGTATTATTGGCAGCACTGGCACTAAATAAGCATGTGATTATGCAAAGAGACTTTTACAGAATTATCTCTTAATCTACATTCATTTTTATTGTGGAATGATAATAAATGGAGTCTTTATCTTTGAGCAGTCAGTAAGCTATAAATTCACAGAGCAGGGTTTTTGACCACTAGCAATTTTTTGATGAGCGACCCCTGTTTTCTTACCTCATGCTCAAAACGCACGTGAGGATGCACATGAGCCCTTGTGCTCATGGTGTGCATTTTGCTTATTGCGGAGGGTGGTAATGCATCGAAGCTTGGTGGCGTTCAAGCCCCTCAAAAACACAAGAAGATCACATGTAAACAAGACTAAGAGTCTAAAGGCACACTAGCGGCTCTGTGAGACTGTAGTTAGGGACAGCTATCATGGCTAAAATAATGCAGAAAGGATTTGGCAGGAGATACACAGTAATAGAGTTAATATTGCTAATTGTTAATATGTTAGTATTTCATGTACAAAACATTACAGAAAAGTTTGTATTTTGAGAGGTGACAAAGTGAGAGGGAGGAGGAGAAAGAAGAGAGACAACAAAATTTGACATTGAGAGAAAGAGACTGCCAAAGAACAGAGGATCGATTGAGACAGGCAGGCGAAGGTAATGAAGCTGTGGGAGCGATGTGAAGTGAATGTCCACTCATTGAAACATGTTCAGGTTCACTAGTGGAAGGGAAAACAGCTGTATGGCCTGCCAGGACAGCATCGGCCCGGGACAAAAATGACAAGAATTTTATGAGAGCTTTTGAAGATGGCGGCTTTATTACAGTGGGTCTGCGACCTCAACGCAGCTCAGTAAAGATTTAGTACCTCATCACCTTCTGGTTTCCCATTGCATCATGAGTAGTACCTCTATGTGTGTCTGTGTGTGTGTGTGTGTGTGCATGGGAGAATCTCCGAGGCATCAAGCAAACAGAGATTGTGCATCTATTTGAAAATATGTTTGGTGTGGCAGCTTTGATGAGCAGACTTGGGGTATTCTGTATTTAATTATAGCTGTTTGCTGTAGATTTAGTCCTATTTTATTTAAAATTGGAGGGCTACGATGGAATTTAGAAAATTTAACACATCAACTAAATGTTAGAACATTTGTCTGTCGCCTGTTGCAATGCCTCAGCCCTGCTCTGTGACGTGGTGCCAAAATACAAACCAAATGAGGAATGTTTTATTACATCTGAAGCCTGCCTGTGATTCCAAAGAGTCACCGACAAGAAGCAACAGATAGGAAACTGTGTGCTCACTTGCATAGTTTACCAGTGACCAATGAATTCATCCTGTATTTTTCCCAGACAGAGGAAAACACCTCATCATCTTAAAAAGTCTCCAGCTTCAAAGAAAATGTGATGTAATGGTTTGTTGCACCTGTATATTGCAGAGCTTCTTGGGATGACATTAAGGTGCAAATTCTTACTCATTTTTCACTGTAAGCAGGTTTTGGAAGCTTTAGTTGTGAGCATATGGTTATTGCCTTAAATCCATTAAACTATGCTTCAGTTTTCTAGCCCCTTACTTATGCCATGGTTGTGGTGCCAGATGTGCTTTCCCCAGGTAACTTCCTCCAGCTTCTCCTAGAGGATCCCCAGGTACTCCAGGGGCAGCTGGGGAGATGTAGTCTTAAATCTGTCCTGTTGTCTCCTCCCAGTCGGCATGCTCAAAGGGAGGCACCCAGAGGTTATGCTTACCATGTGTCATGAATGACCTTAACTGTCACCTGTCAATGCAGAGGAAATACGGTTGAGTACTGAGGTCCTCCCACATTGCTGACCTCCTCAACTGGTCATGAATAATGAAGCCAGCCAACCTGCAGAGAAAACTTTATTGCCTTAAATATGAACTGATGCTCATGCAATTTGTAACGTAATACTCCAGTCTTATTTGATCTTGCTCTCTCATTTTCCTTCTCCTTTTTCTGCTCATTCTTTCCTTCCTTTCTTAAGGTGCACTTGGGTTCTGTGGAGCTCCAGCCAGCTCCAGACCCTCTAGAGCTGAACCGGGAGATGATTGTCCAGTCCCTAAAGCGCAGTATGGATCTGGGATCAGAAAACTGCCAGCTGTTGGAGGAGAACCGTAGACTGAAACAGGAGCACCAGAGAATACTCAGAGAGTAAGGATGAGGAGGAAAGCAGCCCTGTGTTTTGTGCTGATGGATTAAAATGCGTGTTTGTGACAGAATATGTGCTGGAGGGCAAATGTCAAGTTCAAATGGAAAATACCCTGACAGAATGAAGATGTTCAGCGCTGGTATTTGTTTGTCGAATGTCTTGTTTGCATGCAAGCTCTCTTTGCTTTTTAAGTCACGCTGCCTGCTGTTTATATCCACAGCAGTCACCCAGCATGACATCATCACTCGTCGCCCATTTGACAGCATTGAGGGTTCCACCCATCCAGCCAGTTACAAACTGGGACTAACAAGTGATTCACTTGTATGTCTTTCATTTTGTATATTCCTGGTGCTTGACGTCTTTTCAAATAGCATTTTTTGTGTAATTGTTTAGCTGCTTGTTCATTCCTTGGCCAATGAATGGAGCTGTGCCATAGACGGCGGATAAGGGTGACTTATGTCTGCACAGGGTGGAGGCAAACAAACATGATGTGTACAAGTGGGAGTCCATTTGCTTGCATGTATGTTTTTGCACATACATTGGTGTCTGCGTGTTTTTCTCACCAGGCTGGAGAAGCAGGTTCAGGATAAGGAGATGTTGGAGAGTGAGCTGTACTCACGCTTTGTCATGGTGCTGAACGAGAAGAAGGCCAAGATCAGAGAGCTGCAGAATGCTGTCCACCAGCTCCAACAGACCGATGACCAGCAGAGAGATGAGGAGGGGAGACAAAGGTCAGCAGACAGATTTTACATGGCTTCCTCTAATTCTGGCTAACTTTTCTGCTTTAAAATGCAGATGAACCAGTGAAATATGTATTGTTCTGTGTTTCTCACATTTTTTAATTTTTTTATACACAGGGTCTATAAATATATGTGGTCATTACAAGAACTTCTGGGTCTGATGAAATGCTAGCTACCAGGTGTTACCTTGAAGTACATACATACAGTAAAGATTTGTCAATTGCATTGGGGGATTCAAAATGTTCACAAGGCACAGAGTATTTGACTAATTTACATTTCAACTGATATGATTTTTGATTACGAAGCATCCAAAATAACAATTTTCCTAAAGCAAGTCTTACCTGAAAAGAAAAGCAAAAACAAAGCAACAAAGTCAGTGGGGAAGGCTGCAAATAATGATTATTGTCACTATTGATTAATCTGCCAATTATTTTCTTGACTCATTATTTGGTCTATAAAACATCAGAAAACACAAATGCCCATCACAACTTCCTAGAGCCCAAGGTGATATCGTCAGATGTCTTGTTTTGTTGACCATCAGCTTAAAACCCCAAAGTATTCAATTTACTATAATGTAAGACAAGGAAAAGCAGCTAATTCTCACTTTTAAGAAGCTCGGACCATCAAATGTTTGACTTTTTTTTTTTGGAAAAGTGACATAAGCGATTAATTAATTATCAGCAAAGGTGCCGAATAATTTCCTGTCCATTGATTAATTGTTGCAGCTCTAGTCTTGTTTTCTTGCGAGTACATGCTAGACTGCCTGTTTAATCTTAAATAAGAAACACTTTATAGTGTGGCAATTCATTTAGCTAATTTACTGTGTAGCACAGAGAATTTTGAGTAAAGAGTAAATCAACATATTTAGGTCATTGCTTTAGTTGCACACTTGCATGTTTTGTTTCCAAGCAGGTTAGCACATTGCTGTCAGATCTGCGTATATGTTTGCCACACCTTTGGCTATCGCAGAACACAGACGGTGGCTAATAAAGCCTGTGTTTGTCGTATGTACGATCTTCGAACCCACAAAAATGCAGAACCACAAGGTAGCTTAGTCACTTGATTCACACTTTATTATAACAAGCATGGATATTGGACCGGGGTGTAGCAGTGGAGAACAGGCAAGGTGGAGATGGCTGAAGAGGCAGGCAGACAGGAATCCAGAGAACAGGAGCTGATCACCAGCACAGGATAATCCTTTGGGCAGAGCAGAAGACAGGATCAAAAACACGAGGAAACAAAATATACTTGCAAAGTAGTTAGCTGTGTATTTCTTAGCAGAGCCTTGACGTAGTGGTCGTACAGTGTACGGGGACGATCTGGCGTCGGTGTAGTGGAAGAGTCTGGCATATAAGCTGTGGAGACTGATGAGTAGATAGAGGACAGGTGTGCTGGTGATCAGCAGCAGGTGAGGATTCATGGAGCCGGTGACACACACACACACACACACCTACAGACAAGTAGGGGACACACAGGAAACACCAGGAAGGGGAAACAACAGAGAACACAGGGCTGAAGAGGCAACAGTGGCAGACTACCACAGTGTTATATCTTCCATCATTGCAGGCCACAGTGTATGGATGGAAGATTTTACTCATAATCGCTGCTTATGTGTCTGGCTTTGCCACCGTCCCTTGAGGTCAATAATATAAAATATTGAAAGATGATTACCCCAAGGTTTTGCCAGCATAGTAAAATGAGATGCTGTATTTTTTGAAGCATATTCATGTGTCAATTCAGTTTCCCTTTTTTGTCTTTCCACACTCTCCCTTACAGACTGATTTTTCTACATAAAAAAAACTCTTCTCTCAAACTTGTGTCATTTCCTTTAGTGACATTGGTGAAGATGGCAGTCAGGACAGAAGAGAGGAGACAGTTCAGAGCATCCATCCATCTCAGGAGTCAACTATCCTCATCACAGGTGTGTGTGTGTAGTGTAGTGTTAAGAGTGCAGTTTTTTTGTTTTTTTTTTTTTTACTTATCAGAGGAAAAACTGCTCCTAAGCCCATTATATAAACCATTCTCTGCCAACCCAGAATGAATAATTGTGTATTACAAATGAATAATATTCAAAAGAAAAATAAAGTGATTTCATATTTTCCTGCGTTAAAATATCTTGCAACAGCAATATCAATGACTCTGAATAACCAGATTGAAACATCTGCTTGCCCTCTAATTACTCAGAATAATAAATAACAAAGGCTTTTTCTCAAGGGGTAAGGCAGAACCTAACCAATGCAGTTCATAACATGATGAGAATTGGCAGTTAGCTGTGTGTTTCTGACTTAAAACGCACAAAATGTGTGTGAGTTTGATCGCAGAGCAAGCCTAAGTATCATTTTGGTTCAGGGGACAGGATTATGATTTTAGTGCATAAACACAAACCTACCAGATAACACATGTATCAGTTAGAGAGGGTTGAAGTTGGGGCCAAATAAGCTAAATGCTGAACACTTTAGGATGTGGCAGTTTCAGAAAGTAATTTAAAATGTAAAGTCTTCAGAGGCTTCCTCTTTTGATATAACTCATTTAGGACTTTCTCATAGGTCTCCGTTGTAGAAATTTACTGCTACACACCATCAACACATTGTGCTCCAGTGTTCCACTTATTTACACATGCACCATGTTTTGGTGGAGCAGGGTGTGCAAATATTGAACATAACATTTTCGCCCATTCCCAGTACTCCTTGTGATGCCATAGGTCACAATGTGACTCAATATTGGTGCAGACTCTCAGTGAAACTCTTGAGTTTTAGCTTCTTCCTCCAACTGATTTTGCAGTCCAATAAACCTGACAGCTGAATGTAATTGATTAAGTAAGCAGGGGTTTTTTGCGTAAACTTAAAAGCACACACAAGCAGAGAGTATACCCTCGGGTAGCCGGGTTCTGGGAAACACTTGTCAGTGAGTCATATACCCACCCAGCGAAGTCTGCTGTGATTGCTCTGTTGTGATCAACACGGCCGGCCATGAGGTGGTCTTCCCTTTCCTGCATCATGCAGAGCAGGTGTGATGTCACATCTGCTGAGTCATACCGCCCTGCACTACAGAGCTGGGTTCTGCTGGGATAACCCACTGCTCGCTCTCTCAATGGCCGTGTTTGTGTTCAGAGCCAAACTCAAGCCCCCCCGAGAGGATAATATAGTTGCAAAACACATTGATGTTGTAGTGACTTCAGCAGGCTCTGTTGTTTGGCTCTCATTTTCTGCACTTTCTCTCACTCACACACGTACACACACTCTCCCCTTCATGCTCTCTCACCCATCCTGGCTTCAGTGAAGATGGATGGAGGTTGTAGATTGTACGGTATGGGTCTTGGCTCACACACTTTGTCGTTTGCAGTCCAGAAGGGTTTTACAATGCTTTCTTGTGTTTTCATCTTGTCGGTGAAAATCACTCGGCACCAGCACTTATCTCGTATCTTCGTGCCTTAATGAACTTTGTCCGCTTCTTCTCTACATATTCTGAGCTTTTTAACATTATGGGTCTGCTTTCCAAAATCGTTGTGGTATTTACACAAACTCAGCTGTCCAACAAATCAGTCTCTGGGCGTTTCTCTCTTGGCCAAATGCACCGTGGTGGAAACAAGCCATATTTTCATGTCAATGGCTATTACAATATGCTAATGGGTTCCTAATGCATTGTTACTCCTTCTTGTTTACAGAATATTGTGCAGCTTTATACTGGCAACCCCAGCAACCAACTAATTCATAGCCATCTTCACAATGAGCTGAGGACATGGAACATACAGTATGAGCCACGACAATCTTTTGTGTTTACAAATTCTGTAAACACATATGTTAAATAAGTTAAGTAAACTTTGATAAATCTGTTCAATTTGACTCCCCGCCCATTTGGCTATTGCAGAGTTTAACCCAGATCAGAAACTGTGTGCACAATAGCAAATTGATGTTTTATTTGCATTTAGAAATCTACCCAAACTTTACCAACATAGTGGGCTACACAATTCCCTTTTGACATGCTTGGCCCCAGTTAACCCTCGTGCCTTGGGGTGTGTTTTCATATTGCCGAGGCCTGATAAGAGAGAGTAATGACAGAGCAGAATTGGAGACAAAAGAAGACACTCTCTCTCTGACTTGTTCCCTCCAGGTTTAGCATCTGATTGTGACAAAATAGGAAGCATATCACTCACAATAGGGTGACCGAAGATAAAAGAGATAGAGATGGAGGATGGAGAATGAAAGGAGAGGAGAGAGGCAGTGTGATTTAAGGCATCAGAGAGTATCTGAGAGGGTTGCAGTGCTAAGAGGGGGAAGAAAGAAATGGATACAAATTACGGAAATGGCCTCAGTCAGATGGACTGTTATGCCAGACTCGATTCGCTCTTCATTCATTTAATTTACCGTGAATATCAACAGTAGCATTAATTTCACCATCTTTATTAAAAGTTTTATCTCCTAATCAGACAGCATATCGAGCCTTCTAAGTATTTCTTTTTATCTAACACAACTGCGCAATCTGTCGATCTTTAAATTCGAATAGGCTAGCAGCAGTGTTAAAGGGCAAACAGGTGTGCTTGTATGTCTGTCCGTATATAAATAATTGTATCCGAGTGTGACCAGGCTTGTGTGGAATGCCAGATCTCTATTCCCGATAAAGGTCACAGGACTTTAGGTGTGGAGTTATCCAGGGTTAACAAAGGTTATCTGAGGCAATATGCCCTGCAACTGCCACAAATGTGCCACAAATGACACTGATGGAGAATCGGTTTTAAGCTATGAAGATGGAGAATTTGGGCTTTGGTAATGAAACCACCTAAGTAATCCCAAAAATTTGGAACAAGACAAGACATCAGCATGCAGGCATTTAGAGGCATTTGTTGAGAGGCATTTGAGGAACTTGCAGTCCAACAGTCAGAGGTCATTGTGAATAAAAGTAATATGATTGATTTTTCAAAATAACTGCTCTGATAGTCCAGGTATATTAGTGACATCATTAATTAAAGTAGCAACTGCAAAGTAATAATGTACTACTAACCACAGTATCAGGTGGTTTTCTCAACAGTTCTGTCTGTGTGTGTATTGTATATATTGTATGCAGGTCGTAATCTGGTGTGCCTGGGCATCTCTGTGGACCAGACTTTTTCTGATGAAGATGATGAAGATGATGAAGATGAACAACCGAGACGGAAGCGGAGGTTGCTTCATACCCCGAGCCCAGAGCCTTCTGAGCAGGATTAGTCAGATAAACTAATGCAACCAATGTATCATCATATTTGGGATCATAGTTGTTCTTGCCACTGCTTCCCCTTGATTACTTACATTTTTTAGTTCATGAAGCTGTTTTGTGAAGCCTCTTTTCACATACAGTAGCAGCAGTTCGGATGGGAACATTTAAGAGAAAACAAGATTACATATTGCAGTTTTCAGGTAGATCATATTAAGGCAACAACATGACACACAGTCGCTCCAGTCTTTTTGCAGTTTAAGAATAAGCTGTTCCATGTGGCTCCTAACCAGAGTTTAACAACAATGCAAGAAAATAATTTCAAGTTTAGTTTAATGGCCCTGTGAAACATTTTTCTCTTTTCCCTCAAATTTCAGTCATGACTTCTTTTCAGTTTCTGCAAAGTTCTGAAAAACCACCACAGTAACAGATGTGGGGCCCCCTACTGAATTTTCTGCCCTGCACATTTCTGTGTAATTATTCAACTGGTTGTCTTCATTTTACATCTTAGAGTATTGATTGCATTACTCATTAAGGACATAAAGTACTCCTCCTGCTGCCTCTGACCACAACACTGGTCTTAGATGTGGAACTGGTCTCCAGATGCTGACGAATAGATGCTATCTCCTCCTAATAAATAGAATGAGTTAAATGCAAGGGACATATTTGGGTTTTTTAAACATTTTCTTAGCAATAAACAAACTGAATGTTTTTTCATATTCTATCTATGGCATTTGACTTTTGATACTGTTCTGTTTTTCCCTTGGGATCATGAGTAGACTTGAAAATAAATTTCTATGGGTGTGAACATCTTAACAGCAGGACTTTATAAAGATGGACTCACTGGTGGGTCTGACAGAGTTTGACATTAATCAGCTTCTGTTAATGTTTGGATTTTCAGGGGTGTCTCCTGAACATCCGGCTCAAACATACAATGTTGTGAGGTCTGTCCACATTCAGCAGCTGCATGTTTTCTCATACTGTACTGATTGACTGCAATAGAATGACCAGAGGCTCTTGGACTGCTTCCTTTTGGGACTACACATGGGCTCAGACTAACATTGCATCTTGCTTCTACTGCTGCAAAAAAAGATTCTGAAAAGCAGCATTTACAACTTATGCACTATATCTGTAGTCAGAAAATACACAAATAAGTATTTTTAACACAAAAGTCACAGTAACATCTCCAGATTACGTGGTTGCATTGGGAAAGTAGGTATGGTATAATTGGTAAGTCACCTCTCCTACATTTGTTATAGTGACACTTCTTTTAAATCTAAAAACCTCATAACATCCTCCCTCAGCTTACAGTTGGCTAGCAAATAAGCAAACTAACCTGCGACTAACCAATTAAAGCAATAGCTTTTGAGTTCCAGTAAAAACATGCACTTATTCTCTCATTTGCACCCTCGCCTTTGCAGATTTCATTTGTTGCACACATCTTTTTCCTCTCTAAGCAACTAACAACTAACATCAACTTCTTGGGTAGGATACATGGTAATATAATTCAGCCTTGGTTCATATCAATATGTTGAACTATATTTCCCAAGTACATCTCCATATTGAGGGATAAAATATGACATTTAAAATGTTGTGTGTTTTATTACTACAAATTATATATTACCTCTAACTTTTTCCTTCTCTCTGATCTCTATTCCTTTCTGTCTTGTTTCCACCCTCCTCAATGAATAGATGACATCCAGGACTCATGAACATTATTAAAGCCCTAAATCTAAGGCTGTTATGATGAACAGGTTTTCTTGACCCCTATCCAGCAATGTGGCAAGCTACTTTCAGCTAGTCAACCCTCACCTCGATACACACAACCAAAAATCAGGCAACAGTGTCCTGGAGGTGTCACCAGATTTGATGCCAGATTTCGTCCCTGATTGTGAAAGCCAGAGCATGTTACTGCCATCTGGTTTGCTTTAACTGTGACAATTACCTGCCACAGCTCTCATGAGAGCTCTCATCTTCAATAAATCAAAAGACGAACAATTAATGGCACTATCTTTTCCTAAAGACTCCAGACCGCATGCTCTGTTTGGTGCTGCCGTCAAGACTTTGCCCAAATGCGTTAGTGCACATGTGATAGCAGGCACTTAACGCCCTCCAGTGCTTCCTCAGGAACTGATGGTGTTGCTGCTAATGATTTGGAGAACATGGCAGAGAATCTGGACCAGGACTATGGAAGACTTTGACTTCGCCCTGAGCTCGAATTTGGCTGCCAAGCCCCTCTGTCTTGGCTCTCTGTGAGACCGGAGAAAGAGTAACAACTACTGAGGGACAACAGGCTACACCCAGAAAACAGGGTGTCACCACCAAAGAACCGAAGCTGCTTTGTTGCTGCTTATTCATCATGTCTTGCTTATGTTTTTGTCCCTCTTTTCATTATGAAAATAAACTATATGCCATCTCTTTCATTTCCCCTTTGTAAACTAGCACTTTGCGAACAATAATTTGACCTACTCCTTTTTTTCATTTTCATCTGCCCTTTTATTCTGTAGAGGTTCTGTGGCCCAAACTACCTGATGGGTGTTTTGCAGAAGGTTAATAGGGTTATGTTGTCTCTCACTATCTTCACCTCCTCAACTCTTCCTTTACCTCTGCTACCAGCTCTAGGTCCTGAGGTCATCACAGTGTGTCTTCACACTGACAGTAAAGAAACTATTCAGGGTCTTTATCTGACCATTCTACCTTTGACTTCTGGACCTCCCTGCTGTCTTTTATGATTCTGATGATACCTACATGTCTGCTGAGGACCACAGGTGGCTGCCAGGATAATCCCACAACACGTGCTTGCTGGTTTAATAATCTCCACAGGAATGTCACACTGTCCTCTATACATCCCATTAATCAGTTTCTGAGGGTAATTTACAGATGAGTGCATGACAATGTGTGATGGAGCATGAGACAAAGTGTGAAAGATAAGGAGACTGCTGTATATTTCAGTCAGTGGTTTCATTCAGAATATTACGATAGCATGCTGATAAATGCAGAATATTCTAAAACATGCCTATTTGTGTTGTTTCATAATTTTGAATAGAACCTGGTGATAATATTTTTCTAAATGTTTCCATTTTTAACCAGTAGATTCAAGAATACATTTTTTAAAATTTGAAATATAACAAATGTTCCCCTGGAAATGCATTAAAAATACATGAAAGAGAAAGTAATATTTTAATAAATTAAATATGTATATTGAATGTTTTTCAAAAGTTTTTTGGGGAAAATATCTATTGTGAAATGTCTCACAAGATGTTAATTTCAACCTTACTGAAATAAACATTTCACTTTGCAATGTTTTTGCCTTTTCAGCATTTTCTAAATCATACATCATTGAATAAGAGTAAGTCACTGCAAGTGACACGTTGTGTAAATCGACACTGTGAAGATGTTTTTAATATAGTGGTGTACACTGACTAAGCCTATATTGTTGGCAAGAAGTTAACCTGAAGAATATTGACTCCTAATAAGAATGTAATAATGTAAGAATTATTATTAAGAAAGTATTCCATTCTAAAATGAGATGTCCATTTGCTGACTTTCTATTCATTGATACAAAAGTAAAGCTAAGAAAAGTAATTGTTTAAAAACAAAAAAACTTAATTATCTTGCACGAGCTGTAGCAGCGGTACATGGTGGCCTGCGTGGACACATTTGTATAACTAAAAAATATATATAATAGAAACCTCATACCACAGGTTCACCCAGCAGAGCCAACAATCTGATTAAATGTTTGAGTACTAAACTGCATACATTTACATGTAAGCAGAAAAAAATTTGTAGTGTGACAGCGCTAAACACCATAAGTAAAGAAAAATACATTCATACAGTAGTAGTACAAAGTCAGTTTGATTACCACTGGTTCCAATTTGAGCAGATGATCTAATTATTCTTTAAAGCACCCACTTAATTTGCATATTAATTTGGAAAAGTGACAGACTATCAAGCAGCACAAGTTCTTGTTGTGTTGGAGCCATAAAATCATTTCCAATAGTATAAGGCTTGGATGGATTTCCAGGGATGAACTTGCTTTGTGTTGGCTTGTTATCAGAATCAGAAACAGGTTTATTGCTGTTTACTGTTACTGTTTTCACATATAAGGCGTGGCGATATTAATGGGATGTGTACTGTCCATGGGGTGGGATAAGAGTGTGTCAGTGGGGGTCCCAGGCCTTGTTGATGGGGCCAGCTGCAGTCAGCAAGAAATACTATTACTACTACTGCTACTACTAGAAATACTACTAGACATACAGCACGTACATACTAACATACTAGCTTCAATTATATTTTGACCAACAACAATCAACAATTATATTTAAAAATTGGTAAATGTTTAACTTTTTGGCTATTGTCGCTTGCACTAAACACACCTGGGTGAATTCCTTTTAGTCTATTATACTTTGTGTACATTTGCATTCAGGAAAAAAACCCTGAAGTTACGACCACATGCCTTCTAGCATGGGCACTCTAGATCAACGGGCTACTCTGTAGCCCATGCAGCTGAAAGGGTTAACGCTGTTTGTGAGGGAGCGATGATGGCTGTGCCAGGCTGAAATTAAACATTCAGTCACTTTCTTATCATCGTCATTCACTTACTGCGTGCACCTGTAGGAATCCCATCATCTAGGGAAATGACAGGAGTCTTCCTGCTTTCCCGCCACAGAGCTGCAGTGAGACAGAGTGGTCTTTGTCTGTTGTTAGGCTGTGCTCTCACTGGTCACCGCCTTACACTGTAATGTCTAAAACAACTTGGCCTTACACAAACAATGTTTGAAAACGGAAGATGACAGCTTATATGGGAAAATATCATCAAATACTCTGTTATGAGTAACAGTTTACTCACCCTTCAGACATATTGCACCGATTGGTGTATGCTTCGACTTTTGATTATTGCACTACGGCCCTCTTGCTGTGTGATTCAACCAAGTTTTGTGATTCAGTAAAACGGCACTGAATTATGATCAGTAGAGCAATACATTTATAAAGACTACTGCTGTTCATTTGTTTTTTCTAACTCTAGAAATGTAATCAGTTTTATTGGGCCACTCATGTCAGACTACATTACCTGTTACTCCTTTTGCTCACAGTGGGAATCACTGCTACACATATGGGAGTAAAGCAGTGGGCAGGCTGTTTAAAACTGAGGGAATATATTTCAGGGCAATACAAAACCAGCAGTGAACCTCCCCTGCTCGACCAAGCTTCTGCTCTGTGTGTAAACTGTATGTGTGAGACCAAAGAGCTGGTCTATACATGTACAGTATATACCCATACATACATTTGACTCCTAGCATAGCCTCTATCTTCTAGTACAGCACAAAGACCAATCTAGTCATCATATACAACAACTTTCAGATGTTGAATATCCATTGATGATGTGGAAAAAGAATACAGTGTTACGTGCATTGTACATTTGGTGCCCACAGAGATATCATTGCTTCCGTACATACTGTAAAAGCCACATATATTGCAGCCATATACTGTATGTTACAGGTAAAACTTTATACTAATTATATTAATCTACACTGCATATTTAATGCTGACTTGTCTTGCAGTCATGGAGTCTTTTCTGCAGTGGTCTACAAGTTCTGCCAGTGGAAAAGAGTATCCGCTTTGTTTCAACCCAGTCATTTAAACAGCCTTTTGAGAATTACAGATAACGAGTGGTTTCTCTTTGAGATGCTGGTGTGAACTGATTGGCCTCATTATTTGAATTAAACCAAATGTTCTGCAGGTTTTAAGAGGATGGTAGTTGGACATTAAGTGTGTGATAATGACAACCTGCTGCAGAGTGTGCTCGAGGGAGACTTTCTCTTTTTTCACATTGTGAAGCTTTTATTAACTTTGTTAAGAAAGGTTCTACAGAAATATATATTTTCTTATTTTCTTTTATTGGAGTGAGCCTTAACGATAACATTTATGACCCTGTATGTATGAGAAGGTTGAGATCTGACTCACATTTTTGTTAAGATGTATTGCGAGTGCAAGTGTGTCACCATCGCATTTTTTCATGTTTTTACATGAGTGGTTGCTACTTGTAGAAGTAATGTACAGTAATGTAGAGTATAACCACTAAGCAATTTTAAATGTGTATGCCACCCAAGCATTTTAATGGATGACCAAAACTGATTTTTATTGCAGTTTTACCAAAGCATCCTTTAAAATGGTAATTGGAACCAAAGAAACCAAAATGACTTTCTACAGTTGACTTGATTTTCTCTCATGGCTGGGAATGCATTATGTTATTATCTCGACTTCCTCTTGGTCAGAGACCAAAGGATTGACGAGCTGTCCACATTGCCTTCTCTCGTGTAGGCCTAATTGCTGACTGGCTTAATAAGTGACTGTCTCACACACCCATTTTTTCTGTGGTTGAAGTACAGTGAGAAGCATGACTCCTTTGGGAATTCCACCATAGGGACTCATTGAATTTTCACATAATCTGCGCAAATATCGCCAGATCAAACTTTTCAAAATACCTTGGTGCTTTGTTGTCAGATATGACACTTACCCAATCTTTATTTGAAATGATGTAGAGTCCCCAGAGGTCATGTATAGGCTGATTACAGCAGAAGGGACGAGGTTAGAGAATTAAAAGTTCCCACAATACTGCATTATGTTTACTGCAATTGGCAAAGATCTGTGACGTGGGAATGGTCTGTTTCTGGTTATCAAGCCATTTTCTCTGCCCCCACCCTCTCTCTCCCTCTCTCTCTCTCTCACTCACTCACTCACTTCCTCTGTCTTTGTTCCTTTGCCATCCTTTCAGATAAAAGTGGTTTGCTAGAAGGTGGCAGATGCAGTGATTCATAAAGTTTCTGTTTCATAAAGTCTGCTGGGCCTCTCAAACAATCACCATTAGAACTTGATCCTTTCACAAGGGCTTTGACACTGAGGTTGGGTGGTTGAATCACAATCTGATGAAATCTTATAATCAATGGGAACACATTTGCCAGTTTCACAGATAAATGTGTTTACGTTTATGAAATTTAGGATTACAGACAAGCCTTATTGTCTTAGTGATTCAGCCTCCCCACAGCACCATGAGTTGTGGTTTTACCTGTCACATCTCAGGTGATGATTTATGTAGTTTAAAAAGATCTGCGTAACATTTTACCCGTGCTTACCTGTGCATACTGAATTGACATGGAGAGACAGAGGGAGACTCTTGTCAGCCTGCAAGCTGATCCCCACTGGGATCCAACATACTGTATCTTTAGTATAGAGCTGCAGTAGGAAAGACATTCCCTTTATAAAATGGAGCCTTAATCTGGTATTGTAGCATTTGGAGTTTTCTAACACCACATTACTGAAGTTACTAATTTGTTTTTTAAAAAGACAGAAGTGTGGAGAAAAAAATCAAGCATCAGATGAATAAAGAAATAAAAGGTAGAGCAGGTTGATTGCTCTCACTAGAGGCACCAATTAGTGGACAGCAGGACAAACGTATCTCTGTAACACCCCTCAGACTGACTGACAGTCCACCAGCTGTCACCACCATGACTGACTCCTGCTTGTTGATTGACACCTGGTACTGAGGACTCCAGACAGTCGTGCCACTTGTGCAGTCGTCTTCGCAATGGCCATGTGCAGCTTTTTCTTTTTTCTTTTCTTTCCTTTTTCCTTTCAATTATTTTTATGTTGTTCGGAAGTCAAAGAAACGAGCGGGTGTGGTTGGGTGTATTTGTGTTTTAATATGCGATTATTGGTTTACTGTTAAAAAATGTACACCTGTCTTACTGCTAATGTCATGTTTATTAGTAAAGTTTGTTGTTAAACTGTAAAACATCCTTCCTCACTACATGTCTTTGTCACAATTCTATAATAACCAAATTTGAGGGCTCAATGCCAGAAATGTTGCCAGAAATGAATATCAGATGATATATTGTTATTTGTGTTTTTTTTCTAATACCGATATCAGTGTCAGTCTCAAAAATCCCAATATTAGTCAGACTCTAGCCTGTATGCACAATTACTTTTTTTAATCAAGTTTCCCTTGTAGTACTTTTTCCTTAGACATTATCACTAAATATGGTTTTAATAAAACAAGCAAAACATACATTGACCTGATTTTGGTCTTGAAGAAAAATTATTAACATCAGTTCCTGTGCTGTCGTTTACCTCTCTTGGCGTCTCACTAAAGCTGAAGGGATCAGCCTCGGTGGTCTGGGCCTCCACACTTGGCTCCAAAGGATCACAGTTCCCGTCTGTCCAGAGGCAACTTAATTTTCCCACATTTTCTGCTCTAAACAGGGGGTTCACTCACAAAACAAACAGACCACAAGCTTGTTTTCCTGTACCTTGGGAAATCACAACAAGCTGTTTTTTCTCTCCATGTGTCACAGGTTTGGCTTTTCTTTGACACTTAATTTGTACAGCTTGTTTGACACCATTATTTATTAATATATTTTTCTTCTAGCAATGTCCAGAAGAGTTATTTTGTAATCTTGATGTGTACCAGTTGTTGGATGTTCTTGTTTAGTTTATTTATACAAGAGCAAACATATTGTCAAACATATTAGGTGATTCCAGATTTTCACTACTCAGCTTATAGCTTATACTTGTAGATACTGTACTGTATGTAATCGATAAAACACATTAAAATCAGAGCAGCTTTGGCCTTCAAAATTGTGAGTTTCAGCAGGAGAGATCCCTTGGGGTCGGAGAAATTTAACGCCCCTTTTATGCTGTCTGAGGTGGCATGGGGCCGGAGGTAGACCACCTTTATAGGTCATGTGATATGTGGGTCATCTTGGGGCCCGCACAGCGGATCACCAGGTTCAAACACTCTTTGATTGGTTCTTTGACTCATTGATTTGTGGGTACTGAAAGGCAACTGGACTTCCATGGTTACACATACAGTAGAGACCTTTTACATGGCAGTAAGTGACTTGCAACTTTTAACTTAACGATGACTCAGTTAAGAAGTTAAAGCAGTAAAATGATTAAATGTGTCCCGTAACTCTAAAACTGAGTAGTTGTTAACTATGCTGGGGTCATGTGGCAAATTCCATCCAGAATCAGGTCAGTTTGAGCTCTTTGTCAAGTTGTTTAGTTAAATTATGAAACCTGTTTCCTGGAGCTTTGACATCAGACTGCGATCTATCTTTGTCAGAGTCTATTATTGATTGTGATATGTGCACCTTTGTTTCCTCTGCATGCTCAGAGTTCAAACATGTCTCACACCGCTAATGATGTGTTTAAGTGTTATTTTCTGATTTTGTCTATTTTAATTGTCTAATAGAGACTGAATGCCACCATAAGTGGCAGGTTGTACATGTGAGATAGGAAATAAGTTCAAATTGACAACCTGTTAACTCCAGCCTTCCCTTTCTATCTCACCCAGTGCTTCCCTCGTCTCCTCTCTTTCTCAGAGTCCGGCTGTCCAGACCAGTCCAGCCTTGCAGAGGAAAGATGTACTGTGGGTAACTGGTGCTGAGCCCTGAGATGATTACAATGCACGCAGGTATGGAAAAGGCACCTACGACTTTTTACAAGGGGCCTTGGGCTTCAAGGGCAATCGTCTCTGTCAGAGGCTTATCACCTCTGCTCCCGCTCTCAGCTGGAGTGAGTGTCTTCAGAAGGCAACACCATGATTTTGAGCAATTAGTCCGCCCCACTTGAGTCAGCAACCAGACCTACCCGTTAGTTTTGATTCACGTGAAGAAGCCTATATGTCTTTCAGAAGCTGTCATTAAGGAACACTATAAACATTATACCATTGTGCAACCTGAACTGTTAAAATACAAAAGGCTCCTATGTATGTTGGTGGAAAAAAATATTTTTCTTCACTCTTAAAAATAACTAAGCTAAAATCAATATTAGTTTATGCACTGACAAACGGATAAAGAGTCATTAATGCTCACCTTGATAAGTTGCAGGTGCCTTTTGCAATGCAGTCTCAATTTCAATGCTACACAATTTCTCTGTATTGTGTAATTGTAAAGGAAAATGATAGCAAAACTGCACACAGCTTCTTCACTTGCACTTCTTACCGAGATCACTAAATATACATAAACAATTTCCATGTTTGCACTGAGATCCATTCTGGTTTAACCACAGATAGACAATAAATTGGATTATTCTGTCTAACACTCTGTATCAGACATATTCAAATTATTTTCTGTTCACTTAAGACAAACCGGAAGGGACACGTCTTATCCCACACTGCTGAGAGTTATAATCACTGCCAGACAGGAGATTACCTACCCCACAACGAACACACACACACACACACACACACACACACACACACACACACACACACACACACACACACACACACACACACAAGCTCAGCTAAGCCCTCCTACCTATCTAACAGTAGCCAATCGAGGTGATTATTAGGCGAAAGTTGATCAACTGTGGTCCAGCCTCTCCCCCGTGTGGAAAAGCCGAGCACAGAGGTTCCAGTTAACCACTGTTTGTTGATTTCCCTCCGTATCAGTAACCCATTTCCATTTGAGATGATCAATTTCTCTAGGCTTCTGTTCTGTAGATGAACTCACATTTTTTTTATTCTTAAGGCGCACTTTTTTGATACCCCCCCCCCTCCGTGCGCATCTCGAAATCCAATACACACGAGAGTTGGGCTCTGTGGGGTGGATGGAGTGAACTCCCTCACAATATTGACAGCAATGTGTTGTTGGAACAAACAGTAGGTTGTGACTCAAATTCAACCAGAGACATGTCTGCACCACCCCGTTTCCATTGCGCACCCTTGGATATGACTGGTGTGCTCTATGCATGGCACCAACGTGAGACTTAATTATCAAGGGTAGTTGATTATATACATTGCTTATACAGCAAGCGATATAAACATGACACTTCTAAAATAAAGGTTTGAATTTGGTATAATTCATTTATTATTTGATTGCTTTTATGCTAACTATATAAACACCAGATTTGGAGGTCTGAAGTGAAGATGCATTCACTCTATAATGACAGATGTGTTTCCTGCACAAATGATCCGCGTGATTTCGGAACAGTCTGATTGGATGAGAGTGTACCTCTCAGGCACAGGGCCAAATGAAGTCGCCCCCCCAAGGTGTCTCATTCACTTTTCGGATGGGCACGCTGCTCCTCCTCTCTCACACTGACGAAATAACAGTGTGCGTTTGGCAAAATTTAACTTGTTGCTTGCCAGCACTTCACGGTATCTGTCGCTTCGTTCAGAACCGGATCATCCCAGAGTGAGACCCTGCATCTCTGGAGCGTCAAGGAGAAGAGAAAGGCGCGCCAGGGAGATAAGTGCTGTTGCGCCCATTTGGAGTGGAAATTTTTGGGCACTTTCTACGCACGCATGTTAAGCACTGGGACTAACTGGATTTAAAGACATATATCAATATTTGTACATTTTATGGAATAAAACTCCTTTAAACGTAAGTATTTTTCTCTTCTAAGAGTTTGAACTGAACTATGAATTAAGACTATTGCCGTAAACAAGATAATTGGCTATTAATGCAATTGTTGGCTTATTTATTTCTCAATATGCAACATTTTATTATGATATCGAGCAAATGTTTGACAAATAAGACAAATCAGTCTATGTAAGTTAACTTCTCAGTCTCCAAATTATTCAACATGAACGCACCCAGTGATGCCGGGTTGTCCTTAGATAACCTACACTGGTATGTCCCTCTACTGAATTTGGCTATTACTCCACCGTTTTTTAAAATCACGCTTTACAATTTGAAATTAGAATAATCCATAGCATGTTATCCTGTCATAATTTCTGTTGAGCATCCACAAGCAACAGGTGTTTCTGTGAAGAAAAGAGAAAGTCGTAGAAACTGCACCAAAAGTCAAAGTTTTAATCAACTCCTTACTAAATGATAATATCAATATTTTTCGCCCAGTAGCAGATATTTCTGTTTCATAGTAGGGAGCATCTCCGAGCTGCACATAAAGGACCACTGGCTCCAACAATCTGATACCAATTATACGCCTGTGTGATGCTTAAGTGCTGAGCTTTCTTTGAATGACTTTTTTTCCCTAGAAACCCTTCTGCGACTGCCTGTAGTTTAGCACATCATTCTACAAATATGTATATATATATATATATATATATATATATATATATATATATATATATATATATATAACGTAAATCAGAAACAAATATGCACTGGGGGATATAAGATTATTAGTCCTGGATTTTTTCTTCTCTTATTGTCTCCCCAAAGTTTCATTTCATTATTTTCCATTAGGGTGGGTCCGCCGACTCGGGATAGACTTGTGGGAGTGCTGGCATTAAGTCACAATCATACCCACCCTGAAGTATTTTAGATGCTGATCTTTTGCCAGTTTCCAATATATAGTGAGTGTCTCGTTTTTATAGAGAACAGTTTGCTGCTCCCACTGCAACACACCACTTGTGTTTACACAGTGGGGTGGAAGTGAGGGCGGTGGGCTCACTGCTCCTGTCCTTCTGTCTCCATAAACTCTGCAGTTGGAGGAACTCAGGAAGCTTTTCCTCTCACCCCCACCACCCACAATGTCACTGAAAACATGAGCCTGGGTCATTATATATCATTTTTTGCCTCCAAGTCTTATTTTTCATAGGAACAAATAAGGGCTTTTCAAAGTGTCAACATATTTAAAAGAGGGACATCAGTCCATTATTGTCTAGAAAAAAATACTTAAAAATAAAATTTTAGATTATGTAATTCTGGTTGAGTATTAATTTGATTTGATATTTGATATTTTTGCAATGTTTAGATGAGGAACTAATATTTACACCATTGAATTTTTCTGAAACCCATGCATGACAGAAAAGAAGCAGACGACCTATTATGACTCAACAAACGTGGAAAATGTGGATGCACCCAAAAACTAAAATAAATGACATCTAAGACCTTGTATAAGTTGTTTTCTAATGCACCTTTTAAATTTTTCCAACAGATGATACAAAATATAAAGCATATCCTGTGGTTATATTTCCTCTGTGAAGCAGCAGCTGCAACAGGTAAGTTTTGAATGAGTAAATGTTTCTCCCTCTACCTTTCTCTCTTTTTCAGTTACTCCTCTCTCCTTCCCTCCTGCACCCCCATCTCTCTTCATCTTCCTCCCTCTCTCCCTATTCCTCCCTCCTTCTCTTCCTCTGTCCACCTCTGTGTGTTGCACCAAACACAAAGTCATTTGACATGGTCACATTCAGCTGGCGTCCGTGCTCTACAGCTTATCTGCAGCAAACTCAATGATGTGTCAGTGGTGCCTCGCAGCATTACAGTTTCACTCTGTTCTTAAAGTAGCAGACTGTGATAAGCCCCTTCCTGTCTTCTTCCTGTGAAACCTGCAATACTTTACTCAATGGTGAAGGTGACAGTGTTGCCGCTGAGATTTGGATCTCGAGCCCCTCCGGCCCCCCTGGCTCTCCTGGCCCCTAGTCCTGGTCTTGTCTCTGGGTATGGATGGACACCTTTCAATTAGCTCCCAGTCTGAAAATAACAGCTGGTTTCACCCCTCATCCTAATAAGGCCTTCTGTTAAAGCACACACACTCATGCCTCTGGGCTGTCCCACCACTGTTTCCAGAGCATTCCCCACATTGTTCCCTGTGAATGCCCCCCCCCCCCGCAAGGAATAAAAAGGTAAATCTTCTTCCTCTCCACTGGGCTAAGTGCGATTCAGCCTGTTGTCATTCATTTGAGTCTGGCATCCTGTCTGACATCCCCTTTGCTTTGCCTCATCACATAGAAGTGGAGTGAGACTGAGGTACAGTCCACAGCTTTAACTGTGGACAGACCTCAGTGGGGAGGGGGGCATTGTAACTGTTAACCTTGTCTGGTTTATCAGTAGAGTAGTTCTTTACAGTTACAGCATATTCAAGATTAAATTAAACATCCTTGCCCTGTGCTGCAATGTAAGTGTGTAACATTAGTAGTAAGCTACTTTTCAGCTTAGAATAGAGTAGGAGGTCATGAGGAGGGAGATATATTGTCCAGTGTGCAGCATGCTGATGACATATTTTACTTGTTTTGTGTGGGTCTACTTGTCATCATCAGTTAGTTTTCATGTAGGTGAAGGAGGGATTATTTGAGAAGGAACATGCACAGAACTGAGCAGTGGCATTACATGCAGTGATGCAACCATGACGCTACTATTTAACCAATTATCTTTAACTTCATACAAACATGCTGTACATACACTACAGTCAGTGTTAAATGGGTTCCCACACCCATCATTTTAGGGATGAGGTCTGACTTTCCAAAAGCCATTTTCAGGCAATGATGCATGTTTTTTTTCTTCTTTTTTTATTAGGCTGGGTGTAGTTGTCACTCCCTATCAATGTAAATGAGTTGTGCAGTTTATTAGTGACTACTTGCATCTGTTAGAATGAAAGTAAACAGAAGAGACATGTATTTGTCTGGAAGACAAAAAAATGAAGAACAGCAAAAATTAAACAAAAAATACAGTAGTGAATGAATTAACATGAATTGAAAATGAATTTAACCCTTTCACATTTTGCCTTTCAGCCTCCAACACATTATCGATAATCAGACCAGTCACTGGGTCCCTCTCAGGGAAGGTAAATCTTCCCTGCTTCTTCTCCACCATCCCAACTTCAGCACCAGTCATCAGTCCCAATGGAACAGCCATTTATAGCAGAGATTATTTGCGGATCAAATGGACCAAAATAGAAGGAGAAGTAGAATCCACAGTGCTAGTGGCACAGAATGGGGTCATCAAAATAGGTTCCAGCTACAGGAACCGTGTATCAGTGCCCAGTCACCCTGAGGATGTAGGCGACGCCTCACTGACAATGGTCAAGCTGCGTGCCAGTGACGCGGGCACTTATCGCTGTGAGGTCATGTACGGCATTGAGGACACCCAGGATACAGTTAACCTCGATGTTAATGGTAAGAGATTCATGATATGCTTCCCACGTCACATTGGAATCAGACAAAAGACTCTGAAATTGCTTCAACCAAGATACTCCCTGAATGTAGAGGGGGGTTGCTGCAAGGGCTTAATAATAGTGAAATGCGATACAAGCGGTGATAGAAATGTAAACGGTATGAGAGAACTTTGGGCGCCCTTCTGCTTACTTTGATAGCAACAGCTACCCAGTAGTTACGCAGAGTAACCACAGTTTTCAGTTGTTCTTATTTTAGAGGCGATGCACTCTTAGAAAGAGTCAGATGAGACTTTGGGTCCTTGTCCATATCAAGTACTGCAATGTTTTAATTCCAGTGTTCATCCATCTAACCCAATCCGCCATCAGAGCCCAAATATGGATGGTATTCCACATGTTGGTATGGGCAGAACAAAAGCTACAGAATGTTATAACCTCATCCACCCCTGTCATCTTGGGTTGAGCACTGAGCAATAACAGTATTCCCCAATACCCCTCATCAAATTTAGTTAAGTGTTAAATGCGGGGGTTACCAGTCCTCACCTTTTGTCATCATCTACATGTTCTCACTTGTGAAGTATTCTGGGAGATATAACTCATGTTTTGGGGATGTAGAAAACATGGGTGGGGGGTTACTGGGATAATTTTGGTTTTCACTGGTTTACAATCTGCGCAACCTCTTTTCCAACTATCTGCAATGTTAATTAGGACTATCAATCATATTATCTGCGTGTGTTTACTGTCCACAAATATGGGGATTTCAGGCCCATGGCATCATCTGCAGTTATCTTGTTCATTTGTGGTGAACTGTAGAGTATTTCGCTTATCCTTTTGGTTTATTGCAAAGTTCCCCCTTTCCAAAGACTCAATTATTTCACTCATGGTGTGTGCTTTATAAGACATTTGTCATGATTTATTGCACTGAAATTATGCTGATAAATTCCAGATCACTGTGTTCATGTTTATATACAAAACTTAATTATGTTTCAATTTTGGATAGTCATTTTTTTTTTTACAATTTGTTGCCAGGTGTTGTGTTTCACTACCGGTCAAGCACCAGCAGGTACACTTTGGACTACCAGAAAGCCGTCCAAACTTGCCAAAATATTGGAGCAACCATTGCTACATATGATCAGCTGAGAGCAGCCTATGAGGATGGCTTTGATCAATGTGATGCAGGCTGGATTGGCGACCAGACAGTGAGGTTAGCTGCATTTTAATTCTTTGTCGTAAAGTAATTTCTTTTAAACAACCCTGCTGTTCAGTGATATATATTTGACTGTATATATGTATGTAAAATACTTTTGCACAAAGGTAAGATGATATGACCTATGTATTATAATGGCTCTTTGTTTCTGTATCTGTACAGATACCCAATTACAAAGCCAAGGGAGGGCTGCTATGGCAACCTTAAGACTAAACCTGGTGTTAGATCATATGGAACCAGGAAACCCACGGAGACCTATGATGTATACTGTTATGTAGACAAACTTGATGGTAAGTCAGCCTTTTCTAGTTAAGTAAGTAATGAGGTGTCGTTTAGAGGCACTGACACACCCTCTGGCTGAAATGACGAAACCTCCAAATTATCACAGTGCTGAAGCAAATTACTTTTACAGCTTATAAAACTGCTGTGAAATTATTTTATTTGAGTACGACAATAAGTGATCTTTTATATTTTTTGTTGTGCCAAACAATTTCACGCATAGTAGGAAGGGAGTTAGGGTTAGAGAGAAGTTCCTAATAATTTGACTCTACAGCAGGAATCGAAATTCTCCAACATAAAAATTCACCAACAAAATGTGATAATGGGGTTTTTAAATGTCTTTGGCACTGCTTATGGGAAGTCTTCACACTTCACAGCCAACAGTCTTTTTCTGTCTGTTCATTACCCAGCCTGTTGCTGCTGATGGACTCCATTCCACTCGGAGTGTTTTATGAGTGTTAACATCCCTCTTGACACATCTAAACTCCAGTCAGCCATCTGTAGTTGCTCTTCTTATCTGGGATTTGTACAGTGCAGCCCTGCTACAGTACATAATATAAGTTTCAATTCTTTTGGCACAAGTTGCAAATCAATTAATTGTGAATATGAAGAGATCAGTCAGTATTGTTACATTTGTATTTTTACTGTTATGAGCATATGTAGACAATGGTGTCAGGGAACATCACCCCTGCCCCACAGCCACCAGGGACATGCACATACATCTTCCACTTAGCTCTTCAATCTCTCCAAGAGACTATATATGCATCTTTCACCTCACTGTATTCTGGGCCAGTATATGACGGGTAGGTCTGTTCTTCACACACATCAAACACTCTACTTAAGAGTTAATTGCTTTGATTTACTAAGTGTATGTTGGATAATTATTGTGTGTATTAATTGGCGATAGAAAGTAGCATAATAGTAGGCATTTTTTCTGGCATGTTTGCCTTTTTTAAATAGTTTAAAGTAGAGAGTTACCCAAAACATGCGGTGGAGAAAGAGAGGGGTGAGATGACATGCTACAAAGGTCTTCCACTGGAACTGAATTGGGGATATTGTGGTTATATCAGTATGTGTTTTAGACTGCTGGCACACCACAATGGCTTGGATATTCATTAGTATTATAATGTTAATTAATATCATATCAGTTTTCTGCCCTTATATATGTTCTAAGAACACAGACATGTTTGGCTGGTGTGGTCTGACATGCTTTAAAGTTGAATGGAAATGGCTAATGGTTTAAATTAACCATAAAAATTCATCATATATATTTTAAAGAGCAGACAATGTCCAACACAATTACAATGTAAAATAGTGATGTTTGGTTGTTGAAAGTGACTGTTTGTGGAGGATTTCATGTCTCTTGTTTGCTTTAAAGAGGGAAGAGGGATATTTCTGGGTGGAAAGCATCTCCTAATCTCAATGCCATTGTAAATCAATGAGATTAAACCAACATGGGACATTTGAAACGTTACGCCCAAGACTAACTGAAAACATGTAGTCAGTCAGTCATCCTCTCTAGTAATGTTTGGTTTCAATTAAGCTCTTGCTTTTCTGTAGTCTTATTATCCTGTAGGCAAAGACAAGTATTCATAATGTCATAGTGCAGTGACCTTTCTGAAGGTAAGATCCTTAAACAAACTACATGAAGGAAGGAAACATAGAAGGTGTAATCTAGTTCACTCACCCCGAGGGGAAACCTAATGTTCTGAAGTACAGACGCATTCATTGACAGGCCAGGCACATTGTCTGCATTGTTATCCCACCTCAGATTAATATAATGAATGAACTACTGTTGTCCTAAATATGATCGGTGGGAGATGTTTTGGGTCTGTGCCCCGCACAGCTGTGTCAGCTGGTTTTGGGCTATGTCTCTTCTGAAAGGTCAAAATTATCTAAAAATGTGTAGTTTGGGATTACTACAAATGATTTTTAGCTCTGTTTTGAGTTTAAATAATTAATAATGAAATATGAAAGGACTGTCCATCTGTTAGTGATACAGCACTGATTCATGCCAAAGTTTGTGGAATTTGTTAAACAGTGGCTGCTTACTTAGAGTAATCAGATTTTGCTATGATCACTGATGATTTGTTGCCATGTTGCCTTTGAGTTAGTGCTTTTTGTTAAGTCTTCATTGCACTTTGCCATCTGTATTTCAGGTGAAGTGTACTATGCTCCTGTGACCCGTAAAATGACGTTTGAGGAGGCGAGAGGAGAGTGTATGAAGAGGAAAGCTGTCCTGGCAACCCCTGGCCAGCTCCATGCTGCCTGGCGTCATGGTCTGGACAGATGTGACTATGGCTGGCTCTCCGATGGCAGTGCACGACATCCTGTTGCAGTACCCAGAATGCAGTGTGGGGGAGGCCTGCTCGGTGTCAGGACCATGTACCGCTACAGAAACCAGACTGGCTTCCCAGAACCAACTAAGAAGCTTGGAGCTTACTGTTTTAAAGGTAAACTCACCTACAGGGTCTTGTTGTTAGTATTTAGTATATTTACATTATGTAATGGAACAAAGTGGTACCTGCATATGGTGGGTCAAATGGTGTATATGTTCATATTTTGGTTTAGACAGGTAGACAGTGATTGAAGGCACAGACCATTCAGACTGTGAGGAGCTATGATCTCATCTCCTATTAGCCTCTGCCCCCCCACCCTTTGATTTTCTGCTTCTTTGCACTGCTGTACACATTCCCACATCTGAACCAGACCAACATTTTAAAATGTTTACAGCCTGTTTCATCTTTGGTCCATTGTTCTGTTCCTTGTGTCTGTTTTTTTTGCTTTATGATTGTATAGTTTTGATGACAACAAATACATGAGCAAAAGAGAGGGATGATTCTCTTATGAGCATTGCGTGTTATGTGCCAAACTAGTCATACAGATTGCCGTGTCCAGTTGACCTCAGTGCCTCACATTTTAGTTTCCCGCCCATTTCTGTGGCAACAAAATTAGCCAAGTGGAGAGTAAAATCATAATGGTAAACTCTGTTTACTTTAAAAGCAATGGACATGGCAGTTCTTATTCCAATGGGGAGATTAATGACCAATAGTTTGCTTGAGTTTGTGAACAGTCAGTTTCTGTCTGTTTTTTTATCTTTATTACTTCCAGATGGGCTAATCAAGGCACCTTAAGCTATATCTTTAAACAACCTCACAGATGAAACAAACTATAACAGTTTATGTACTTGAATACTACTCAAAATATTCAAATTTTTCATTCTAGATAATATTATCACATTTTTTAAAGGCCACTTTAATTGTTATTCCATGCATAACAAGTCCAAGATAAATCTGAGTAGCCAAGCTGTTGGGGATGTGGAAATTCATCAATTGTGACATCTGTAAACTTTTTCACTTTCTGTGGGCTTGTAGGACATACTTGCATGCATGGAAATGACTCCTTGTTGCCAACCATGGTGATTACTGACCATGGAAAGACAGGAGAATATAGCAATGGATCCCTATAAATAGTGACACTTCATGGTTCACTGGAAGTTAGCAGAATTGGGCTAATCCCTCAAAATGTGAGTGTTCTTTACTAATCAGTATCCCCAGGGCAAAACCAAATGACAGATACACACCATTTAGAGAAGCAGCGAAAGTAACTAATACCACACCTGTCAGCCTTTTTAGACTCACTATCTAACTCCCTTTTCGCCTTTCTCATCTGATTTTCGCTGTCAGAGTTTGTCCTCCGTCATTCTCACTTGTACTTATCAGAGCAGACGTTTGGATAATGGAAAAAGCTACTGGTGAACTTCTAAATTCAGTCATCCTCAGTGACCCCTGACCTGGCCTTTCCATCTTTACAAATGAGAGGTTGAACAGATAAGCTGGCCCCTGCCTAGCCATTTACTGCCCCTGAGCTATGCTAACTGGGGTGATAAGTCCCCATGGAGTTCAGAGGGCACACAAACAGGCCACCCTCACCTCCTGCTCTGTGCATTACATGTCAGCTCTGTTGTATATACGCCCTTGTCTAAGTGCATTTCAAGTACACTTGTTTGTTGGAGTCACTCCATCATTTCCTGCTTTCCCACTCCCAATTATATCTCAAAAATGAAATATTATGTAAACCTACATCAGTCAGACTACACGGAAAGAAAGACAGATTGAAAGGAGGTTGATGCAGAGGGAAAAGGGGGATAATTGGTCTCTGATTGGTCTCTGGATTGGCCCGAAAAAAAACCAAAGTTCTCAGTAACAGCAACAGCTCAAATGCTTCAGTGAGATAATGCACTCCCTCTGAGACCAGGCGATATTTTTCCTGTTAGGGAAAAACGTGTCTCACACCTTACATCAGAGATAGTTTGATGAAGAAAGAGGGCTAGTACGTAATGGTCAACAGCTGGTTTTACATAATCTGTCTGCGCCAGCGACGAAAGCTCTCTAAAGCTGTAACACTGCTTTTTATGGGTGTGAGTAAATGAGAGAGCATGGGAGGACAGAGGGCCAGGGAGGAAGAGGTGCATTCAAGAGAAACATGAAGGAGTTAAAGGGATTTACTCATTAATAAAACCTTAAGAATAAATAGACAAATTCATTAGTGAGCATTTGAAGACCATCACTGAGAGATGAAAAGACGAAATCAGGGACTGCTGCTTAATGACAGGACAAAATATAAGTAAACACTCAGATGAACTGTTGGAGGAGAGAACGGGGTACAAGAGAGAACAAAAATAGTCAGGGTAACTCTAACAAAACCACAACACTAGATTCCTCAAAGTTTATATGCTGTTTAGTTCCTCTGTTACAGTCATGTGAATCCTTTCAGACAGATCAGGAAATGTTTAGAGAAACATTCAAAGTGCACTTGGTTTTTCACAGAAAATAGAACACTTTGAAAATTACCTCATCTGCCATGAGCTGATGACAAATGATCCAATTTCATGGTACAAGAGACAGACTATTAAATGGAAAATGAGCATGATAATATTGGCCTCGCTGATACGTTAAGATAATTGAGTTTATTTGCCAGCAATTCTTGTGCAGATAAAAACTTTGTTTCCACAATTTAGCACTAGTTCCTCTGTTTCTATGAGAACATTGTGTGAATGAATGTTAGTGCAGGTTATAAACAGCATTAAGAGTTAAGAGAGGAAGTTCTTCACACTAAGGGTTCTAGGAAACCTTTAACTCTGGGTACTTTAATGTTAAGTGTCACACTGTTATTGCAGCTGTGGCATATTGCTCCTTGACAGCCATTTGACTCATAAGGCTTGTCTCACAAACTGCCTGCTTCGTATACTTACAAGGTATAAAAAACACTGACACTATAACACTATATCACACTATAACTATAATTATGTTTTATATTTAAAGGAGTAATAGTCAGACAGGTGATTTTTGTATTTTTGTATTTTTGTATTTTTTATTTTGTGTGCTTATGTGTGTTTCTTAGGAAGGAGCAAGGTGATCAACCAGACTTCCTTTGTGGATGTGTCTGTGGTAGGAATCACCACCACCACCATCAGCTCCACTACCTCCATCCCTTTACTGGAGAGTAGCACCACTATGTTAACCCCAATATATGAAACAGAAGAGTCTCCAGACCCTCCAGTTCCTACAAATCCTCCATCTATGTTCTCTACCAGTATGACTCCACCTCGCCCCACTCTAGCAGGTCAAGAAGAAGAGTTAATCACCACAGTCGCACCCACCATCAAAGAGGAACATGAGGACACTGACAATGTAACAGCCGCACCAGACTTTATAACCAATGTGAAATTCGTTCCCCACCATGGTGACACATTCCAAGAACCCCAAGACAAAACAGAAAGCACTGATATCACAGAGTCAGTGTCCAAACCCTTCAGGGAGCCAGACGATCACTCAGTAATTGAGATCAACACAATCCAACCAGATGTCCCCATACCAGACAGCTCTCTCATCACAGAACCCATGTTTGCTCAGGGGATGACTGAGGAAACTATTCTGGATTCTGGGATCACCACAGCGATTGCTTCTGACCTCACTGACACTTCAACAGAATCAACAGAACTGATCAGCGAAGAAGTGTTCAGTGTCTCAGAATCAACACCTTCGACTACTGGGCTTCAATCAACAACACCATTCCCCGATTATGATCTTACCGATGATAAGATTATGACTGATTTTGCTGTAGAAGGACAGCCTCCTTCTCAACCATCCCAACAGGACCTCTCAGTCAGCACTTTTACTATTGATGGAACAATAATCCCCACAGACACCACCTTTATGTGTAACACCCAACCGGGCAGTGAGGTGGAGATCGACACCTCAGCACTGCCAGAGACTACCAGCACTGCAAGACAAACCACACCTCAAATGCAAGATGTAGAGACACTGGCTGTTATGTACAAGCAAGAGACCACATCTGCAGCTGTGACAGCCACCACTGTCCTGATTGACAGTGGAACCTCAGCCGAAGATGTGGCATCGTCAACAAGTGTAAACGTATTTGATGAGCCCACCACTGAGTTGCCAGAGCACAGCAGTGACACCCTGACAAAGGGCGATGACACAGCAACAGAGACTGGCACAGAGTACTTAACATCCCCTCCCATTGCTTCAGCTGTGGTTGACACGACTGTATCAGGTAAGACATACAAACAATAACTTAATAGCTTAATTTGACGTCTTTGTATTCAATGCAAATTATTCTAATTTAAGATTAGTTCAGATTTGGTTGTGCAAATTGGAAATGCTTTACTTGATCTTTATTTGGCCACAGTAATAAAAAAGAAAAAAATATGAAGTGATGTCACAACAATCATGTGGTATACACTGGTATAGCTAAATCTTTCCCCAGCATTGTTTTAGGGTGGTTTATAATAATATTGTTGCGCTACAGTAGCTGGGAGTTGGGGGACACTGTGCTGGGTGCTGAAGTGAGAATGTATAGTGGTGGGAGCAAACTGAGGTCATGTATGGTGACTCTGCTGTTGGCAGTTGGATTTTTGTTTTAAATTTGCATCCAGCCAGCTCAAATCAAAGGTTCAAACAAAAGTATTGTCTTTTTTTACTAAAATATTTATTTATTTTAGTAAATAATGTACTAGTACTCATGTTTGCATGGTGGTCAATTTTAAGTTCTTCCACGATGAAACGAGTTGAAGTGCTTTGTATTCCGGTTCCCTCAGGCTCATGTTTGTGTGTGTTCTCAGTGTGGACTGCAGCTGAAAGACTGCTTAGCCTTTTAGGACCTCCTCAGTCAGTCCAGCTGAGCAGAAGTCTTCCTGATAATGATTTTGACATAGACAAGAGAGAGAAGGTGGGAAAAAGAGATGGAGAGAAAGAGAAAAAAAAGATTGCAGCAGAGAGAGAGTGGGATCAGGATCATATCATAAATAAAATATTTATAAGTTTTAAAACTTAACATAAAACATAGTTTACTAAGGTTGTTATAACCTTAGTATCAAACTTCCTTCTTTGAAATATCAGATAGCCAGTCAAAAGTGTCCAAAGCTTTTGATCAGTGGTTAATACTGTAGCTCTGTATACTAATACTTTAATACTGTATACTCAGCATAAAGACTAGCTAAAAGTTTAATTTAATTTAGATTTTAGATCTCAAACCTTGAGAGTGGGTGATTCTAGATTACTGGTAAATATAAATACATTTTCATGTTTCAGATAAATATCTCTTACAGTGTCCTTTGTGTTTCTACTGTGATTTTTATGGTGACATTATATAATATGTATTTGTTGCTTACTTGGAGGGACACAGGGAAATGATCTGGGAAGGGAAATGTTCCTTTCTGAATTATGTCAATTATGTTATTGTACACTTGAGTTAAATAAATTAGTTTACAGCAAACTGAGAATTTTGAAATACAGCCCATAACTATCTGTTCAACAGCACATGCAATCAGCAGCTGCATAATTTTTTGCTCTCCATCTCAGCTGCTAACATTGCCACAGTGACTCATTCCTTGTCCCTGAAGAGAAGCTCATTTTGGAGTAAAGGGATCTGGTGAATTAGAAAGGATACAAGTGAATGAACAGGTCATTTGGCAGTTTTTGGAATTTGGTCTGGATTTGTGGTACAGTAGGTGCAAAGCCTGCCTTAGAGAGCAGCACTCCAGGTTATACACACTCAAACTGCTGGTGTGTCCATCAGCATTATATGTACTGTGGTCAGTTCAGTTGCCAAGAGTACATACTAAATAGCCTGTATATTTGCGTGTGCATCTACAGCACTGTATGTGAAAGAAACAGATACAAAATCTGTGCCTTTTGCATATTTGTACTGCAAATCATTATGCATTTGCAGTATTTCTCTCCTTGTGTGTGCATGTACCAGCTTACTGACAGCCAGCCTGGCAATCACAGTGTGTTGGCAGTCTACCTGAGTAAGCACAGATTTCTGTCTTCAGCATAGACTGGACACCACCACAAGAGGTGATGTCATTGTTAATGCAAAGTCTCCCCTCTCTGTGAGAACAGCTAGAGGCTGCCTGACCAAAGCGAGTGATCATAGCTACTTTTACTGTTACATCATGTGATGTGGCTCAGCTGAGACACTCAAGCTCTCCTTCTGCCCTCCCAGTTTGTGTGGGAAGACCTTGTTGAAAATATTGTGGCACAGGGAGAAGTGTGTTGTCTGGCTGCATGGTAACAAATTGTACAATAATATTAGGATGTTAAAAAAAATCGGTGTCCCTGTGTTTCTGATTAATTGAAGACAATTACATTTACTGTTTACAAAGTGTTTATATGATATGTTATGACTTGTAATATTGATACTCTGAGGCGTGTCAACCACAAATGTCACAAAACAATGCACAGAACCACCAACAGTACATTCTTACTGTAATAAAATATTTATTTAACTTTCAATTCACTAAGGCTTGCTAAAATGCTTAATTGCATTGAGTTGTTTGACATTTTGGATTATTCACTTTGGCGGAGTGTTAGATGAGCAGACATACTACTCTAATGTCTTTATATTAAATACAAGGCTACAGCGAATGAATCTGTTAGCTTATCTTAGCACAAAGACTGGAAACAGTAGGAAACAGCAAGCCTGGCTTTGTCCAATAATAACAAAATCCACCTACCAGCAACTCTAAAACCCCTAATTAATATGTTATAACTTTGTTTAATTGGTGTAAAAACTGAAGTGTAAAAACTAGTTTGTCGTTTTTTGGGAGATGGGGGGTTATTATCCGGACTACTTCTTGGCCAGGAGCAATAACTTCCTGGAGTCTCCACTGTTGCCTGGCAACCAGTCCCGGCCAAGAAATAGTCTAGCATGTAACCCCCAATAAAGCAACAAATTGTTGTTTTCACGCATAGTTTTTTATGCAGATAAAACAAAAGTGATACAACGTGTTAATTAATGAGCTTTAGAGGTGCCGGTAGGCAGATCTTGTATCCGTTGGACAGTGCCAGGCTTGCTGTTTCCTACTGTTTCCAGTCTTTATGCTAAGATAAGCTAACTGGCTGCTGGGTGTAGCTGGGTGTAGCTGCCAGACAGACATATGAGAGTGGTATCCATCCTCTCTTTTAACCCTCCACCAGAAAGCAAAAATGCGTATTTGCCAAAATGTAGAACTGTTTTCTAGCCTACAGTGTTAGACCTGAACACACTGGTTGTCGGTCATTTGCTGATGTGCTGTGAGAATATCAGTGAAAAGTCGGGCAGAGCATAGGTAATTGCTGTTTCTGTAAAATCTAATGATACACCACAAACCTTAATTTGTGCCATCTTCAATTAACTAACTTAATCCAGTTCTAAAATATACTGTATATATTGATAAATTAGTCACAAATACTGTGTGGGTGATTATAAACTCATTGCTTTATAGTTAATTCAATTCCATAAAGTAGTTTTGATAAAGATGATACTGATTATGACACTAGCTTATTATATTCTCTTATTAGGGGGTTATGTCGATTGGCATAAATAACATTTGGATTAAATAACACATGAAGTTTTAAAAAATCCATCAAAATAAAAAAGGATAGTTAACCAGGTGTCTTTCTGCAGAGCTGAGCTGGTGCAGGTGTTTTTGTTTGCAACCAATAATCTTTCTCAATCACCATTTGTGGCAAACAGAGAGACGGGGGACAAGGGGCGGAGAGAAAGAGAGAGGGGGTGGGGAGGTAGAGAGAAGTAGTAAAGATTGTATACCAAAGGATTTTATGATTTGTGTGTTATAATATTTTCCTCCTCTTTGCTTGTACTCCATTATACAAACACTGGTAAGCAATTAAGGCCAAACAGGATCAAACTGTTCATTTTAGGATTAACCATGGCACTGTTCCATTTGCCACCTGCCTGATGCATAATATTGGATTTGTCAAAAGCTTGACACTATGGCTCACTTTCAAGGCTTTTTTTATTATTTTAGAACATGCCAAACAAAACTGGAATGCATGTTCTTGTAGGGAGGAAAGCCTCATGAGTCAGAGAGATGAAGATGATTTCCAGAGATGAAGGGCTGTTGTTTGGACCAGTCTTCATATGTGACATGTTCCTTTCAACAGGCATGTTATGTGGACATTCAGTGGGTGTCATCAGGGTTTTTTCCTCACACCAATTCTTATTTTTCTTAAAGAGAGAGGCAGGGACTCAACCTCTTTTCTTAGCTTCAAAGGTTATAATTGGCATCTATTAGTTCACTAAATTGAGCTCTAATATAACAGTTTTAATATCTTGATAGTTGGGTTTTGTGTAGTAGTTTAAGGCAACTATCTTTTAGAGGAGGTAGATTATTTCCAGCCAAACAACATCTTGTTTATTTATATAGAGGCAACATAGTCTAGGTGGATGATAATAAAATTGTAATATTCCATGCTGTAAAGGGAATTGAACGCTGCTTCTGTGTTAGACTTAAAATTAAGAACAGACAGCTGCTGACATCTGAAATCACTTAGTCTGTGGACCTCTATTTAGATAATATACAGTGAGTGGACACTGAACACTTCTACAGTATAATGCTATCCGAATTAATAGTCCTACTATAAATGTTACCTTTGTGAAGGTTATAATGTTTAATTAATTAAGAATTAGACATAAATGTTTTGATTCAACTCCTCTAACTGTAGATTGTGATTATGTTGTTTTGGATTGTATTATATGATATGTTGTTAATAAGAATATGTTCTGAAATGTCTTGACAAAACGTTGAACAGTCACAACTATAGTTGCTTATTCTGATATACTACAATTTGTAATTTCTGTGTTGAATGGGTTATCCTCTTTCAGTGAAGACAGGACCGTTTTACCTTCCATGTCATTTATTTTGTAAATAATATTAGTAGTATCTTTAGTAAATCAACAGATGCAGACTTTGTTAACTTTGTTGAAGGACTTTTCTGTCTATGTTCAAGTGGCCTCTTGATAATATTTTCTTTTTACATCAGTTTAGAATATAAATCTTTGAATTATGGTTTGGATGAACTTCAAACACCAGCATGGCCAAGGCTTTCAAATACTGTATGGTGGAGAGATTTACTTGCAGTGTTTAGCAATGTTTGTTTATTCCGAAATTTTTTTAGGTTTAAAATAATCATTTTGTGGGAATACTTGAAGTCTTTGTTTTTTTAATCCACTGACTCATTAGCAGATGTAGCCTAAGAAAAAGTAGTTCATACAGTGTGTTTCAGTGTTTGGACATAGAACTCCCCAATCCAACTTTCAGAGAGAATGTTTCTGATTTTTTTCAATATTCCAAACATTACTTTGTTTAACATATGTATCAGGTTTTAGTTTCATGAGTACACTGGCTGTATGAGAAAGTGGAAGATGCAGAATTGACTGATGATTATACTGGTGATTGATGTATTACAATATTATTGATGTGTGATAAATTCTTTGTACATTGTATTTAGAGTGTTTAAAGGGGTACTTCACTACTTGCAAGAGACAGATAAAAAAAAAGAAAAGATATTCTGACTATTAGTTCCTTTGTGCGACAAGCTCCAATATACTGGATCCTACACTTCCATAGATTATTTTGATAGACCATCTCTGCCTGGTAAACATCCATGTATTTTAAACTCCATGCTCCATTCTTTGTAACACTGGCTTTTGGTTAAAAATGTGTTGTTTCCTAGCCCAAGCCGAGATAACCCTGGTGACATCAGGGTTATTTTCTTAGACTTGACAAAGCTTCCTCCAGAGTGACAGTCCAGAGCCACCAGAGGCCTGTAGTGTTATTAGTATTAAACTAAATTTGATGTGTAAAAATGGTGGAGTTCCCCCATAAAATGAATGTTTAAATGAACCTTTCCCAAAGCTGTAAATAGGCTTGTGTCCTTTCTCAAGTGATGTATTTTGGTGTTTTCCGACTAACAATGACAGCAGCACCTCTTAAGTGTGATGTGTGTGATAGTGTGACTATCTATAATAGAATGTCATACCTACCACTCTCGGGATTTTATAAAAATAAAATGTTAATGTTGTTTCTTAGAGTTTTTCTTAAATCCATAAGCTAAACTTTCAGTTGCTTTGCAATCAAATTGTCCCAGTCTGTCCTTATTTTTTTTTTATTTTCTTCGCAGTTGACAAGGCTCTACAGCCACAAGATTCTCAGTCTCGTGCCATTCCAGTTGTGCCTGACCATCCCACCCCCTCGATAGCCGATGGTGAGCCCATACTGCAGAGTGGAGACCCAGACCTTTTCTCCCAAGCTGCTGCAACCATCACTCCAACTGTTAGCTTTATAAATGGTAAACATGAGATTACACTGGAGCCACAGATTTCAGAAGAAAAAGAGGCCAAAGGTACCCAGATTTTGAAAAATGTGACGACTCTGGGAACAAGTGATGAAATAACCACGGTGTTTAATTATAGTTGGACTGATCTCCCTGTTGATAGCATCACTGAATCTACAGAGGAACCTACAGAAATACTGACCTCTACAGAAATCCCAGATGTTGATGAAAATGACCCTGATACAATCCCAAAAGTTGAATCAACACTTCCTCACATCCCTGAAGTAGATGAGCTGACAACAAAAGATCCCACACAGAAAGACACAATCTCTGTTCCTGCCTCAACAGTGGAGGACACGGCTCCATCAAAAACTACACAAAAAACTGAAGCTGGTCCATCTGCCACAGATGCCACAGTGAGTGATGTCACAGCTACCTCTGCTGACTTTGTTCCTACAGTAACACCAGCTGAACCACAGATCACCAAAGAAACCCAAACAACGAAGGCTGATAAGGAAATCACTGTCATCACCACATCTGTGCAAGAAGAGGTAGGCGAGTCAGGGAGGACTCCCACGTATGTGAAAAGTGACTCCGAAGTGACTCAGACAGAGAAGGCTGAAGACCAATTCCCTGTTACTTCATCAACCAAACTTTACACAGCCAGAGATAAAGCTGAAACCACAGAGGAAACAAAGAGCACATCTGCCACTCCAGCTGCTGAAGACAGCACTCAGTCTAAGTTACAGACTGTGTACACTCCCTCCTCTGATGACATTGATGGGAAAACATCAACAACTAGTGACTCACCGAGCTCCACTCGAGATGTGGAGGGAAAGAAAGAAAGCAAAACCCCAAAAGAATTTGCCTTCAGCACAACGGCTCCTTCAGTACCTAGTAGTTCAGGCTCTCCTGAACAGACAGACAAGACTGCGATAACACCAGCTCTAGATGTAGGCAGCACTGAATCATCAGCATCTGTAGCATCTTCCCTGGCTGAAACTTCAGAGGGTACAGTCACAAGTCAGGGGGGTAGTACAAACAATCAAATGCCTTCCATCTCACCTACTGAGAAAGTTGTGACTGATGCAATGTCTACACCAGAAGAGGAGGGTTCTGGGGTTCAAAGAGTAGACATGTTTACAACCACCCCACCATCATATACCTCTGCATGGACTGTGAAATCATCTTCAAATTTAAGCGCAACAGATCAAGTTATATGGGAGAGTGAAGGAACATCACAAACAGTACAAACAGTAGGCAGAGATAAAACATTAGTTCCTGCCACTGGTGAGTCAGAAAAAACGTCAACACCCACCGCTTTGCATGAGGTGTGGAAACAAGATGAGACAGCAACTCCCCCCTCTCATGAATCCATTGCAACCACTTCTTCCCCATTATACAGTGCTATTGAAATTATCAAGACAACAATGGCCTCATTCACTGAATATTTCAGTCAGTACTCATCACAAAGTGCATCACTATTGACTGAATTAACTGACCAAAAAGTGTATACAAGTGAGGAAACTGCCACTAGTGTCACAGATAAGGAGATTTCAATAGATCAAACTTCCTCACCTGTGGTCACCTCTACTTCTCCAGTCAGTAGCACAGTCAAATCAGATGAGTCTATTTCAACCGCAGTTTCAAGAGTGGAAATCTCAAGTATAACTGAGGCCACAAAACAGATACAAACTCTAACAGTGAGCCCACTAAGTGGCATTACAGAGACAGGTTCATTGCATCCTAGCACTGCTGGACAAATTACAGATGACCAAACATCTGGTATGACATCAACAGGAGCTACTGCAGCAGCTACCATACACAGCACAGATAAAGTTAGAGTTATAGGAACAACACAATATGAAACAGCTCATGGTTCAACCACAGCTGGTACTGTAGCTCCTTCTGCTTTCAGCACTGAGATACCAACATCAGTATCACAAGAAATGTCAGAAATCACAACCACTGAACGGATATCTGTTGCTTCTGAAGTTAGTTCCATTTTCACACCCACAGATGAGGTGAGTTCTGAGGACCAGACAATATCACCTGGAACATCAAAGAGTGGCATTACAGAAAGAACAGTAAAACCATCAGAATCAGAGGTAACATTAAAGACTTCTGTTTCTTCTGACATCAGTGTGACTCCAACTCCCTCTACATTTAGCACAGGAAGTGAAGTGACCAGGAAACAAACAGAAAAACCATCCAGTTCACAGGAACCAGCAGTTAGTGGCATCACTGATATAGTTACAAGCACACTGCCCACTTCAAAAGCAGAGGTGAGTTCTGGAGGTCAAACAACTACATCTTCTGTGTACAGCACTGAGAAACCCACAACATTGTATGAAGGGACAAAAAAAACAGCAGCTCCGGTACAATCAAGCACAACTGCTTCTACTGGCGTGGAAGAGACAGTCTCAATACCAACTTCTACACATGAAGAAAGCTCAGGCAAACAGACAACTGGCAGATCAGGTACAGAGTTTGTAACAACTACAGCCTCCTCATTGTTTAGCACTATGAGATCGCCAGTTGAAGAAAAAGACAGTACTGTCACAGGTCAGACAGAAAGGCTGTCAGACATAACTATGATTGACAAGACCGAGGACAGTTCTGTTTTCACTTCAACAAATGAAGATGGGTCGGGTCAAAAAATCCCAGACATGTCTACTCAGACATCTGTTGTCCCAGAAACATCTTCTCTGTACAGCACTGATACACCAAACACAGCAATGTTGCCTAAAACAACAGAAACTGCTGAAACATATGAGACCAAAACAATGTCACCTTCAGGTGAGCCGTCAGTTTCTTCTGATTCTGATATGACATTAAGCACAATAACAATTTCTCCAAGTTCAGCTCCAGTTATGTCCTCTGCTGTTTCAGACATTGAGGATGAAGTCATTAGCACTGAGCCTTCAATGGTAGAATCCATTTCTTCCTCCAGTGGATCAACCATAAAACTCAAAACAACATCACTCTTCACTTCCACAGATACAGAACGTCCTGGAGACCACGCTATGGATTTCATTGTAGCTTTCACTGTCTCTTCAGTGTCGAGCACAGTGACTCCAGCAGTGACGACAAAACATGAAACTACGAGTGATGCTTCCGAGTCAGCTGTTTATGCAGCTTCATCATTCTACAGTACTGAAAAACCAAAATCAGTGTCACTTGAAACACAAGAGATTGTAATTACAAGTCAAAGAGAGGAAGCATCAGTTACTGCAGACACAAGTTTTACTCTCCCAACAACAGATGAAGAGAGCTCAGGTGAACCAAAAACTGAGATTTCCACTAAGGAGACTTCGAGTGTAACGGCTTCCTCTATATTCAGCAGTGAGAAATTGGAATCTGAAGCATCTGCTGTTGCAATCTCTGCTTTTACAGTAACTTATTCTCCATTCAGTTTTGAAAGATTGACTGAAAAGACAAGTACATTGATGTCCCCAGTCACTCCAGAAACAAGTTCTGAACTCACCTCTACAGATGAAGAGAGTTATCAAAAAACTGCCAAAGAGACTCCCACAGCATCCTCACTGTTTATCACTGAGAAGCTAACAACACTTCCAGTTAAAGAACAAGACAGTGCTGTCACAGGTCAGACAGAGAAGCCCTCGGTTACTTCAATTGCTTATCAGACTGAGAAAAGTTTTGTTCTCACTCCAACCGATGAAAAACGCTCAGGTGACCAAACCCATCAAATGTTCTCTCAGACCTCTTCTGTCACAGCTACGTCTTATCTGTATAGCACTAAAAACCCAAAAGTTATGTCACCTGAAACAACAGAGGGGGGGGAAACAGAAGAGAAAAAAATGTCATCACCTTCAGGAGAACCATCAGTTTTTCCAGTCTCTGACATGATCACATCAAGCTCAATAACACAGTCTGCTATTTCAGCCTCTGATATATCACCAACTATTTCACACATTGAGAATAAAGATGTTAGAAGTGAGCCCTCAATAGTGGCATTGATCCCTTCCTTTAGTGGCTCAACCACAAAACCTGAAACAACATCACTCTTCATCATCACAAACACCGAAAAAGAAACTGAAACAAGTGCAACAAAAAGTCCCTCAGTAACTAATTTTACTGATGAGAAAGTGCAAAGTTCCATTATCACTCCAGCAGATGAAGAAGGCTCAGGTGACCAAACACAAGACATGTACACTCAGACCTTCACTGTCAAAACTAAAATGTCTCTCTATAGCACTGAGGCACTGACAACAAAGTCTTCTGTTTCAGACATTGAGGATGATGGTATTAGTACCGAAACCGCATTGCTGGAGTCCATTCCTTCATTCATTGGATCAACCGCGAAACCTGAAAAAGAATCATTCCTTATTACCACAGATACAGAGAGTTCTGGAGACAGCAATGCCGATGTCACTGAGGAGTCAATCATCACAGCAACTACTGTCTCTTCAATGTTGAGTACAGAGTCACCATCAGTCACAGCATCACGTGAAACTGAAACAAGTGATACTATAAAATCAGCTTTTACTGCAGCTTCATCACTCTACAGTACTGAGAAACCAACATCAATGTCACCTGAAACACAAGAGGCTATAACCACAAGCCAAACTGAGGAAGCATCAGTAACACCAGAGAAAAGTACTACTTTCACAAGAATGGATGAAAAAACAACTGAGCTCTCCAGCGAAGACACTGCAATTCCTACAGCCTCCTCATTGTTTAGCACAGAGGAGCAAACAGAACTGCCAGTTACCGAACAAGACAGTGCTTTCACAAGTCATACAGAAATTCCCTCAGGAACTCCTTTTACTGCAACGATGGAGGAAAGCTCTGCTCTGACTCCAACAGATGAAGATGGCTCAGGTGACCAAACCCAAGACATGTTCACTCAGACCTTCACTGTCACAGCAAAATCGTTTCTCTACAGCACTGAGGCACCAACAGCAAAGTCTCCTGTTACAGCATCTGCTGTTTCAGACATTGAGGATGATGGTATTAGTACCGAAACCGCATTGCTGGAGTCCATTCCTTCATTCATTGGATCAACCACGAAACCTGAAAAAGAATCATTCCTTATTACCACAGATACAGTGAGATCTGGAGACAGCAATGCCGATGTCACTGAGGAGTCAATCATCACAGCAACTACTGTCTCTTCAATGTTGAGTACAGAGTCACCATCAGTCACAGCATCACGTGAAACTGAAACAAGTGATACTATAAAATCAGCTTTTACTGCAGCTTCATCACTCTACAGTACTGAGAAACCAACATCAATGTCACCTGAAACACAAGAGGCTATAACCACAAGCCAAACTGAGGAAGCATCAGTAACACCAGAGAAAAGTACTACTTTCACAAGAATGGATGAAAAAACAACTGAGCTCTCCAGCGAAGACACTGCAGTTCCTACAGCCTCCTCATTGTTTAGCACAGAGGGGAAAACAGAACTGCCAGTTACCGAACAAGACAGTGCTTTCACAAGTCATACAGAAAGTCCCTCAGGAACTCCTTTTACTGCAACGATGGAGGAAAGCTCTGCTCTGACTCCAACAGATGAAGATGGCTCAGGTGACCAAACCCAAGACATGTTCACTCAGACCTTCACTGTCACAGCAAAATCGTTTCTCTACAGCACTGAGGCACCAACAGCAAAGTCTCCTGTTACAGCATCTGCTGTTTCAGACATTGAGGATGACGGTATTCGTACCGAAACCGCATTGTTGGAGTCCTTTCCTTCATTCATTGGATCAACCACGAAACCTGAAAAAGAATCATTCCTTATTACCACAGATACAGAGAGTTCTGGAGACAGCACTACCGATTTCACTGAGGAGTCAATCATCACAGCAACTACTGTCTCTTCAATGTTGAGTACAGAGTCACCATCAGTCACAGCATCACGTGAAACTGAAACAAGTGATACTATAAAATCAGCTTTTACTGCAGCTTCATCACTCTACAGTACTGAGAAACCAACATCAATGTCACCTGAAACACAAGAGGCTGTAACCACAAATCAAACTGAGGAAGAATCAGTAACACCAGAGAATAGTACTACTTTCCCAACAACAGGACAAAAAACAACTGAGCTCTCCAGCGAAGACACTGCAGTTCCTACAGCCTACTCATTGTTTAGCACAGAGGAGCGAATAGAACTGCCAATTACCGAACAAGACAGTGCTTTCACAAATCATACAGAAAGTCCCTCAGGAACTCCTTTTACTGCAACGATGGAGGAAAGCTCTGCTCTGACTCCAACAGATGAAGATGGCTCAGGTGACCAAACCCAAGACATGTTCACTCAGACCTTCACTGTCACAGCAAAATCGTTTCTCTACAGCACTGAGGCACCAACAGCAAAGTCTCCTGTTACAGCATCTGCTGTTTCAGACATTGAGGATGACGGTATTCGTACCGAAACTGCAATGTTGGAGTCCATTTCTTCATTCATTGGATCAACCACGAAACCTGAAAAAGAATCATTCCTTATTACCACAGATACAGAGAGTTCTGGAGACAGCACTGCCGATTTCACTGAGCAGTCAATCATCACAGCAACTACTGTCTCTTCAATGTTGAGTACAGAGTCACCATCAGTCACAGCATCACGTGAAACTGAAACAAGTGATACTATAAAATCAGCTTTTACTGCAGCTTCATCACTCTACAGTACTGAGAAACCAACATCAATGTCACCTGAAACACAAGAGGCTGTAACCACAAGTCAAACTGAGGAAGAATCAGTAACACCAGAGAAAAGTACTACTTTCCCAACAACAGATGAAAAAACAACTGAGATCTCCAGCGAAGACACTGCAGTTCCTACAGCCTCCTCATTGTTTAGCACAGAGGAGCGAACAGAACTGCCAATTACCGAACAAGACAGTGCTTTCACAAGTCATACAGAAAGTCCCTCAGGAACTCCTTTTACTGCAACGATGGAGGAAAGCTCTGCTCTGACTCCAACAGATGAAGATGGCTCAGGTGACCAAACCCAAGACATGTTCACTCAGACCTTCACTGTCACAGCAAAACCGTTTCTCTACAGCACTGAGGCACCAACAGCAAAGTCTCCTGTTACAGCATCTGCTGTTTCAGACATTGAGGATGACGGTATTCGTGCGAAACCGCATTGTTGGAGTCCATTCCTTCATTCATTGGATCAACCACGAAACCTGAAAAAGAATCATTCCTTATTACCACAGATACAGAGAGTTCTGGAGACAGCACTACCGATTTCACTGAGGAGTCAATCATCACAGCAACTACTGTCTCTTCAATGTTGAGTACAGAGTCACCATCAGTCACAGCATCACGTGAAACTGAAACAAGTGATACTATAAAATCAGCTTTTACTGCAGCTTCATCACTCTACAGTACTGAGAGACCAACATCAATGTCACCTGAAACACAAGAGGCTGTAACCACAAGTCAAACTGAGGAAGAATCAGTAACACCAGAGAAAAGTACTACTTTCCCAACAACAGGTCAAAAAAAAACTGAGCTCTCCAGCGAAGACACTGCAGTTCCTACAGCCTCCTCATTGTTTAGCACAGAGGAGCGAACAGAACTGCCAATTACCGAACAAGACAGTGCTTTCACAAATCATACAGAAAGTCCCTCAGGAACTCCTTTTACTGCAACGATGGAGGAAAGCTCTGCTCTGACTCCAACAGATGAAGATGGCTCAGGTGACCAAACCCAAGACATGTTCACTCAGACCTTCACTGTCACAGCAAAATCGTTTCTCTACAGCACTGAGGCACCAACAGCAAAGTCTCCTGTTACAGCATCTGCTGTTTCAGACATTGAGGATGACGGTATTCGTACCGAAACCGCATTGTTGGAGTCCATTCCTTCATTCATTGGATCAACCACGAAACCTGAAAAAGAATCATTCCTTATTACCACAGATACAGAGAGTTCTGGAGACAGCACTACCGATTTCACTGAGGAGTCAATCATCACAGCAACTACTGTCTCTTCAATGTTGAGTACAGAGTCACCATCAGTCACAGCATCACGTGAAACTGAAACAAGTGATACTATAAAATCAGCTTTTACTGCAGCTTCATCACTCTACAGTACTGAGAGACCAACATCAATGTCACCTGAAACACAAGAGGCTGTAACCACAAGTCAAACTGAGGAAGAATCAGTAACACCAGAGAAAAGTACTACTTTCCCAACAACAGGTCAAAAAAAAACTGAGCTCTCCAGCGAAGACACTGCAGTTCCTACAGCCTCCTCATTGTTTAGCACAGAGGAGCGAACAGAACTGCCAATTACCGAACAAGACAGTGCTTTCACAAATCATACAGAAAGTCCTCAGGAACTCCTTTTACTGCAACGATGGAGGAAAGCTCTGCTCTGACTCCAACAGATGAAGATGGCTCAGGTGACCAAACCCAAGACATGTTCACTCAGACCTTCACTGTCACAGCAAAATCGTTTCTCTACAGCACTGAGGCACCAACAGCAAAGTCTCCTGTTACAGCATCTGCTGTTTCAGACATTGAGGATGACGGTATTCGTGCGAAAACGCATTGTTGGAGTCCATTCCTTCATTCATTGGATCAACCACGAAACCTGAAAAAGAATCATTCCTTATTACCACAGATACAGAGAGTTCTGGAGACAGCACTGCCGATTTCACTGAGGAGTCAATCATCACAGCAACTACTGTCTCTTCAATGTTGAGTACAGAGTCACCATCAGTCACAGCATCACGTGAAACTGAAACAAGTGATACTATAAAATCAGCTTTTACTGCAGCTTCATCACTCTACAGTACTGAGAGACCAACATCAATGTCACCTGAAACACAAGAGGCTGTAACCACAAGTCAAACTGAGGAAGAATCAGTAACACCAGAGAAAAGTACTACTTTCCCAACAACAGGACAAAAAACAACTGAGCTCTCCAGCGAAGACACTGCAGTTCCTACAGCCTCCTCATTGTTTAGCACAGAGGAGCGAACAGAACTGCCAATTACCGAACAAGACAGTGCTTTCACAAGTCATACAGAAAGTCCCTCAGGAACTCCTTTTACTGCAACGATGGAGGAAAGCTCTGCTCTGACTCCAACAGATGAAGATGGCTCAGGTGACCAAACCCAAGACATGTTCACTCAGACCTTCACTGTCACAGCAAAACCGTTTCTCTACAGCACTGAGGCACCAACAGCAAAGTCTCCTGTTACAGCATCTGCTGTTTCAGACATTGAGGATGACGGTATTAGTACCGAAACCGCATTGTTGGAGTCCATTCCTTCATTCATTGGATCAACCACGAAACCTGAAAAAGAATCATTCCTTATTACCACAGATACAGAGAGTTCTGGAGACAGCACTGCCGATTTCACTGAGGAGTCAATCATCACAGCAACTACTGTCTCTTCAATGTTGAGTACAGAGTCACCATCAGTCACAGCATCACGTGAAACTGAAACAAGTGATACTATAAAATCAGCTTTTACTGCAGCTTCATCACTCTACAGTACTGAGAAACCAACATCAATGTCACCTGAAACACAAGAGGCTGTAACCACAAGTCAAACTGAGGAAGAATCAGTAACACCAGACAAAAGTACTACTTTCTCAGGTCAAAAAACAACTGAGCTCTCCAGCGAAGACACTGCAATTCCTACAGCCTCCTCATTGTTTAGCACAGAGGGGAAAACAGAACTGCCAGTTACCGAACAAGACAGTGCTTTCACAAGTCATACAGAAATTCCCTCAGGAACTCCTTTTACTGCAACGATGGAGGAAAGCTCTGCTCTGACTCCAACAGATGAAGATGGCTCAGGTGACCAAACCCAAGACATGTCCACTCAGACTTTCACTGTCACAGCAAAATCGTTTCTCTACAGCACTGAGGCACCAACAGCAAAGTCTCCTGTTACAGCATCTGCTGTTTCAGATATTGAGGATGACGGTATTCGTACCGAAACCGCATTGTTGGAGTCCATTCCTTCATTCATTGGATCAACCACGGAACCTGAAAAAGAATCATTCCTTATTACCACAGATACAGAGAGTTCTGGAGACAGCACTGCCGATTTCACTGAGGAGTCAATCATCACAGCAACTACTGTCTCTTCAATGTTGAGTACAGAGTCACCATCAGTCACAGCATCACGTGAAACTGAAACAAGTGATACTATAAAATCAGCTTTTACTGCAGCTTCATCACTCTACAGTACTGAGAATCCAACGTCAATGTCACCTGAAACACAAGAGGCTGTAACCACAAGTCAAACTGAGGAAGAATCAGTAACACCAGAGAAAAGTACTACTTTCCCAACAACAGGACAAAAAACAACTGAGCTCTCCAGCGAAGACACTGCAGTTCCTACAGCCTCCTCATTGTTTAGCACAGAGGAGCGAACAGAACTGCCAGTTACCGAACAAGACAGTGCTTTCACAAGTCATACAGAAATTCCCTCAGGAACTCCTTTTACTGCAACGATGGAGGAAAGCTCTGCTCTGACTCCAACAGATGAAGATGGCTCAGGTGACCAAACCCAAGACATGTTCACTCAGACCTTCATTGTCACAGCAAAATCGTTTCTCTACAGCACTGAGGCACCAACAGCAAAGTCTCCTGTTACAGCATCTGCTGTTTCAGACATTGAGGATGACGGTATTCGTACCGAAACCGCATTGTTGGAGTCCTTTCCTTCATTCATTGGATCAACCACGAAACCTGAAAATGAATCATTCCTTATTACCACAGATACAGAGAGTTCTGGAGACAGCACTACCGATTTCACTGAGGAGTCAATCATCACAGCAACTACTGTCTCTTCAATGTTGAGTACAGAGTCACCATCAGTCACAGCATCACGTGAAACTGAAACAAGTGATACTATAAAATCAGCTTTTACTGCAGCTTCATCACTCTACAGTACTGAGAAACCAACATCAATGTCACCTGAAACACAAGAGGCTGTAACCACAAGTCAAACTGAGGAAGAATCAGTAACACCAGAGAAAAGTACTACTTTCCCAACAACAGGACAAAAACAACTGAGCTCTCCAGCGAAGACACTGCAGTTCCTACAGCCTCCTCATTGTTTAGCACAGAGGAGCGAACAGAACTGCCAGTTACCGAACAAGACAGTGCTTTCACAAGTCATACAGAAATTCCCTCAGGAACTCCTTTTACTGCAACGATGGAGGAAAGCTCTGCTCTGACTCCAACAGATGAAGATGGCTCAGGTGACCAAACCCAAGACATGTCCACTCAGACTTTCACTGTCACAGCAAAATCGTTTCTCTACAGCACTGAGGCACCAACAGCAAAGTCTCCTGTTACAGCATCTGCTGTTTCAGACATTGAGGATGACGGTATTCGTACCGAAACCGCATTGTTGGAGTCCATTCCTTCATTCATTGGATCAACCACGAAACCTGAAAAAGAATCATTCCTTATTACCACAGATACAGAGAGTTCTGGAGACAGCACTGCCGATTTCACTGAGGAGTCAATCATCACAGCAACTACTGTCTCTTCAATGTTGAGTACAGAGTCACCATCAGTCACAGCATCACGTGAAACTGAAACAAGTGATACTATAAAATCAGCTTTTACTGCAGCTTCATCACTCTACAGTACTGAGAAACCAACGTCAATGTCACCTGAAACACAAGAGGCTGTAACCACAAGTCAAACTGAGGAAGAATCAGTAACACCAGAGAAAAGTACTACTTTCCCAACAACAGGTCAAAAAACAACTGAGCTCTCCAGCGAAGACACTGCAGTTCCTACAGCCTCCTCATTGTTTAGCACAGAGGAGCGAACAGAACTGCCAGTTACCAAACAAGACAGTGCTTTCACAAGTCATACAGAAAGTCCCTCAGGAACTCCTTTTACTGCAACGATGGAGGAAAGCTCTGCTCTGACTCCAACAGATGAAGATGGCTCAGGTGACCAAACCCAAGACATGTTCACTCAGACCTTCACTGTCACAGCAAAATCGTTTCTCTACAGCACTGAGGCACCAACAGCAAAGTCTCCTGTTACAGCATCTGCTGTTTCAGACATTGGGGATGACGGTATTCGTACCAAAACCGCATTGTTGGAGTCCATTCCTTCATTCATTGGATCAACCACGGAACCTGAAAAAGAATCATTCCTTATTACCACAGATACAGAGAGTTCTGGAGACAGCACTGCCGATTTCACTGAGGAGTCAATCATCACAGCAACTACTGTCTCTTCAATGTTGAGTACAGAGTCACCATCAGTCACAGCATCACGTGAAACTGAAACAAGTGATACTATAAAATCAGCTTTTACTGCAGCTTCATCACTCTACAGTACTGAGAATCCAACGTCAATGTCCCCTGAAACACAAGAGGCTGTAACCACAAGTCAAACTGAGGAAGAATCAGTAACACCAGAGAAAAGTACTACTTTCCCAACAACAGGACAAAAAACAACTGAGCTCTCCAGCGAAGACACTGCAGTTCCTACAGCCTCCTCATTGTTTAGCACAGAGGAGCGAACAAAACTGCCAGTTACCGAACAAGACAGTGCTTTCACAAGTCATACAGAAATTCCCTCAGGAACTCCTTTTACTGCATCGATGGAGGAAAGCTCTGCTCTGACTCCAACAGATGAAGATGGCTCAGGTGACCAAACCCAAGACATGTCCACTCAGACTTTCACTGTCACAGCAAAATCGTTTCTCTACAGCACTGAGGCACCAACAGCAAAGTCTCCTGTTACAGCATCTGCTGTTTCAGACATTGAGGATGACGGTATTCGTACCGAAACCGCATTGTTGGAGTCCTTTCCTTCATTCATTGGATCAACCACGAAACCTGAAAATGAATCATTCCTTATTACCACAGATACAGAGAGTTCTGGAGACAGCAATGCCGATGTCACTGAGGAGTCAATCATCACAGAAACTACTGTCTCTTCAATGTTGAGTACAGAGTCACCATCAGTCACAGCATCACGTGAAACTGAAACAAGTGATACTATAAAATCAGCTTTTACTGCAGCTTCATCACTCTACAGTACTGAGAAACCAACGTCAATGTCACCTGAAACACAAGAGGCTGTAACCACAAGTCAAACTGAGGAAGAATCAGTAACACCAGAGAAAAGTACTACTTTCCCAACAACAGGTCAAAAAACAACTGAGCTCTCCAGCAAAGGCACTGCAGTTCCTACAGCCTCCTCATTGTTTAGCACAGAGGAGCGAACAGAACTGCCAGTTACCAAACAAGACAGTGCTTTCACAAGTCATACAGAAAGTCCCTCAGGAACTCCTTTTACTGCAACGATGGAGGAACGCTCTGCTCTGACTCCAACAGATGAAGATGGCTCAGGTGACCAAACCCAAGACATGTTCACTCAGACCTTCACTGTCACAGTAAAACCGTTTCTCTACAGCACTGAGGCACCAACAGCAAAGTCTCCTGTTACAGCATCTGCTGTTTCAGACATTGAGGATGACGGTATTCGTACCAAAACCGCATTGTTGGAGTCCATTCCTTCATTCATTGGATCAACCACGAAACCTGAAAAAGAATCATTCCTTATTACCACAGATACAGAGAGTTCTGGAGACAGCAATGCCGATGTCACTGAGGAGTCAATCATCACAGCAACTACTGTCTCTTCAATGTTGAGTACAGAGTCACCATCAGTCACAGCATCACGTGAAACTGAAACAAGTGATACTATAAAATCAGCTTTTACTGCAGCTTCATCACTCTACAGTACTGAGAAACCAACGTCAATGTCACCTGAAACACAAGCGGCTGTAACCACAAGTCAAACTGAGGAAGAATCAGTAACACCAGAGAAAAGTACTACTTTCCCAACAACAGGTCAAAAACAACTGAGCTCTCCAGCGAAGACACTGCAGTTCCTACAGCCTCCTCATTGTTTAGCACAGAGGAGCGAACAGAACTGCCAGTTACCAAACAAGACAGTGCTTTCACAAGTCATACAGAAAGTCCCTCAGGAACTCCTTTTACTGCAACGATGGAGGAAAGCTCTGCTCTGACTCCAACAGATGAAGATGGCTCAGGTGACCAAACCCAAGACATGTTCACTCAGACCTTCACTGTCACAGCAAAATCGTTTCTCTACAGCACTGAGGCACCAACAGCAAAGTCTCCTGTTACAGCATCTGCTGTTTCAGACATTGAGGATGACGGTATTCGTACCAAAACCGCATTGTTGGAGTCCTTTCCTTCATTCATTGGATCAACCACGAAACCTGAAAAAGAATCATTCCTTATTACCACAGATACAGAGAGTTCTGGAGACAGCACTGCCGATTTCACTGAGCAGTCAATCATCACAGCAACTACTGTCTCTTCAATGTTGAGTACAGAGTCACCATCAGTCACAGCATCACGTGGAACTGAAACAAGTGATACTATAAAATCAGCTTTTACTGCAGCTTCATCACTCTACAGTACTGAGAAACCAACATCAATGTCACCTGAAACACAAGAGGCTGTAACCACAAGTCAAACTGAGGAAGAATCAGTAACACCAGAGAAAAGTACTACTTTCCCAACAACAGATGAAAAAACAACTGAGCTCTCCAGCGAAGACACTGCAGTTCCTACAGCTTCCTCATTGTTTAGCACAGAGGGGCAAACAGAACTGCCAGTTACCGAACAAGACAGTGCTTTCACAAGTCATACAGAAATTCCCTCAGGAACTCCTTTTACTGCAACGATGGAGGAAAGCTCTGCTCTGACTCCAACAGATGAAGATGGCTCAGGTGACCAAACCCAAGACATGTCCACTCAGACTTTCACTGTCACAGCAAAATCGTTTCTCTACAGCACTGAGGCACCAACAGCAAAGTCTCCTGTTACAGCATCTGCTGTTTCAGACATTGAGGATGACGGTATTCGTACCGAAACCGCATTGTTGGAGTCCATTCCTTCATTCATTGGATCAACCACGGAACCTGAAAAAGAATCATTCCTTATTACCACAGATACAGAGAGTTCTGGAGACAGCACTGCCGATTTCACTGAGGAGTCAATCATCACAGCAACTACTGTCTCTTCAATGTTGAGTACAGAGTCACCATCAGTCACAGCATCACGTGAAACTGAAACAAGTGATACTATAAAATCAGCTTTTACTGCAGCTTCATCACTCTACAGTACTGAGAAACCAACATCAATGTCACCTGAAACACAAGAGGCTGTAACCACAAGTCAAACTGAGGAAGAATCAGTAACACCAGAGAAAAGTACTACTTTCCCAACAACAGGACAAAAAACAACTGAGCTCTCCAGCGAAGACACTGCAGTTCCTACAGCCTCCTCATTGTTTAGCACAGAGGAGCGAACAGAACTGCCAGTTACCGAACAAGACAGTGCTTTCACAAGTCATACAGAAATTCCCTCAGGAACTCCTTTTACTGCAACGATGGAGGAAAGCTCTGCTCTGACTCCAACAGATGAAGATGGCTCAGGTGACCAAACCCAAGACATGTCCACTCAGACTTTCACTGTCACAGCAAAATCGTTTCTCTACAGCACTGAGGCACCAACAGCAAAGTCTCCTGTTACAGCATCTGCTGTTTCAGACATTGAGGATGACGGTATTCGTACCGAAACCGCATTGTTGGAGTCCTTTCCTTCATTCATTGGATCAACCACGAAACCTGAAAATGAATCATTCCTTATTACCACAGATACAGAGAGTTCTGGAGACAGCACTACCGATTTCACTGAGGAGTCAATCATCACAGCAACTACTGTCTCTTCAATGTTGAGTACAGAGTCACCATCAGTCACAGCATCACGTGAAACTGAAACAAGTGATACTATAAAATCAGCTTTTACTGCAGCTTCATCACTCTACAGTACTGAGAAACCAACATCAATGTCACCTGAAACACAAGAGGCTGTAACCACAAGTCAAACTGAGGAAGAATCAGTAACACCAGAGAAAAGTACTACTTTCCCAACAACAGGTCAAAAACAACTGAGCTCTCCAGCGAAGACACTGCAGTTCCTACAGCCTCCTCATTGTTTAGCACAGAGGAGCGAACAGAACTGCCAGTTACCGAACAAGACAGTGCTTTCACAAGTCATACAGAAATTCCCTCAGGAACTCCTTTTACTGCAACAATGGAGGAAAGCTCTGCTCTGACTCCAACAGATGAAGATGGCTCAGGTGACCAAACCCAAGACATGTTCACTCAGACCTTCACTGTCACAGCAAAATTGTTTCTCTACAGCACTGAGGCACCAACAGCAAAGTCTCCTGTTACAGCATCTGCTGTTTCAGACATTGAGGATGACGGTATTCGTACCAAAACCGCATTGTTGGAGTCCATTCCTTCATTCATTGGCTCAACCACGAAACCTGAAAAGAATCATTCCTTATTACCACAGATACAGAGAGTTCTGGAGACAGCAATGCCGATGTCACTGAGGAGTCAATCATCACAGCAACTACTGTCTCTTCAATGTTGAGTACAGAGTCACCATCAGTCACAGCATCACGTGAAACTGAAACAAGTGATACTATAAAATCAGCTTTTACTGCAGCTTCATCACTCTACAGTACTGAGAATCCAACGTCAATGTCACCTGAAACACAAGAGGCTGTAACCACAAGTCAAACTGAGGAAGAATCAGTAACACCAGAGAAAAGTACTACTTTCCCAACAACAGGACAAAAAACAACTGAGCTCTCCAGCGAAGACACTGCAGTTCCTACAGCCTCCTCATTGTTTAGCACAGAGGAGCGAACAGAACTGCCAGTTACCGAACAAGACAGTGCTTTCACAAGTCATACAGAAATTCCCTCAGGAACTCCTTTTACTGCAACGATGGAGGAAAGCTCTGCTCTGACTCCAACAGATGAAGATGGCTCAGGTGACCAAACCCAAGACATGTCCACTCAGACTTTCACTGTCACAGCAAAATCGTTTCTCTACAGCACTGAGGCACCAACAGCAAAGTCTCCTGTTACAGCATCTGCTGTTTCAGACATTGAGGATGACGGCATTCGTACCGAAACCGCATTGTTGGAGTCCTTTCCTTCATTCATTGGATCAACCACGAAACCTGAAAATGAATCATTCCTTATTACCACAGATACAGAGAGTTCTGGAGACAGCACTACCGATTTCACTGAGGAGTCAATCATCACAGCAACTACTGTCTCTTCAATGTTGAGTACAGAGTCACCATCAGTCACAGCATCACGTGGAACTGAAACAAGTGATACTATAAAATCAGCTTTTACTGCAGCTTCATCACTCTACAGTACTGAGAAACCAACATCAATGTCACCTGAAACACAAGAGGCTGTAACCACAAGTCAAACTGAGGAAGAATCAGTAACACCAGAGAAAAGTACTACTTTCCCAACAACAGATGAAAAAACAACTGAGCTCTCCAGCGAAGACACTGCAGTTCCTACAGCTTCCTCATTGTTTAGCACAGAGGGGCAAACAGAACTGCCAGTTACCGAACAAGACAGTGCTTTCACAAGTCATACAGAAATTCCCTCAGGAACTCCTTTTACTGCAACGATGGAGGAAAGCTCTGCTCTGACTCCAACAGATGAAGATGGCTCAGGTGACCAAACCCAAGACATGTCCACTCAGACTTTCACTGTCACAGCAAAATCGTTTCTCTACAGCACTGAGGCACCAACAGCAAAGTCTCCTGTTACAGCATCTGCTGTTTCAGACATTGAGGATGACGGTATTCGTGCGAAACCGCATTGTTGGAGTCCATTCCTTCATTCATTGGATCAACCACGGAACCTGAAAAAGAATCATTCCTTATTACCACAGATACAGAGAGTTCTGGAGACAGCACTGCCGATTTCACTGAGGAGTCAATCATCACAGCAACTACTGTCTCTTCAATGTTGAGTACAGAGTCACCATCAGTCACAGCATCACGTGAAACTGAAACAAGTGATACTATAAAATCAGCTTTTACTGCAGCTTCATCACTCTACAGTACTGAGAAACCAACATCAATGTCACCTGAAACACAAGAGGCTGTAACCACAAGTCAAACTGAGGAAGAATCAGTAACACCAGAGAAAAGTACTACTTTCCCAACAACAGGACAAAAAACAACTGAGCTCTCCAGCGAAGACACTGCAGTTCCTACAGCCTCCTCATTGTTTAGCACAGAGGAGCGAACAGAACTGCCAGTTACCGAACAAGACAGTGCTTTCACAAGTCATACAGAAATTCCCTCAGGAACTCCTTTTACTGCAACGATGGAGGAAAGCTCTGCTCTGACTCCAACAGATGAAGATGGCTCAGGTGACCAAACCCAAGACATGTCCACTCAGACTTTCACTGTCACAGCAAAATCGTTTCTCTACAGCACTGAGGCACCAACAGCAAAGTCTCCTGTTACAGCATCTGCTGTTTCAGACATTGAGGATGACGGTATTCGTACCGAAACCGCATTGTTGGAGTCCTTTCCTTCATTCATTGGATCAACCACGAAACCTGAAAATGAATCATTCCTTATTACCACAGATACAGAGAGTTCTGGAGACAGCACTACCGATTTCACTGAGGAGTCAATCATCACAGCAACTACTGTCTCTTCAATGTTGAGTACAGAGTCACCATCAGTCACAGCATCACGTGAAACTGAAACAAGTGATACTATAAAATCAGCTTTTACTGCAGCTTCATCACTCTACAGTACTGAGAAACCAACATCAATGTCACCTGAAACACAAGAGGCTGTAACCACAAGTCAAACTGAGGAAGAATCAGTAACACCAGAGAAAAGTACTACTTTCCCAACAACAGGTCAAAAAACAACTGAGCTCTCCAGCGAAGACACTGCAGTTCCTACAGCCTCCTCATTGTTTAGCACAGAGGAGCGAACAGAACTGCCAGTTACCGAACAAGACAGTGCTTTCACAAGTCATACAGAAATTCCCTCAGGAACTCCTTTTACTGCAACAATGGAGGAAAGCTCTGCTCTGACTCCAACAGATGAAGATGGCTCAGGTGACCAAACCCAAGACATGTTCACTCAGACCTTCACTGTCACAGCAAAATTGTTTCTCTACAGCACTGAGGCACCAACAGCAAAGTCTCCTGTTACAGCATCTGCTGTTTCAGACATTGAGGATGACGGTATTCGTACCAAAACCGCATTGTTGGAGTCCATTCCTTCATTCATTGGCTCAACCACGAAACCTGAAAAAGAATCATTCCTTATTACCACAGATACAGAGAGTTCTGGAGACAGCAATGCCGATGTCACTGAGGAGTCAATCATCACAGCAACTACTGTCTCTTCAATGTTGAGTACAGAGTCACCATCAGTCACAGCATCACGTGAAACTGAAACAAGTGATACTATAAAATCAGCTTTTACTGCAGCTTCATCACTCTACAGTACTGAGAAACCAACGTCAATGTCACCTGAAACACAAGCGGCTGTAACCACAAGTCGAACTGAGGAAGAATCAGTAACACCAGAGAAAAGTACTACTTTCCCAACAACAGGTCAAAAAACAACTGAGCTCTCCAGCGAAGACACTGCAGTTCCTACAGCCTCCTCATTGTTTAGCACAGAGGAGCGAACAGAACTGCCAGTTACTGAACAAGACAGTGCTTTCACAAGTCATACAGAAATTCCCTCAGGAACTCCTTTTACTGCAACAATGGAGGAAAGCTCTGCTCTGACTCCAACAGATGAAGATGGCTCAGGTGACCAAACCCAAGACATGTTCACTCAGACCTTCACTGTCACAGCAAAATTGTTTCTCTACAGCACTGAGGCACCAACAGCAAAGTCTCCTGTTACAGCATCTGCTGTTTCACCTGAAACAGAAGACACTGTTACCACAATGCAGGCAACGATAGCACCAGCTACACCAGAAACAATTACTATTATAGATATTTTTTCACAGTCATCTTCTGTGGCTGCATCTTCTATCTCAACCATAGATTATGTCAGTACTACATCATCTGTGCTACCGATTAACGATTTGAATCATAGCACTGGAACAGAATCCACATTTGTCCAATCTGGTCCCTCCGCACTAACTCCTGTGGTTGAAGACTATGAGATGAGTACTGTCCTCTCTTCCACAGATACTGAAAGCTCAGGAGATGAGGTGATGCACAGAACAACTGGTGGAACAATTTACTCAACTGGAGCACCACTGTCCAGCACTCATCGCTTACTCACCGAGCTCTACAGCAAGTCCACAAAGCCAGGAACCACAGCCACCACACCTCTGGAGTTAACACCAGACATTACAATTACACAACAACCTCAAAAGCTATTAAGCACAGAAAAAACATCAACCATCCAAATCTGTGATGAATTTGAAACAAGTTCTGCAATTGCTTTAACGGAGGAAGACATCTCGACTGGGAAAACAACTGAAATTTTAGCAGAGGACTCATCTGCCCTGTCTTCTTTGCCAACTACAGACCAAACAGTGGAACCAAGCAGCTACTCAGCTATAGTGATTGGCAGCTCACAGGAAACTGCTATTACATCTCCAAGCTCCACAAGATCATCCATTCCTATCATTGATGACACTGAGTCTATTGATCAAACCCCTGATTTTACCACCAAAGTTGCTGGTAAAACATTAACTACCATCTCTTCAATGTTCAGCACAGAAAAACCAACAGCAAGTGATATCTCAGAATCTACGGTTATTACAGCTTCTTCTTTGTACAGTACCGAGATACCTATTTCCCTTGACACAGAAAAGAGTACTGAAAACCACACTGTAACTCTTGAAACAGACTCTGTGATCACAACTACTGAAAGCAGTGGAGATCAAACTCCTGATAATATGTTAACCAAGAAACCTCTATCTCCTTCCCCCACCGACATCTCATCATCTTCTGTTCTCAGCACAGAGTCCCCAACTGTCACACCATCAGTACAGCTAGATGAGGAAGTGGACTACAGCATCAACACAGACTTCACATTAATTGAATCCTTACCTACCTTTGTGAGAACAACTGTCAAGCCTACCAGCACTGCTTTTACCACATACTCAAGATCCTTATTCACTGATGAAGTTGGTTCAGCTGATGTTGCCACTAGTCCTGTTTCTTCCATGTTCAGTACAGAGACACCAGTAGCAGTGTTTGCAGAAACAACAAAGAGCACTGCAACAGATGAAACATCAATTACTCATACAAAAGTTCTCACGAAAGCAACAGCAAGCGCAGCTACCACAGTGTCTTCAATGATTAATACAGAGAAGCCATTATTCACAAGAGCATCTCCTGAAACTGAAACACGTGAAGTTTTTAAATCTCATGTAACTGTAGCTTCTTCTTTCTATAGTGCTGAAAAACCAACACCATTGCCACCAAGTGCCTCCAGCGAATCTCAAAGTAAATTCCCATTCTCTACAGCAACAGATGAAAGTCCAATAGCTGAGACTCAGAGCACACTATATCCTGGTGTTAAATCATTAACCCAATCCTCACCACAGTTCATGACAGAGGAGTCTACAGATGCTACCCAATTTTCTGCCACAATTGCATCCACAGATGAAACTCCCCTAGAATCACCAACAGCAGCTGAGCAACCCTCTGTGGAACAAACAGCCTTAGCAACAACCACATTTAGACCATCAATTACATCCACATTTGTTGAGAAAGAAAGTTCAAATGATACAGAATTTACAACTGTCAAACATCATACACTTGAAACCTCTAAACCCATGGCAGTCCCCAATGTCACCACATTTACTTCAAAGGAAACTACTTACTTTGACATGGAGAACTCTGGTTACTCACCTGAAGAGGATGATTTGGAGTCAAGTTCAGATGGATCTGGTGCAGAGGTATCCTTTGAGGCTACCACAAAACCCCAGGATGAATTTACTGTGGCCACAGATGAGACTGAAATAGATGAGACTCAGAGTGCATCTGACATGTTAAGTGCTGCATCCTCAACTCACTCCAGTACACAGCTTACCAAGGAATTCATGTCAACAACCCAATCTCCACACATGTCCCCTACTGTAGCAGCTACAAAACAAATCACTTTGTCATTTAGTGCTGTTGCTGTCACTGAGGAGAGCTCAAGTGACCAAACAACAGATAAGTCCACTGACAAGGTTATTACACAAAAAACGACTGGCACTGCAGCCTTTTCTCTTTATAGCACTGAGAAGCTGACAGCAATGTCTCCTGAAATACACACTTCAACAGTTCAGGGGAGCTCAGCAGATATGACGTCCTCAGTGTCATCTTCAACTGTTTATAAGACAGAGTCTCCTGCTGTCACTTTGGTTACATCTTCAGGTTCATTGGATATTGATGAGAGTTTGGACAATGCTATTAGCAAACAACCCTTACTTTTGGAATCAGTGCCTTCCTCTACAGAAGTAACTGAAAGACCAGCTGCGCCATCTATGAGTAGTACTGCTCCCCCCATAGGTACAAATTCGGTGTATACAGAAGAGGATGGTTCAGGTGACCATGCAGCTGATGTGCTTACTAAAGTGGATGCTACAGTGTCTTCAGTGTTCAGCACAAAGGAACCAACAATAACAGCAACATCTCATGAAAGTGCATCTGCTGATATTACAATGAGTACAGCCTCTTCCCTGTTCAGCACAGAGAATCCTAAAACAACAACATCATCACATGAAAGTGGAACATCTGATATTCCAAAATCTGCTGTAACTTCAGCTTCTTCTCTCTACAGCACTGAGAAGCCAAACATAACCACAGTATATGCTGTATCTGCCCAGTCAGTTAACATTCCTATATCTCCATCAACACCAAGTTCAGCCTTTACTTTGACAGAAGGAGAGAGTTCAGGTGACCAAGCCACTGAGATTGTTACCTCAAAGCCCTCAGTGATGGAGAGCATCACATTCGGAGAAGCAACAGGTGAAACTGAAACCTTTGTTTCAGTCACACCAACCTCTGATGAGCAGGTTTCCTCACAGGAGGGTGAAATTACTCCAGATACAGAAAGCCCCATCACGTCTGAAGTGACAGAGCCTCCTGTTTCGTACACTGGGAAAGATGACGTTAGTGTAGCTGAGCACATAACACAGTCCTCCCCCCATACAGTTGGAGCTTCAATTAGTAGTCACACTACAGTTGACTTCACCACAGTAAGCTCCAGCAGTGAACATAAGCAAGATGGATTCACATTGATGTCCACCCCTATTCCCTCCATTATATATCATAGCGTTGCAGACCAGCAGGTCGTGATCATTACTCCTAGTAGCAGCCAAGCCAAGACTGACCTAACTGAACAAACACCTACTATGGTCCTGCATGTGTCTAAACCGTCAACCAGCACAACCATCATATTCACAGAGGATGCAAAAGATGAAGATGTGCTGTTCTCTGCAGTTACAGATAGTATGAGGGAAGGCAGCCCCAGTCCTGAGCCTCTCACCAAAGATGATACTATCATTAATGCAGATACTATTTCCATAGTTCCCTCTTCTTCGTTTTACCCAAACATCCAGACAGAGGAAGTTGGAGGTGTCACAGCAATTACAATGACACAAAAGTTGGAGGTAACAGAAGATCCAGAGGGTTCAGGGACTGATAGTGCCACCTCCTTTACTCCTACACCAGTAACTTTACATGCAATCTCAGCCACTGATTCATCATTAGCCTCAACATCTTCTGAATATTTACTGTCCACTAGTGAAGAGACAGTCACATCCAAACTACAGGCCACCCCAGATACTACTGTGTCGACAAAGTCAAGCTCTGAAGAAACCTATGATTTAACTACACCACATACAGTTTTCCCTACTGAGACTCAAACCAAACTAGTTCCAGAGCAGGTGAAGGATGATTTTTCAGGTGAGGACACTGCTGATAATGTCACTGAGTCTATCACTGAGATCGCAACCTCTGCATCTTTGCTTTCTCAAACCTCAAGTGAAACAACAGACACAAGCTCAGTCACTCCAGTGTCCAGTAAAGAGTATATGGTCAGCACAGTTGAAAAAGAAAAATCCATGACCTCCTCACCCACAGCCATTGCAGCCACAAGTCATGGCGCAACAGGTGAAACCTTAAGTTCAACCATTTTCACACAAACCACTGTACACACACCGGTGTCCACTGAACTTGGCACTGTGAAACCAACCAGTAAAGAATCTGATGATGAATCTTCAGGTGACGATGACTCTGATGAAGGCTCTGCAGTGGAAACCTCAGAGACAACTTCAGCGTCCTCTGTGGATGAATGGACAGCATCTGAAAAACCAGTGACATCTACAGTCTCTTCACTGTTCAGCACTGAGAAACCAACTGTTGCCCCTGACATCGATGATACGGATGATGAGATTTCAGGTGACCAAAACCAAAGTATGTTCACTGAAGATGTAATTACACCAGTTAAGGCAGAACACTTCTCACCAACCTCACCTAGAACTACCACAGGAGAGGTTTCAACGTCACCAACAAGTGCTTCCTTGGCTCTCTATAGAACAGTGAAACCGTCTGTCACTTCTGTGTCAGACATTACTGATACAGACACTTCAATAAAGCTAGATAAAACTTCTGGTATACTGAAAGCTTCAACAGTAAATGCAGAGCCAGTAACATTTTCAGTTACCTCACCTGAACCTGGCACTGGGGCGACTGAAATATCAGTATCAAGTGCTGCTTCCAGTCTTTATAGCACTAAGAAGCCAACTGTCACATCCTCTCCTGATGTTACTGGGAAGGATAGATCAAGTGGTCACACTCATATGACAGAGCCTATGACACAGACAGCAGCTCCTCTGCACAGTACAATGAAAATGGACCAAATGCTATCCACAACATTAGCTCTTCCCTGCAGCACTGATACATTTTCAGTGGCAAGTAACACAGGTGTGGAGGGCTCTGGGGATGAGATCTCAGATACCACAACTGCATCACTTAAGACAGTGACATCTGAGAGTGAAAAGACTGTAGCCACTCCAGTACCCCCTCTTTTCAGTACAGAGAAACCCACCACAATGAACCAAGAGGATGAAACTCAGACAAGTGAGAAAACAACAGAGGTAGAGAAAGCATCATTGTCAGAAACATTTTCACCCCCTACCGATGAAGCAACGTCAACCCCAACACATGAAGAGAGTACAAGGGACCACATCACCTCTATGTCTACAAAAGAATCCCTTTCTACATCCACAGTGTCTTCTCTACAAAGCACTCCAAAGCCTGCTGTGATGGTTCAGTTTGTCACCACTTTTGACCCAGAACCAGATACAACACCACCTGAGGTGTCCTTCCAACAGGCCAGGTCTGAGATCCCGTTCACTCACCATCCCCACATTGACATCTCCTCAGATAAAACTGTGTTGGCCACAACCAGCCCTATGTTGCCCAGTGAGGAATCAAGCCAGCACTTTGAACCTAGTGATGTGACTCCCCAGACGGGAGTTACACCCATGTCACTGGAAGATAAGACAGCTGAAGCACCAAGCCAAGCACCTGTAACCAAAGAAGTTTCAACTGATGCTGAAGGTAGCACAGACAAAGATAGTGAAGTCCAGAAAACATCTACTGATGCAATAACTTCAGGCCCTACAGATGAAACAGTAGATTCTAAAAGGACAAAGCCTGCAGGGGTTGAATATACAACTCCAAAACTTGCAAAACCCGAAGAAACTGCAGCTGTTGAGATTGCATCTTCTGCGGACTTAAACTCAGTGGAAACATCAGCAGAGAGTTCAAGTGAACAAACTCTAGAGGCAACTACTTCTTCTCTTTCAGTGCAAACAAAAAAGATTCTGACCACAACTGTGTCTTCACCATTCAGCACTGTGACTCCATTGGTGGCTTCCATTTCAGATGTTACTGATCAAGTGGCTTCTGAAGAGTCATCAACAACATCACCCAAAATGGTGACAGGAGAGAGTGAACAGACTGCCACTTCCCCCTCTGCCACTGAAAAATCAACTGCAGCGTTACTTGAGACTTCAACAGATAAAGAAGGTTCCAGTTATGAAAAGACATCATCAGAGAGTGAGGAGATCTTTGGATCAACAGAAACCAGTATTATCATTATAAAAGAAGAAGGTTCAGGTGACAAGACATTTATTACTGTCACTCCAGCTGTTTCATCCCTGTCCAGTACTGTTAAATTGGATATTATCACCAGCACTTTATCATCTGAGATGGCAAACACCCAAACAGATAAGCCAGAATCATCTACATATGAACAAACCTCAGGTCAGAAGTCACCTGAGACCTTCATCACTGAAGCTTATGCAACACAATACCCTGATGTGACCAGCACTGTCGAGTCACCAAAGACATCAACTTCTCTTGAGACAGGATCAACAGATTCTGAAAGCGAAGAGACACAAGATGCAGACCTAACAAGTGCACATCAACCCACTGGTGTTACACATGTGGCAGAAATCTCTACAAACTCAGAGACTGAAGTAGAGTTCACCACAATGACAGCTCAACATATTTCCTTTGAGTCTACTTCAAATGTCCTTTCAGCACCATCACAGCCTGATGTTATGGTCAAATATGTCACAACAGTTTCCCCTGTACAACACCTAACAACTCCTCAGAAGTCATTTGAACAAGCCAGGTCTGAGATCGCACTAACACACCGCCCTCACACTGATCTTTCTTCTCAGGATGTATCACTGACCACAACTCACCCTATGTTTGCAAGTCATGAAACAAGCCAAATTACAGAATCATCAACTGTGGCTGCAGCTGTATCTGCTTTAGTGGAAGATGGGACAGTTGAGCCCACTGTTGTTCAGATTTTAAGTGATGCAAAGATTGAACCACCTCCAGATACATATGTCCAAACAAAACTCCCTGCTTCAGATGACAGGCGTTATGAAGATGTAGATTATCCAAGCCCAGATTATGAAGCAGCAGATTCCAACAAAGTTGAATCAGATCCACAATACAATGAAACCACAATACCAAGAGAAGTAGCAGTGGTGTTCATTAGTACACCACCTGTTGTTTCTCAAACATCTGAGACTGAAATCCAGACTGTATTCAAGATAGATGTAGCCACATCTTCAAAGATGGAGTCCGCTATTGTTGATAGCACCTCTGGGAATGAGGAGGTTGTGGGCAAAAGAGAGAAACTGGACAGTGACATAACTGCACCTCCATCACTCACTGGCGGAGAACCACCACTAAGAGGGGAGGAAACAACTGCACTACCTGACACAGTACTCGATTTGGGGCACACCGTTGTTGGCGAGACTGTTGAAATTCCAGGTACGTTTCTTCAAATGGTTTTCATTGGAATACAACAACATTTGTAAGCTCAGAATAATTTTCCATTTAAAACAACTTTTCTTTTTCTTTTTTCAATCTCTAAACAGAAGTTTACTCATGTTCAGAAAACATTTGTCTGAATGGAGGATCTTGCTACAAGAGTGGCAGCATCTATACATGTAGCTGTGCTCCTGGTTACAGCGGTGATCGCTGTGAAACAGGTAGGATACTGTGTATCAAGAATTCCTCTCACAATATTTCACTGCCTTAACTTTAACCCATTAAGCATCAAATTAAAGTTTTAATATCATAGGGACTAGGAGTTGTTTTGGCTGTCTTTTTCTATTCATTATGTCTGTTTCTTATGTAGATTTTGATGAGTGCCAGTCAAACCCATGCCGCAATGGAGGTACATGTGTTGATGGGCTGGCTTCTTTCACATGCGTGTGCCTACCGAGCTACTCTGGGTTGTATTGTGAGGAGGGTAAGTTTGTGGTTAATTTGATGGATTCTCTACCTAACTTTCTGATTATTCTGGTTCAGATTAATACAAGCTTTTCATTTCATTAGTGTTGTAAATGATTCCAACCATCTAAACTGTCTAGACTCAGCTTAAACTGTTTTAATATGACTTGAGAAAAGTAACAATTTGCATTTGATACTGTGTCAAGACACTTAATGTAATCACTCACCTGAGCCCCTTGGAAATAAACCAGAAAAGTCTAAGGTTTCTCCCAGGCATTAGCTGAATCATAAACACCATATTTATCTCATCACCACAATCACTTTTTACAGTCTGTTTTTAGTAGCCTGAATGTCTGATAATACTTGGCTTACTTCAAACACCATGGAGTTTTAGTTTCCACAAGTTTCAGACACACAGCCAGTTGACACATTTTCAGTGTACCCTATTTCAAACATGTGGTGTACACTTCACTGCAGGTATGCTAGACTTCAAGTCACTTCTTGATATTTCCATCTAGGACCAAACACTTAGACTGGAAATTACACTGAAGTTCCTGAGTACTGAGTTACTCCTGGTAACCAAGCTTATCTACACAAGGCATTTCTGAAATATAGCGGATGAATATATTCTGAAATTCCCATATCCCCACAATTTTACTTTAGTTTCCCAGTTGCACACCACTTTATTCCGAAATGTGTTGAACCCAGGGCATCATCTGCCTTGGCTGATTTCTCTTGACCAATGTCTACACCCTAAATTTTGTCGGGATCACTCATCAGTGAATACCACCCAGATTGTGTACTCAGACACAGCTGCTGTCTTAGAAGGTTTTGCCAGGAGAAAGGGAGAAAAAGTAACTTGAAGAGGAACAACCCTGCTTTTGTCTGTTAATGTTTAAGGAGGGGATTAAGGAGGGGAGGGAGGAACACAACTTGTTTTGCCTTCACATCCTTATAGTGCTGATGTTAGGGGCTAGGAACTAATCCATCACGTTGTTCCTCTTTCATCTTAATTAGAGACAGTAGTCAGTGATAAGAGCAGCCCTGAAAGGTCAGTATACTCAGGTGTTAAGAGTACTGTAAATGATTAGAATAGATTAGATGATGTCATTAATATTAAAGTGGAGAGGTAAATAGATGCATGGATGAAAGTAGCAGCTAAAAGTTTGTCTATTGAAAATGTTGAAATGCTGAAAATGCATTTCATATCAGTTAATCTGTTGCAAATTAGTTTTTCCTGCATACCTCATTCCCTCTCACTTTCTGTCCCATCAGATACAGATACATGTGACTATGGCTGGCATAAGTTTCAGGGCCACTGCTACAAGTACTTCCCCCACAGAAGAAACTGGGACACAGCAGAGAGAGAATGTCGCATGCATGGGGCTCATCTTACCAGCATCCTCTCCCACGAGGAGCAACAGTTTGTCAACCGTAAGTTAAAGATCACAGTTGTAGGTAATTGATCAGAAGTACAGGACTGTATTCAAGTCCTACTTTATGAAACTCACATAAGATTGACGCAGTAAAAGTTCTCATTTAAAACCACATCAAATACACAAATGTAGTTGTACAGTAAATGCAGGAAAATGATTTAGGCATTGAAAATGCCATCGCAATCTCTCTGTTCCGGTTGCACTTTCTGTAACTGAACAGTCCTAAAAAGGACATATGGCAACAGAAAAACATAATATGCTGTGTTTCACTCTACCGTGTATGGCAGGTCTTGGACAGGATTACCAGTGGATCGGCCTGAATGATAAGATGTTTGACAGTGACTTCCGCTGGACTGATGGCAGGCCTATGGTAAGATAGGTTGCTTTCTCACATATTTTTGTCTCAACAAACATGGCACAGAGACAGTGTAAATATTTGGAAAAAATGCTGATGACAGATAGAGTCATCTAGGGAGAGTCATTCTTTTCCGGGTCTGTGGTGACTTTCTCATGACGTACTCTCCCCTGCCTCATATTGCTTCACCCTGGTGGGTGAATGTTCTGGTAATAAATCTGATGTAGAATATGCTGTAAGGCACCACTGAATCCTTTTAATCAGCGCGAGCTGATGTGCACCGTGTTGTACAGATGGATGTCCTCACTTCAAAGATAATCCTCCAGGATTAGAGATAGGAGAAGCATAGAGACAGCCTGGGGGTTAAAAGATAAGCACAGGCTGCCTATGGAGACCCTTGCTCAGCTGAGAGATTGAGGGGTGATGAGGGTGTGTAGAGGGGAGTTTGGCAGGCGTAGACAGGTATGGTCCCCCTATAACCCCCACACACATCAGAAGGGCCGGCCAGCAGGCAGCCACCCAGGGGAAGGGCCACCAGGCAGGCAGACACACAGATGGACAACACCTGTGCTTGGAGAAAAAAATGGATAGAAGCAGCCCAGGAGGTCTGGGTGGGTGGTCACCTCTAATGGATTTAAATTTAATAAATAAGATTAGATTTAAACAACTGTGAAATATTTACATTTGGAAAAATTCAAAGAAAATGTATTAATATTAACAGTAGGGCACTGAAACACCTAAGTTGGTGTATCTTTGGTTGTGTGCTTATGTGTGTGTGGGTGATCAAAGTTTGTTTGAATATTTTGAGGAGGATGCAGGCCTGCTGTGCAGTTGATAGGTCACCCATTTGTTAACTTAAAGTGAGCTGAGCAGGAAGTTGGTGTGTGTTTGTATAATGACAGAGTAGCAGAGCCAGAGGGCATGATTGGAGGAGTGGGGGGTCACAGCTTTGAAGATACTGTTTGAACCTAGAATGTGCTGAAAGATTGCAGGTAGCATCAATTCCTGGTTGAATGCCCCACAGCACTACAGCTGTGTGTATACTGTGTGTGTGTGTGTGTGTGTGTGTGTGGATTTTTGTGCCTGCAGAATTACACATGTAATGTTATGCATGCAGACTGTGTGATGTAATAACATAACACTTGTACCTGTAGCATTTACTGTATACCAATCATGTCTAGTATATGAAGTAATGATTATTGTTGCTCATTAATAATCTTAATAAAAGTGCACTGGACAATACTGTCTTTTAGAAACTTAAAAAAAACCTACCCACTATCATAGCTGGTCATTCTGTGGCTTAATGTGAGGTTAGCAGCACAGTAATGTAGCTGGCTGTTACCTGAACATAGTTTATACAGTGAGCCCATTTTATAAATGTGTTGGTTTCTTTGCCTTGTGTTAGTTATACAAAGCCTGCAAGGGTCCCTCCAAGCTGAACTATGATGAGGTCACTAAATTGCTCAGTTTAAGTTGGCTCCTAGAAAGATACAGTTGCTCCCTCTTGTGGCCATTAATTAAAATCCCAGTGATGGAAACTGCTGCCAAAACAGCACAGGAGCTCTATTTTTGGGATCACTGCTGTGGAAAGAGATAGGTGGTAGTAACAATGCATGTGCTGACTTGGTAACCTTTACCCCATTGGTGTCTTCAGTGTGATGTCATGCACTTTATTAGGCAGACTAAATATACATAATAGATAACTACTGCTCCTAAAATAGGTTATAATGATTTGAAAAAAAAAAAAACTTAAATCAAAGCATCTATATCTATGTTAGGGTTAGAATTTGTGTGTTTTATGACAGGTTTAATAAGATACATTTACATTCAAAGAAAGGTTCTCTAAAGGACACAAAATACATCTTAATGTCTATCTCTTTTTGCTCTGCTCTTATTTCAGCAATATGAAAACTGGAGGCCCAACCAGCCTGACAGCTTCTTCTCTTCTGGCGAGGATTGTGTAGTAATGATATGGCATGAGGACGGCCAGTGGAATGATGTTCCTTGCAACTACCATCTCACCTTCACCTGCAAGAAAGGCACAGGTAAAAAGACTGCTGAGTTGGCACAAATCATCTCTTACTGAATATCAATTTAGAGAGGAGAAAATACTAATCTGACGGAGTCTTCTGTTACTGTAAAATTCCTCACTTTAATGTTATTGTCACTTCTGTTTCTCAGTGGCCTGTAGCCAGCCCCCTCTGGTGGAGAATGCACATACCTTTGGGAAGAAACGTGAGAGATATGAGATCAACTCGCTGGTGAGGTACCAGTGCCGGACAGGGTTTATTCAGAGGCACATCCCAACTATCCGTTGTCGTGGGGATGGACGATGGGATAGCCCTAAAATCTCCTGCATGAATCGTAAGTACAGCAGGTATTACTCTCAATAGATAGACATTGTTCTGCATGTGTCCCACTGTATAAGACTTTGACAAAACTATCATCATTTTAGAGCTAATACATGATTTCTCTCTGACAGCTTCAAGCTATCAGAGGACCTTTATCAGAAGACATCAAGTCAATAGTCTCTATAGCATCAACAACTTCAAGAGATGGCCAGATGAGGCCTTCCGCTTTCAACATCAGCGGGGAAGGAGAAACAGGACTTAACATAAGCGGAAGAGACAGTCATTGCGATGTAACATAGCATGGCTTCCCTGAGACAAGAACACATGGATGATGCTTGTGTGGAAAGAGAAAAGGAATCTCAAAAGAAAACCACAAGAGAAAACTCATCAAAGAAAAGAGGATAACCTGCAGTTTTCTTGCATTTTGGATGACGATGGAATCTTATGAAGTGCCTTTTAAAGAGATGTTGATACATGACTTTTCTTATCAAGGGGCACTGTTTTATAACAATGTCATTATGGACAATATACTTTCAGCTGGCTACTGGAAAAGCAAAAAGTACACTCATCATTATTTTTTAAACTGCAGAAGTTTTTTGTTTGTGCTTATCTTATCAAATAATACATTCATGACTGTTGTCTAATACCTTTGCATACCGACTGTACTATTTAAAATAACCATAAGTGTTCCTTATTCATAGAAAAAGCTGTTGTGAAATTATAGCGCTTATGTTATGTAAAGGAATCCATTATTTTGTCGTGCTGTTTTAAGCTGGACTTCGTTTTAATGATCATGCATGCATATGCATATATACTGAAGTCCTCAAATTTTTAACTATGTTTATTATATGTCAAGAGATCTAAGTTTGGTATCTCAAAACACAAATGGAGGCATCAGTAGCAATGATTGCTCATGCAAAGGACTCACTGTTATTCAGATTCCAGATTAATAATACATCCAAGTTTGGGGAAATTTCACTAAATCACTCAGTTAACTGCTGAAGACCTTCTTTGTGGTGGCAGCTTTTAAAGTACCAAATTACCTTTTATTAGTTTCAGCCTTCACTGGATGTCATCAGTGTCTTCAGTTTATGGATATATTTCTATAGAGAGAATTTTTTAAAGCTTACTGACATTTCTTTTGTATGATATTTTGCATGAGTTCTTTCTAAGTACTTACCAACAAAGCCTTAATCCACTGATGGAAATTGATGTCCATCAATTATTTTAAAATGAAAGAAGGGAAGTGTGGCTCAAGTAGCCTGTATTTTCTGCTCATGTGTGTTCAGTGCATAACTTACAATTCGTTGCTATAGCATGTTTACAATAACTGTTATGCTGTTCATAATTACACAGCAAGAAGTCTTGCTCTCATCTGTTGCTGTTGTGCTGTAGCTTGTGATGGTTTTCTAGGTAATGCTTTTCTTCTGCACACTTAACTTTTCTATTACTGTGGTCAATTGGAATCAGCCATTGAGAGAATGTATTTTGTGAATCACTCAAAAAGACTTGAACGTAACGGCTGTTTAAGTAGAGATGCATATAATTTATTTTCAAGCTGCTCTTGATCTCCTTACTTGTTTTATACTGACAGGTAAAATATGATGCTGTCATCTGGCCCAGCAGTGCTCTTCATATATTATTATTGTATGTTCAACAGGAGACCAGCCACAATCACAGACTGTCTAAAAGGGATGCATTGAAGATGAAAAATTACTTAATGGTACAATGGATTTATACGTCTTTTTACGTCTTTAATGCCAGCAGTGGACCAAAGAATATGGAGGGCCCCATAGGCTGCATTAATGTTGTTCTGTAACATTAACAAAATGTTTTGTGGATGGTTACATGTATCTCCAGCATTTTTAAGTTGGTTTTGTCTGTCTGTGAATGTTTGTGTGTGTGTTTCAGCCTTAATGTGCATATAATATCATTTTATATTTATAACAGTTTGTTTTTTATTTCACAATGTGAATGTCTGGGATGTTTGTGAATTTTTTTAATGAGATCCAACTGTTTTTTTTCCTGCTTTAAATCACCAAAGACATAAAATATATGGATATTATAAAATAATAACATTTAATGTGGACTTTTTTACAGAACGGGAAAGGCATTGGGAACACTGTATGGTGTTTGAGTGAGCTGAGTGTTTGTGCATGTTCTCCTTGTGTTTGTGTAGGTTTTCAGATTTTGTGGTTTCCTCTTAGTTTTCAAAGACATGCAGGTTTGGTGAAATGGAGAGTCTAAATTGTCGATAGTTTGTCTTTCTGTATCCTAGTGTTTTGATGGAGTAACAACAGTTTAACAGTATTTCTTTTTTGCGTGCTTGGAAAGTGTCCCTGTTGTTGGGTCCTCTAACACTAACACATTTTATATGGAGTAGGTAGTGTGGCGGTTTCACCAGCAGGTAGTGCTATCAGACTAAGCCATAAAGTTTTTGTCTGCTCAATACCATGGAAAAGGGTAGATATTTAATTTCCTTTCTGTTCTGTTCTTCAGAACATCATACTAACATCCCATTTTCATTTCATTTCATTAAGTATTGCAGTGTCTTGAATATATATCAGACACTTCTGAAAAACATATCAGACATGCTCTACAAGCCTCTTGGTAGACAGATGGTACATTCATGGGGAGCAGATATAAAGTGGCAATGTGAATTACAGCAAACATATGGAGTAAGAACTGGATCAGGCAAAAGTGACGCATATGCTGAAATGGCTGATGCTGCATAACTGTGGACCTGCATAAATGTACCACACTACAGATTTCTTTTAGTCGATAGCATGGCTGTAGGTGGCTCCTTGAATGTCAAATACTTCTTATGCCTACATGGCGGTGCATAAATGAAGCAGATGAATTCTCTTGGTGTAAAAACAGAAGCTTTTTGAGTAAATTACAATTCACCACTATTCCCAGAGTGCCTCCTTATACAGCAAGGACTTGAAGTTCACATTGACACTGCCTAATAGCACAAAGTACCATTACCATGGTAATAACATCAAGTTGGTCGATGTAATCTTTGTGTAAGTTGGGGTTGCTGCGGTTTTCACTGTGACTGCCCACTCATTAGAGAAGACTTGGCTTGTGATTAAAGACTGCTCCTGGATGCCCCAGCCAGAGTAAAACCTACATTCTTGCCTCATGAATTACAGATGTCTCAGGGGTGATCAGCAGAAAAACCTAGACCTCTCAGCCCAGGTCTCTCTGGCATTTAACAAGCTTTCTAGGTTTGTTTTGGAAAGGAAATGCACCCTGGCTCTTCCTGACAGGCACCTCAGACTCTGTCTAGACTGGTGCAGAGTGTCTATCATTCACTCATTAGCCTGCTATTTTCCTGTCAAATTACTTAATCTGGATATGTGTGAGTGACAAGCGTTTGGAATGTAGCATCCAAACTCCTGCTGAAAGTCAGCACAACATTTGATTGGTTGGAACCACAGAAGCAAACCAAATATTCAGCATTTATCCTTCAAAATCAGCCAACAATGAGACAGTGGTTGTCCACAACAGCAACTGCTCATCAATTTTACTGTCTGCTACCAGCATAAACACACCCAGAAAGAAAGAAAAGCTCACTTTATGCCACAAGTGTGTGGAAACATAAATGTTTTGTGCATTTAGCTTAAGTGTGTAATAATATAGTTTCTCCTCAGATATAATTTGAGAATTTAACATCATTATTATCATTTTCTATGCTGAAAAAAGTGCTAAAAGTTCTGCACAGTCTCTCTTTTTCTTCTGTTGCTAATGGAACTTTTACAATCACACACATTTACATTTGTCTGGCATTTCACTGTTGTATTAACCGAAATCTGACCCCATTCCCATGCATTCCCACAAGCACTCTTTAAGACTGTGATACTGTTCCCTTTGTCTAGTGGTGGGCTGGCAGCCTGGAACTGAATAAAAAAAATCCTAAGAATAAATAAATGAGAAGAGTCTAATCTTTAGTCCTTTCAATGACATGGCTTCATGCCAGATACAGGCCCCTAATTTGGCAGCTTAAACAATACTGTTTAAATCTCTGCTTAAACCTCTGTATCTCCTCGTAATACATGTCAATTTGGTTCCAGTGGAAATAAAAATGTTCATAGTTGAAAAAGGGACACTTTCAAAAATGTATTTAAAAGTTGTATTCTTTATTTCAAACTGCTTTGTTGAAAAAGGTACATGGTGATAAGATACAAATATACCCTCACCTTCTTTCATGCGCAAGTGTGTACAAATGCACAAGCGTGACAGACATTTTTAAATTTTGCTTTTCCAACCATACATCACCATATTACCACATGTAATCTGCAGTAAGTACTATGTGTGTACCATGTGCCCAGGGTTAGAAAAAGTATAAAGGGATAATATAACCAAAACCAAAACACAAAAAAATCTATTTATTTTTGTAACTGATTCCTAAAAAGGGTGCAAACTATTGTGATTTTTTTGTTGGTTTTGATTCTTTATTATTTATTCAGATATTTAGATCCAGTTGCTACAGCATAACTATCAATGAGTGATCATCAGTATTACTCAGGTCTTTAAAAGAATAGAGTGCTAGTGGAAATGTACCATTTACAGTTCATTACCTCAGTAAGGAATGTCTCAGCAGTCAGCAGATTTCAGCCCATGCATTTGTTAGTTGTACTTGTGACTACTGTAATATTTCTTATCTATCTTAGGGAATTGCTACAACTGTTAGACAATCAGGATTATATTTTAGTAAAAGGATGTGTTCAGGGCAAAAGGGGATGTACTGTACTTATTCTACATTCACTATCTGGCTGAAATCTTGCTGTTTTGTATGTGCCTGATATAAGTTGAAAACTGCACTTAAAAAAACATCTACAAGTGACAGAATCTATATTTTTTCTTTAAAAAGAACATTATGCTCATGTAAAAGAAAATATAGTGACAAACATCATTAAAAAGGTAAAAAAACATTTTGTTAAAATAAACAAACATACTGTATGAGGTTACAGTAGTAAAATGTCTTTCAAATTGTAATTGGGAATTGATCTAATGGGAGCTATAAATGCAGAATAGGTCACAGTCCATCATTTACATTCATTTTCTTGTTAAACAGTAAATTTGAACTCCTCATTTCCACAGTTTAAGAGGTGAAAAAAGAGCTTCAACTCTGATTAGAGAGGGATCTAATTGAATATTTACTGCAATATGTATATATGCATAGCTCAGCAGTGGTATCCAAGGTATGTTCATGATTCTGTAATTTAGTGATGTAACACTTGATAAATGCATAAAAGATCACATTGTTTTGTTATTTAGATAAAGCAGCAAATATCATCTGCACATGAACATAAAAGCTTTAAATCTTTAACTTCACTCATCGAATCATTCTGTGGAGGACAAACCAAAACTTAGATGATGTTTCACAACCATCAAGTTCTTGTCTCTGTCACATCACTCATACATTTAACACTGTTGCCTTTTCACCAACAGTCTGTGTAAAATGAATGAATGCGCAATTAGAGAAAAACTAAATTTAATGGCTACAAAATATTTTGTCATTCATTGCATTTGGATGTAATAGACAGTATTTGTTTTTTTCAGAGTTAAAAAGGGTTATCACAGTTTCAAAAGGTATTGAGCTCATGCTAGTTAAGATCCAAAGCTTTTGTGCTTGATTTTATTGGTTGTGGTTGTTGCTGCTCTTTGGTGGTTGGGGATTCCCTACTCCTATCTACCCATTCACTGCACAGCCTTGTAGCAGTAGACACCGTAAGACTTTTGATCTTTTTCTGGGAATCCAAGAGAGCGCACTGCAGCTTCTGTGGGGCTGCAGTTCTTGCGAGGCCTAGAGATGGGGTAGCGGACACTTCCATCAGCCAACCAGCCAGCATCGCAGCGATCGTAGCCCTCGAGCTTCCATGCGGCATACATGTGGCCCACCTTGGCGATCTCTGCACCATCGTCTGAGCATGCCTGCACAGCCTCGTCAAAGGTCAGCCTATCGGGTTGGACCAGCCAATAGAAATGTCCTGACAGCAGAGAAAGCAAACAGGCGGTCAGGAGAGGAACTATATTTTACAATAGAATTATTTAAGCAGCTGTGAGTTTATTTCCTGTTTTTCATATATTGGTCTACCAAACAAGGCCATACATAGCAAATGTTGAACAAAACCATGAATTTCAATGTGTTCCCTGGTACACTCCCACCATAAGAATAATGAATAAGAAAAATAATGAATCAATGAATCGAAAACTCACCATTGAGAGCAGAAGCATAGCAGAACACATCATAGCGTTTCTTTTTGTCAAGGCGACCATAGTTTCTGAGGCCAGGCCCATTGTTGGAGCCACCACAAGGCGCTCTGGGTTTGGTGATGGGATACTGCACTGTGCCGTCATTCAGCCAGCCAGCATTACACCAGTCCAGGCCACCCTTCCAAGCCTCAAACAACTGATCAAAGGTGGCGACCACAGCATTCTGGTCCACACAGGCCTGCACAGCATCATGGAAGTTCAGGTTGTAGCGGCCCACACGGGGATTGTATGGGAACACAACACCTGAGTGAAGCAGAAAAGATTAAATGAACGTGATAATATGTTGACCTATCCATCTATGTTTAGTTTTATGTTAGTGACTGTAGGCCTGTTAGTCTCTCAGTTCTAGCAGCTTGCAAAATGTTGGCAGTTTGCTAACTCAATAATTTTGTGCTTGTCTACCCTTCTGCATGGAAGAAAAGTTAACCTCATGCAAGCTAGGTGTTACGTTCTGCTGCATTAAAGATCAAAGCCAGGTACTCTAAACTGCTTTAACTGCATGGATACAACAAGAAGTAAAATAATAATTAAAAAGTGAATCTACACATCAGTATAATCCAATTCAAGAGAAATATGTACATGATTCTGCATACTTAATTGAAGAAATGCTCTGATAGTTTACTCATCATGGTTCCTTCCTTATACCAAGTTTTACCTCAATGCATTATCAGCTGATAATGATTACTAAAAGATTTTGCAAATTTTAACAGCTATGTCAAAGTAGCACAAGGATATTCAGTTCACACTCATTTTGCCTAAAATTCCATGTGCACGTACAGCCTCCACCCATATTGATCCTTCACACATGTGAAAAACTATCAACAAAAGGTGGGTGGGAGCTGTCCTTTGGTGCAGAAGAGCTCTAACATACTGCAATGATTTAGTGTGTCACCATGTAAGGTTTCAGGAATCAATGCATAAATATGTAAATAACCCTAACTCGCATGAAAAGCAGTTTCTCTTTGTATGGCGCATTTTATAAGGAAGACAATTTACTAACTATAAAATCTGATGAGTCAGTCAGATGTATGAAGATATGGACCGGAAAAGATGGAAAATGTGTTTCTGTTTACTTATGTTGAACCGTTTTCAAATGTAATCATGACTCAATCATTACAATGGTTTGGATAAATCAGCACCAACTGTCTGTTCTTTTGTTTTTCTTTTTCCACAAGAAAAGGAAATGTGGATGTTTTCAATAACTAGAAACAAAAACATTGTTGAGGAAGATGATTAATCCTGAGCTATGCATTTTTAACAGGGAAAGGACACATAAAATGACTGGTGAAAGAGCTCCTAATGTCATCACAGCTGGTATATTAACTTATCCTTTGAGGCCCTACCCTAAGCTACATTTCTAAACAGATACAAAAAACAGGATTTACCATCACTGACGCCACCTCGCACTTCCAAGATAATCTCTTGCATGCTGTCTTCCATCCCACTGATGATCTCACAGTGGTATTTTCCCATGTCGTCCATAGCGACGTCAGTTATTAGTATGGAGGCATCTTCATTGTCAAGCTCCTGCAAAAAGACACGGTCCTCGAAGCTTCCATAGGTCTTCTTATGGAATCCCATTGAAAGCAGCACATCCTCATCCAGGGCTTTATCATCTGCCACCTTGGTCCATTTGACTCGCATACCAATGTTACCAAAGGACATGGGGTCCTTGGACAGGAGCCGACAGGGGAGGGTGATGTTGGCACCTAGGTCAGCATAAACCGTAACTGGAAAAGAGGAAAACATGATATAACCTTACTGGGGTTTGGTTGTGATTAGGCTTATGATACCTGGACTTCAACTGGAAAATATTATGTAATGTTTATAAAAATTAAAGGTATATTTTATGCATTGATTCCAAAGATTGCATCCTGACTTTTTTGCTTTGATTTTGTGCTTGGCATGAAATAGAAGCAGCAAAAGTCTGTTTGAGAAAACACCAAAAAAGGAAAAATGCCCGCTTTCCCCAATTCTTCCTTCTTTATTAGTCTTTCTTTTTTGTACATAATTGTTCCACAGCATGTTTTGGCATGTGTGTACTGTTACTGAACTACACGTGCATATACCTATGCTGTTGCAGTTAAAAGCATTCTCTTACATCTTCCTGCTCTTGTCAGTCCTGGCACCTATAAACCCTTGGTTCCTCAGCATTAACCCTCAAAATGAAGTGCTTTTCTTTCATCCACTCCATTTGATTTGTGTAAAATATGTCAGGCCTGCACCAAGTGAATAACAGGAAAAGTAAGCAAAGAGTTAATGATATACAGAATCTAGCTGTCATCTTAATTTTTTCTTTCACACATTTACTCTGTGCATTCCCTTTCTATCCTCCCTGTCTAAACTAGGTCACTCTTTAACTCAAAACGGCACGTCATTTATGTCTCACCATGGGTTCCCACAATCTCCTTGACCTCCATGTTTAGACCTCACAGGGCTTGCTTAGTTAAGAAGACCCTAACCAGCATGTGGTGGCCTTTGCCATACAATAATAAGCACCAGATGGATATATGTACATGACCCCTGACCCCTGACCCCCACAACCACAGGTACAGCCTTGAACAATCAATTTTGTAAGCAGAGTCAAACTCTGCAATGGGCACAGGACTTGTAAGATAATATGTTAATTACATAACTGAGTAAATCAACTGGCTTTTTAGCTTTAAGTGGTCTGCAGACATAATTATTAATCTTATGCAACCAAGTAGTTTTTTGGCTGAATCCAGGTTCAGTGGTACAACATCGTCCCTTGAGTGTTCGTTGCCACGTTTAATATTCACTGAAAAAACCCCTGCTTCTGATTTATTTTCTTCCCACTAACTCAATATGGATGATTTGTGTCTAAACCAGTCTGTCTCTCCTTTCTGACTGAGGATGCCAGCATTTGTGTTGAGGCGCCTCACTTTGAGCAGCAACACCAGAGCCATGACTGGAATACTGTGTCACTGGCTCTTCAACGGGGAAAACGTTTCCCACATGAGCAACACAGGAAATAATTGGAGCCACCGGCTTGCTGCCTTACGCTCTGATCAACCCATAACCTGCCCCCCAACAAACACACACACAGTGTACACACACAGAGGAGTGACACTGGGACGACTTCTAATCAACTCCATGCATAAACTGTCCCAATCCTCCATTCTAACCACACAGTAGACATGTGTCTGGACTTTGTTCAGTAGTGCTCAGATCATTAGTATTAAGCTCTCCACAGAAGGATTTAATTAACAGAAGCACTGCTGACAGACCTAATCTACCCTTCAGTCCAGCCTCGTGCCACTTTTTCTTCCCTTTTTTCATTTCTTTCATTAGACTGCAAACCTTCTCATATGCCAGAGACTACTTCTATTACCCGGCCACCACACCCAGTAGCCTCACTCGCCTCTTGACTGGTCAATAAGATGCAAAGTATTTTACTAGCTAGGAAAAACCCTTTTGCCGCTGTTAATTACTAATGTCTTCGAAAGCTGTGCAGAGTTTTAAAGCAGCCTGGACAGGATTTCTTCTTTGCCTGTTCTGTCAGTGCGAAATGACTCACGGCTTCGCCGTGCCTCATAAATTCTCTGCGTAGGTAGCAGTTGCATAAAGTGTGATTGAAACCTGAGGGATCCAGAATGACTAAACTGCTCATCAAAAGCCCTGGCAAAGGTGAAGATGGTGGTGATGTCAACACTAGCTCACCAGTTGAGATGTCACCCGACATTTATGCCTAGAAATTTCCAAATTTCTAAATCTTACTTAGAAAATTAGATTAGAAAGGACAGAGGGGTTCATTGTACTGTCTTATATAAACACGGTTCTGTCCGGAGATGAAAACCAACCTCTGGATGTGGTTTGTAATCCTGAAATGTGAGACGGAAGGAGGGAATTGATTAAACATCACAGTGCCAACACAATGCTGAGAAAAGTGCTTGGAATGAAGTACTGTATACATAATAAGCTAATACCTTATAGGTCAATAAATGAAAGCATAATAAAGAATTCTGTCTTATAGACATATCATATATTCTATATATCCTTGAAGGTAATGATACCTAAGAGACAGCAGTAGCAGACAGAAAGACAGGCATGTTGAAAGTAAATCCACATGTCCCAAGGGAGAATGTGGCCCTGACCATGTGGGCACACTACTCATAAAGCAACAGCCTGTACTGTGTACTTAGCCTTTCGGGAAGAGAAGGGAGCCTTTCTTTTCTTTGTCACACCTCAAACCACATCCTATTTATATAAGACTCTTTGAGGTCAAAGGTGGTGACAAATTGTCACGTTAACATAAATATGGGTCATCAAATAATCTGATCGGTTTCTATCTGAAATTTATGTTGAGTGCAGCTGGGAATGAAAACACAGCAAAGAAGTAAATGAACACATGTGCATGACAATAAAAAAGCTCTGCAGCTGCAGCCAAGACCTACTGCCATTTTATGAGCACGATTCTCTCTCACTCTGTTAAAGGTTGTATTAGCAAATGATAGGAACCATCTGCTTCTTTGTAACACTGAACTGTAAACAACATTGCAGTGGTCCAAGTCTACTCAGTGACCTATATATTCTGAAACTACAAAAGCCTAATTATGCTGTTATACCCATAAGCATAATTTGCACTTTAAAATATTTAATTGGCTCAAATCCCTCCTCTATGAAAGGATGGAAATCATCAGAGAGCAGTCACTGCATGTTTATATATGTGCACAAAGTGCCACACCCACAGAGCATCTAGACATGAGATGCTGTAAAACATCCCACAGCTTTGTTCTTTTCTGCTGCTGGCCCGCTTGTGTCAATATGGAGAAAGAATTAACAAGCACAGCTGGGACAAACACAGCAGGCCAACTCCTACACACTAATTCCAATAAACTCTTTTCTGCTTTCTGTCATGCAGAACAAGCCCAAAGACAGAGTGTGGGAGTGTATGCCTCATATGGGATCCCTCACACAAATGCAATAGCACCTAAGCATGGCTCCATCAACATCTCATCTCCTAGCCTTAACACATTTTCAATGCAACCCCAAGCCTCAGCCCATTTCCGGCCAAGCTCCTTTTCCCACCCAGCCCTAGCAACTGCGCCAACCCTCAGTAACCTACAACTACAGTAAGCATTTGACTTAATAGACTATTACCTCACAGGGAAAAACAGAGTCATTTGGCTGCTGTTCAGCATGGGGCTCTATACGTTTGGCAGCGGGTCGTTAATCTCTCCTGTTATGGTGCCTGTTACCGTGGCGGATTTCCAAATGCTCCCAGTGCCAGAGTGAGTCAGTAGGTATAAGGACAGGCAACGCCCCGTGAACAGACAGAGAATGCACTGCTCATATGGCTAATAAAAGCTGTACTGTGTGGAACAATGATTGAGCTGGCCTGAGCTGGGCCAATGCTTTTACATATGGTAGACAGTGAGGTCATGTACTGTATAGACATGCACAGACACACACCTGTGACATCACTGGCCAATGGGAGCAATTTCGATGTTTGGATAAAAAAGCATAATCTCCTCCCAGAGCGAAACTATTCTCCCACAGACAAACCATTTCCCCCCGTCTTGAAAGAGAGCTGAGACACGACTAATTTGACATCTACTGAGTCAGCTTGCAGGGCTTCTACTGTAGCTAGCCATTTTTTTTCTTTCACCACAGCAGTAGATCTATTCTGGTATTGCATAGCTTGCGGTTGCAGCAGCCATCTCAGTGTGTCATCCTGTTGGCAAGTGTGGATTTGAATTGTAAAAACCTCATGATGGAGTGCAGGTGCTCTCTGATAAGACGTCTTTCTAGATTTTCATTTTCTGTTCGCCACAGGAAGAAGATAGACAACAGATAAAATGACAGAAAAAATTACAAAAGGTCAAGACTTTACTGTGGGAAATTCGTGACTATTTTTGCACTCTAGTAAGAATTTACATCCAAAAAGGGATACGCACTACTAGCCCAGTTTCAGCTACTGAGGCACCTGTGACCCATTTTAAGGGTACAACCAGTAGTATTAATGGTGTGGTCCTCATTCAGTAGTGCTGGCAGTGAACCACTGTTAATAAGAGGGTGATTTACAGTTTTCACCAGCCAGTCCATGCTGTGTTGGTCTGTATGCAGCAAGTCAATGAGTCAGTGGTGAGTCACACGGTGTCTATGTGTGTGTGTGTTACCCCAGAGATAACTCTGTTACCTATTGCTACAATGACCCTGTTGTTACACAAGCCTGAGTTGTGGTACCACTTTGCTCAGGTCCCTTACACAGCTCATCCTCCTGTTCTTCTTTTTCACCATGCACTGTAACACTGTTGCACATACACACACATGCATTCACAAAATGTGGTAACAGACACACACAATCACCCACACGCTTAAATATCAAAATGTTTTAACATAAATTTAATCTTACCTGTTAGTGTTGAGGGAGTCACCTGACTGTATGCACTGCCAGCCAGGGTCAGAGAGATTATTGTGATGCACAGCAGAGTCGTCATTTTCTCTTTTTTTTCACACAAAGGGCCCTCTTTAATAAAAATATAAATATACAACTTTGAAAAAAAAACTGTTAAAATATTTTAGGAGAGCCAAATGATAGGTTGAACAGTTTTTCTTCTCTTTTAATTTTTATTCATCTAGCTGTCCCCCTCTCTGTCTGTCTGTGCAGCAGCCGCCTGTGGTGCTACTGGAAAGTTTAGGCTCCTCAGAGGTCTAGACAAGTGCCTTTTATTGTAGCCCAGCATGGTTGAGACCACTCCCCCCTCCCTACTGGCTCCCCTTTGTGACATTATTTAAGAAAAACTCCCTCCTCTCCCTTGGGAGACTGAAGGATACAGTAAAACTCCAGACAATTAACCTCCAGATAATTATCCAGAGTAATATGTATATTAGATATTAGTGGAGCTGCAATGATTCCTGTCAGGTATGCAATACAGTAAAAATTACACAACGTAGGTAATATTGAAATTGATCAGATATGCATTTATCCTCATTAGAGGCAGTGAGTGAAACATAATCTTAAAATATTAAAATTCTTTTGCATTAAGTCCATTGTCCATTGACTTGTAGCCGTGGTATGTTTTCACTCTATTAGCGCTGATTAATTTTGGTTTTAAGCCCCATTTCATTATTTCTGTTTTTATGGTCTCTTTATTAGGCTTCAATTACACAAATCAAAATGAATGTTTGTTCAAGTCAGCTAAAACCCACCCTCCTCACAGTTAGACACTTCCACAGTTACTGTAAATTGTGTGAGCATGCTTCTCTCAGTCTCTTCTGATGCTGTAACAGAGCAGAGACAGCAGAGCAGCTCTAGGGAGGCAGGACATAGATTTGCAACCAGCCAGAAGCAGAGGGGACCTGTGTGGTCTCTCCTAAACGTTTTCTCAGATGTCTGGATTGTCATTGAAAGATGGCAAGGCTGGGAGTGGAGCACCACAGTGCAGATGCTTTTCTGGACGACTCCATCAATGGAGTTATTACAGCTGGAATAACCCAAACTGTTTTCTTTCTCTGCCTCTCTCTTTTTGTCCTCTGCTGTGTCTGTCAATCTTTCAAACCCCACAGAGATTACAAGAGAGTATATGGTGGGCCTCTGCTGTATATTCTAAAGTCCCAGCTTGCCCCGGGCACATCCCCTCTGCCCCTACCTCGGATCCTACAATCCCCAGGAGATCTAAACAACTGTTACATAAGGCATTAGGGCCTGTATATGGGGTGAAATTATAAACATACATGGCCCCACTGTGAGGGCACAGAGACTCCTGACACAGATTGGGAGTTTAAACCAGAGCTGCAATCAACTACTGCACCATGGAAGCATCTGTGACATACTCTCAGCATATCAAAGCCAATGTAGTTCCCGATTGTAGCAATTTCACTGTTGACAGCAAGATTGCTGTATAAAAGCGGGCACTTCCTTCCCTCCCAGCAAACAGGCATTTGTGAGAACCTGAAAGTCTGGCAAACATGTGTTTGAAAGAAATGACTTTTGTGTTACAATATTCCCATTCAGCCCTGCCTGACAAAGGAATTCAAAGAATAGGTTGCAGGAGCTTTAGCAGGCGTAAAAGAAATCAATACAATCAACAAAATCAACAGATATTTAAGCCACATTATGAAACTGTAAATATTTGGGTAGTCAACATAATTGCATTTGAAAGAGCTTGGCAGTTCATATGAGAACCACAGTGCTGCCCTGGGTTTGGAGAAACTGTATGGCTTGTATTCATTGTGGGATTTCAGCTCAACATAAAAACTCTGTGTGTTCTCTGCTGATGAAACGCAAGTGATGATATGTTACACAATTGCTGTAATTACCAGCTGCATGAAGGGAAACACATACAGGATAGATAGCTAGATAGATAGATAGAAAGATAGATCAGTTTTTCCTTTCCTCTTTTATAAAGTCAGTCTACCCTTCTTCCATCCGCATGTCCTGCTCATCTACAGGAGCCAAGTAAAAGATCTTTGGCCATGACATGTTCTTCTTGAATAGTGTAATGGACGTAGATTTGTTGTCTGGAAAACTTCATTTCTGATGACTTGTCCAGAAGGAGACCTGGCTATAACCAGGTTTCCATCCAAATGTAGCGCAAATTTTAACTGATTTTCTGAGAAAATCTGCAAAAGAAAATACAAATTTATGCACGTTTCCATCCACTACTGTTATGTGAATATTAGGAGATGGTTCACTGAGATAACTATTAGGTGGTTCTCCTGTCAGTTGCCATCATACCATTGCAGAAGAAGAAGGCACACCTCAAACATATAGTATACTAAAAAGAAAGGCTTTAAAAAACAAATGTGAAATGTTATTTCTAAGACTCCACTATGTCTCTCCTGTATGAGACAACAAAGGGATTAATTTCTGTCCTTAGTGATGAGAAGCTGAAGGGGAGACACCCCAGACAAAAACATACATTTTCCATGCACTGGTCAATTTTGAGATTTTGGTTATTTTGCTTCCATCTTCTTCTTTCAGACTATTGGAAAGAAAGCGCCCAAAATACACATTTAGGTGTTTATTTTACTACACTTTGTCTATTTGTGTCTGTAGATTTCTCCTAAATTCACCAAATGTTAGCGTTAAATAATGCCTAATTTGCATATGTAAAAACTTACAATACAAAAAGTAATGGTCTTAATTTAACTAATCAACTGGGGAAGTTTCATGGTGATATCTATTAGTTAAAATGTTTACCCTATTCACCTGGGGTGTCTCCCCTAACAAAACCAAACTTAAATTTGCATGTGTCACTGTTGCAAAACAAGCAGCACTTGAGATAGTATTGGAATCTTCATTAATACCACTTTTCCGTTATTGGCAATGTGAGCTAGTAACATAAGACATACCACAATGGTAAGCATGTGTGTGTCCATTTTTGCATGTTTCTTAATACTGTATAATCTTATGCATCTGTATATCTGCACATTTGGGAGTGCAGAATGTACTGGCATGTATAGATGTATTGAATGTCTTGAGGCTGAGAGGAGTCCCACCCAGAGACTCCTTCACGTATCTGCTATGTCAGAGCCAAGTCTCAGGGCCATGAGCACATTCACAGCTGGCTCTCTGCAGGCTGAGCTCCCAGCTTTTGGACAGTTGGTATGATTCATGTTCAAATATACCAGCTTTTTTGGTCTCAGCCATTGGAGACATAAAGGCAGGATGGCGTGTAGCATCTGAAAGGTGACCGTCAGTACCTTTGGGGGTCTCTTATATAAACCTTTCCATGCGGCTGGACAGGAAAAGGTCAAAGCTGAACAAGCATGGGTTAACCCATGTTGGCCAGATTCACATTAGCCACCGCCAAACATGTGTTCCTCATTATCTGCACCAGCACAACACGTGATTAGACTTGGAAACATTTCTGAAGCTGACGTGGGGATAATACGCTGTTTGGTAATAAGGCAGCGATGAAACAATGAAGTGAGAAACTGGGGCTTTAAAAGGTCTGGGTGGAATGAGAAAGCAAATGTGTTGAATGGGTACATACGTGACCAGAGCAGCGCTGACGCCACACAACTGGTGTGTCGCAGTATCATCCCCTTCATATCAGATCAGGGAGGAACAAAAAGTGCATATTTCATTTTGTGTTTTGTAATGGATATTCTCTGTTGTCAGAACCTGATTAGAGATGGCTCCACACATGGTGGCCTTCGCTTGGCTTCTCTGGCTGTTCTGTGTGCCATCTGTGTGCAATGACTGAATGGTGGCCAGGGTGACAGCGGCAGCAGCATAGTAGAACTGTGCTTGGGTGTTAGAACATGTCATCCATCTGCTGGCTGTGACATGGAAACACACAAACCACAATGTAGTAGTTAAGAGACCCAAGAGGTTCAAATGACTCTTTACAGCCAAGTGGATCAAAAGATAAAAAACCACTGAAATGTAACTTGACATTTATTTTATTTAACTTGTGATGGATATCTGATGCCTGGCTAGAGCTTTAACATTATTTATTTTTCAGTGTAATGGGAAATTAATGTTTGATTTCTTTTTCTCTTTTGTCTTTGGTGTCCCACCATCGGACAATCAATATCCGGTGGTGGAATGTAATTAAATACATTTACTCTAGTACAGTACTTATACTTTACTTAAGTACGTCCGTTACTCTACTAATACTCCATTACTTTTCAGAAGAAAGATACTCTTTACACCACTGCATTTATCTGACAGCTGGTGTTACTTTGAAGATCAAGATTTTACATGCATAAAACACATGAATATCTTATAAAATGATGCACTGTTACAGATTAAGCTATACAACAATGCACAAAGTAGTTCAAATTAGCTTCACTTTGACCAGCTACATTAAAATGCTGCTTACACAGTAATTACACTTTAGTGTAATCCAGTAATGATAACAGTCTGAAAGGAGTCAGCGATTCTGCTAGGTAATGAGTAGGCCTACGTTTACTTTTGATACTGTAAGTACATTTTGCTGCTAATAATTCTGTCCATCTACATGAGTAAAAATGAATGAATATGGAACTTTTACTTATGATGGAGTATTTATACATTGAAGTAATGAATTATCTTTTATTTAAACTTGCAATAATGAGGGTTTTTTTGGCCACTTAGGGGCAGCGGAAACAAGTTGTGATGATTGACATATCATCACCTTTTATGTAGATGTGGCAAACTTGTTAGCAAGTTAACAGTTCCTTATTGGCACATTTAGCACAGAGCAACAGTATCATTCATTTGGAGTCATGCTTTTAGACAATTCACTCTTTCAGCTCTGTTTTTGGTCTCTACCAACTTTAGCTGCTAAATGCTCCACTAAAGTTCCCCTGCTAGTTGCTAACCAGTAGTAAATAAAAGTAAGAGTAAGACAGGTTGAGGGGGGATGCCATTCCCCTTGTTAGCAAAATGAACAAAATTCACCCCCCTTGTTAACCTGCTCAAAAGCTGCTCTGATCTTTGTCTCATAGTGGCACTTCACAGTGCCGCTTTTAATAATCGCCACAATCTCAGAACATATGAGATGTACTGGTTTTGAACTGCTTGTGGGAGGATTGAACATGTAAGAGTCTGTCCATTCTTGATTAAAAGCTCTGTTTTCGCTATCTACTTTTCTCTTTTTATAGCACGGCATGTGAAATTAATTCTCCGACTCATCTAGTCTCTACTCTCCCTGACTTGACTCTAGGGCTGCTAAACCAGTGCCGTAAAGGCTAGAAAAGCTGCGCCAGTTAAAATAAAAACACTCCATCAAAATTGAATAATTCTTAACAATTTATCGATATTCTCTAATCAAATGTGGAGAATATCGATGTTAAAAATTAACAAATCGCCTACTGTCACCTTCTCTTCCAACCTTGTCCATATCCAATTATTTTTCAGATGGGGCCACACTTGATATTCAACTTGCAAAATATTGAGGATTGTTTTGCACCATAAATAGATAAAGGAAGCCAACTCTGAATCAGTCCTCGCTCTGAACCGATATTCACGTTAAGCCCTTGAAAACTTTTCCAAAGAGTGTTATATGTCTTGAGATTCCACCCAAGTTTCAGTCGTATTGATGTATCACATAAAACCTGTATTAAATATATGAACCCACATTGGATTGCTTTACATCATGAAGAAATTGTTTGAGTATTTATAAACTGCTGTGTCACAAGCACCCATTTGTTTCTGCTTGTCTCTCTGGTTCCTTTTAGTGCTATCTCCATGTGATGGTTTGCCTTCTTGCACTTGGCTGCCAAGCTCTCACCAGGGGGCACATGGATGTATGTAGGCATGTTAGCCACAGCTGCAGAAGACTGTGGGAGAGTCACTGCAGTAACACAACTTGAGCAATCACACCAGTTATGTCAGTTAACAATATGAAATCATGTTGTCAAGGGTGGTTGTTCACCATTGGGTCCTGGATATTGGCAGCGGGATTTTACTGTCAGCAATCATAATTAAGTTTTTGTCAGAGTTGATAAAATAAATTCATTGTATCAATATGGATCACTATGGAAAACACATGTGACACCATTGATGAACATTTCTTACAGTCATTTTTCTTATAACGAGATTTGTGAAGATGCAGATGCTTGTAATGGAAATAATTAGACTTAACTATTCTTAAAACGTCATCTGTTGTAAAAACTTCAAAAGTGAGAGTGTGCAGCAGTGTTGTTGGCACACACTAAAACACACACACACACTATAACTGGAGCAAAATACGCACCAAAAGTACCTTAGTAGGACATGACTCAGAGCAGCATACGTATATCTGAGTCATGCCTCACAAAACAAATGGCCCATGGTCTGAATGCATAGTGAGGTGTAACTGGAAGCTGCAGCTGGATTCATTTTACCAGTGTTTGAGGTGAGCTAATGGAGTCTGGGTAGCCATAACACAGTGAGTAACACATGAAGATTGCCATGCTACAGTCATACAGAGCAAGGCTCTAATATAGACACACAATCTCCATCATTTACTGGAATCAGGAAAGAGGAAAAGATGAGAAAGTCACCATCAAAAGTGTTTACATGAGATTGTCTGTCAGTGTGATATTTGTGTGTTCTACAAGATTTCACTGACAATAGGACATTCAAACAGCTTTTTAAAACTGAAAGTTGTGCTTTTACATTTTTTAAATCTTATTAACTACAAATCATGAACACACGTCAAGTCAATTTTATTTATCTATTTATTATCCCATAATCACAAATTTGCCTCAAAGGGCTTTACAATCTGTACAGCATACCACACACTTTATAACCCTCGAACACTTGTTCCTAACCAGGCCGAAATTTTTTGCACCACCAGTTGTTATTTTCATTTAAATTTTTTCCAGCCATAAGAAGTTTCTTCATAACCACTGTGCATTGCGGGACCATACAGTGTCCATCAAAACCACACTCAAGTCAGCAAACTGACATTTTTCATCATTTTGTCAAAATATGGTTGAATGAGTATTATAGTATGGGACTGGAAATAATTGGTGTTATCTCAAGCAAGTTCAAATATGTTTGAGCAGATTTTCATACTGTACAAATTAATGGAGCTCAATGAGCACAAGGAAAGTCAGAGAAGCAAAATAAAAAAAATCTTATACAGTACACTATGTTTTGAACAAAATGTTAGCAGTAACATGATCTGTGGTAAAATGGGGTGTAAGATGTAAAACCACTGGCATGGGCCTTTAAAGCTACAGTAGGTCTCTTTAAATATTTTGAATGGAAAGCTTTAAATTCTATTGATGGAGCTGTGAAAAGATAAACAAAAGGGAGCCATGGAAACCTAGATGTAATTACACTTTGTTGTCAAAACCCACACATTTCTCTTTAAGTTTTCTGGGATGCATTCACAGACCACATTGGCACAGAATTTACAGTTGCCCTGGGAAATGAGTACATTCATTAGATCCATCATTTATGGGAAACCAATCTGCATTCAGTTTTCTTCTGGTAAAAGTGCAAAAAAATGTTAACACTCATAGTGTGGCCTGTGATGTGCTACCTTTTCCATGGTCCTCCAGGCTATTTTCTTCATTATTGCTCATCTGTGCATTAAACTACCCTTTCTGAACTACAAGTTAGACCTGTTTGTCTGTAAGCACTACAAAAATGCTGTAAAAGTTGCACAGTTAAAAAGGAGAATATTTTATTTTGCAGGTATAAATGAAAACTTCTGTTTTCCTGAAGAAAATACAGTATTGAAGTTTTGTAACTCAATTTACATTTATGGCTGTGAAATCATTATCACCCAATTTATTGTATTTAAAGAGATCTATGGTTGGAGTTGAAATAAAAGAGAAACATTGAATTTTGAAATGCCTTGTTGAACCACAGTGAGGCTGGAAGCCAGAATGTGGTTGAAAACAGCTTTAGTTGAGAGGAAAATTCAGCATCAAGTGATAATTGAGATATTAAGGGCTGGAGGGCAAATTATTGCACCCATACCAATTTAATGAATATCACAGGAGCCAGCACTACAGCCACATGTGCTTTTTATTCATGACTGATTTAAAGAGACATAAAAAGTCATTCAATCCATGCAGACTTCAGGGTCCCAACCGGAGCTTTAGCCAAGGACATGGGTGGGGTCATTCAGCCACCTGGCATTGTGAACAAAAGACAGACATCAACTTCAATCAGTATTCTGGCATGATGTTGACATTTCACTTGAAACTAAAACGTGGGCTTTTATCATCCATTTGCAGATTGGAAACAGATGGTGTCAAAACTCCAAGTGCAGCATGATCAAAACAATAAAATGCTTAAAAAAACATCAAAAAGTTAAAACTACTGTGACTTGAGGGAATCACACACACTCAACATATAAGGAGATGAAAACTGTCTGTTAACCAGAAGATCTTTAGCTTTAGCGAAATCATTTCACAGCACAGCTGAACAGGTAGGTGAGACTTAAAGTGAAATAGTGTAGATCTCTCCCAAGCAGGTAGTATGGTAAAGTTATAGATACCATATGTTGGCTGAGGCTGAAGGTTAGGACTTGAAGGAAGAGCACACACATGGTACAGAATGAAAAACAGCTTCAAGATAAACTGTATGATTTGTTGTAAGGCATGTGTTTAACAGACAGCAGTAATTACTCCAGAGCAGTTCCTTCATTTATAATCGATTAGACATACTGTAAAACCTGTTTAGTGAGCCAAACACAAAGGAAAAACTGATGAGTACAGGGCCCCACTTCTCTGTTAAGTGCCTCTGCAGATGTTTAGAAAAGTCTCTCACTTATTAGCACTCACATAAAGCTTATATCAAACTAAATAAATGCCAAAATACACAAGTCACCATGTATTCTAGCTCAGAAAGCAATGACTTGCAAAAATACACAAAAATGTGTTCAAATACATTTTAAAAATGAGCAGAATTGTACATGCTTCAATTACCTGATATCAAATAAGAAAATCATATCGAGTCATATCAAAAGTCATCTTGAATGTAACATACAATATTAAACAACTGCTGCACACAAGGCTGATACAATGCATGTGCTGGGAAACGTGTTGTTAAAAATGTTTATGTATTTATTAAATTAAGTCAGGTCACATGTGTTGCATACATAGATTTGTGCACAATAATAGTAATTATCTCTTGAAAACTCACAATCGAAATATACAGGAACATGTTATGAGTACAGTAAACAAAAAAGAAGAAGAAGAATGCGGGTCAACTCAGCATCCAGAGTATATAAGCTGATGATACTGACCTGTTCAAAAAAAGAGTGGTAGAGAAGAATGCTGAAAATGCTACATTCTCCTTTAGGTTGTTAGTTTCATTAAACCTTCAGCAAAATGGCAAATTTCTGATACTGTAAATTGAGACAATGTTCAGTCTAATCGGGATGCCTTGCATTTGTGAGGAAAATGAGCTCTGCTATGCTAGTTGTCACTACTTTGGCGGTGTAACTGACAATTGACATGATGTTGAGTTGGCAGTTTAGATCTTTAATAAAATATGGGTGTGACATCTCCTGGCATTGAAGCTGACATTAAAATTAATGACACCTACAGGCAGCTAGTGCAAGTACTGCACCTTTAAAATTCTCCCCAAATCTCCATTTTGACAGTGTAACTGTTCAACCTGCTGCCAAGTTAATTCACCAAAAGCCTATGCAAATTTCTAAGTTACCACATGTAAATCTATGTCCTCTAAAAGATGAAAATGGTTTAAACTAAATACTTTTACGGGGATGGTAATACACTCATAGGATAATTTTTTCATTATCTCATTATTATCTATCTATCTTATTATTTCATTACAATGTATTTGTATTCTTGTTTTTTGTGCTTGTAGTTTTCCAACTTAAAGCTTCAGTAAAATGGAGAACAGTCTTGTGTGTTAGCTATCTGTCTAGCTATGCAGAGTGAAGCATCTGTGAGGGCAGAACAGTTATTGATAAATTAAATGTTTAGCCAACAGTGCTACGCCATCCAACGCAGTTCCCCTCATTGCCCTCAACCCAACTCCCTGCTCACCCCTCCTCCCCTGCCACACACCATCTCTTCTCACAGAGGACCCTTTGTGTAACAGGAAGCAGTGTGAAAAGAGAGAAGAAATGGGAGAGGAATGAATTTGTTCCATCCTCTCCTCTTGTCGATCCTGCTGAAAAGATCCCTGTTTGAGAGGAAATAAGCCTTGGATGGAGGGATGGTTGTAAACTCTATTAATCCCTCAACACTGCTGGTGTAATCATTACAGGCCGTGTCTCTCTCTGTCTCTCTTGTTCTTTTTCCGCCTTCAGTCAGAGGTTGATTTACATTCCCATGCAAGGCAACATGCTTCACATGCTGTGGCCTCTTTAGTCAAAATAATTTACCACCTCTGTGCTTCAAACCAGGAACAAGGCAAAAGAAAACATGAGGCACAGACATTGCTAAATAATAAAACAAAATCATGATGAACAATTCACAGAAAATCACAGAAAAAACATGAACAGGATAATGAGAAGAAGAAGAAAAAAGCCTCAAAACCAAAGATTATCACTGTAAAAACACTCCATACTGAACTTTTACATCAACTTTATCTCATTACTGGTTTTATAGCAATGTTGGAGCTTTTCCCAGCATCTTAGGAGGCACATGCCCTGCAGTGTTGTGCTTGCTGCAAAATCTGGGTGGCTGTGATCACACTCCAAGGTTAAGTATGATGGTTTAAGGTCAATGATTCATACAGATTTTAATGCACGTTACACAACACGACAGACTATAAGTGTTCATAAACAATTTTGAAGTATTACTCGTTCAAATATTGAACGTTCAACAAAAGAATAATCATTCGACTTTTACAAGAGTGCCTTAACTCAACCCATCCACCCACCCCTATGAATGAACAGGAATTGGGAATTACTATTTTCTGTGGGCATCAACCCCTGAATTTCCTTAGTGTTTGGGTGTTTCCATAAACCTTCCATCTCTGCACTTACCGAATAAGATATACCTTACTCTTGTTTTCTCTTCATGCTGCTATGTAAACACTATTTCAATAGAAGTGCCTTTAAACAGTCCCAGTGCAGGGAACAAGGGTGGGCTAGGGGGTCGAGGTTTGAGGACCACCCTACAATTCTAAAGCACTAGTATAGACAGGGAGGCCACAACCCAAACCTCAAATGGGTTCAGGGACAGTGTTATGTTACAGTGCCCAGCTGTTCTTATTTCCCACTGAGGTCCCCTAGATTTGCAACAGAAGAAACTTGAGGGTTTAATGGAGACTTTTAAATGGGTCGCAGTTATCTGCTCTCCTGTGTTCTGTAGTAGTGCCATAACCTACTGTACTGCATCATGTTCATTTGTTTCCCTACAAATTGCAACAAATTAGAAATGTGTCCTACTGGAATTTATTGTAACTGTATGTGTTGCTAACTTAAAGATCACAGATAGATAAGCAAAGCTCAATATATGTTCTTTCTGACAAGATAGGAACATTTCCCCCCAATTGTAATGAAATTTAAAGCACAGAAACTATGATCCAGAATTGGTTCTGCAATCAGATCCAAGAAAGTTCAGATTTCAGCCATAGCTGTCCAACACTTGTGTGTTCTGGGCAAAGTAACAGCTCTCTTTTATAGCAGGATTGTGTAATGCTCTTTTCATGCCCATTCCCTTTCATTCTCCTCACAGTTTGTTTCCCATCCACCTTCGCCCCCTTTCTTCTCTACCACTACGCATAACACCCACCTCCGCACTGCTCCTCCTCCATTGCCCATTAGATACTAATACTACTATACCAGTGTCATTAAATAATAAAAAAGGACTGTGAGCCACAAAATCACCTACAGAACATATACACGGGTGTGAAAGAGGGATGAAAATTGGACATATGACTCAGGAGGTTGTGAATACAATAGTCTTTTCATTCTCTCCTTTCCTGCCCTTGAAACAGTTTATAGTTTCGTCTAGTGTATCTCTGCTCTAAATCAGCCTGGCTGACTGCGCTGCCATTTTCACCGTGATGTGCAGCTGCCTCTAGCTGCTTCCCTGTTCTGGGGTCTCCACTGCAACATGAGAATAGCTTCCACATGTTCCCTACAGAGGAGGGTAATGAGAACAATGGAGGGATGAAGAGAGGGAAAGAGGCAGAGTGAGATGGTTCTAAACAGTAAGATGGCCTAGAATCTTCTTTTGGTCCCTGAATATTGGTGTTATAATTAAATAACTAAAAAAGACAACTTTGAGATAACTTTGGGACCCCACTGAAAACAAGATGATATATTTAAATGGGGTTTATCGTAATATAAACAATTTTCAAACATGTCATTATAACTAAACTTAAAGTGACAGCAAACAATCTTTATATAATATCAAATAATCTTTTAATACTAAATACTCAGCTCCAGTAGGCTAAAAAGCATCAAATGTTATTTGATGTTGGAGTGTCCTGGTGGCCCCTGGGCCTAACATGCTGAAAATGATTGCAAAGTCTCAGGTTCTAGTCAAGATGTCTTCCCCCATCTCTCTCTTGCCTACAATAGTCCTTACGCCTCAATGATGTCTCTCTTTAAAGTATTTTTTGGGGGGAAATGTTTTGCCATTAATTGTCCATCATAGAGAACAGCAGCTGCAGTCAGCTTGAATTCATGTCTATTACAATTGTTTCCAATAGTGACAAGGTTCCACGGCGGAGAAAAAGTATCTGGACATCCACTGAAGTCTACTCTCAATCTACTCCTGCAGCATAATGTACTTCTTTTCTTGTCTATCTGTATGCTCAGTATGTTCCAACCACCCATATTTTCCCCAAATTATGGCCAAATGCACTGCTTGCGTCAGCTACTTCTTTTGGCTGCAAATGTAAGCAAATGCAGTCACACCACATCTGTGCTAATTATTTACTTAAAAGAAGAACACAGCATCAACAGTACATTTCGGTGGGGAGCTTTTCTGAAAGCATATAACAATGGACTACTATCATTGCATTTCAAAATTGGGAATTTAGTGCATGCAGTACAAATTTTAGCTGATGATATAGAAAAAAGATGTAGACAGGAATTCTGGGAAAACCCCTTTGTCTCTCCATGTTTGTCTCATTTGCAGCAGTGACTCAGCAGCACATTCCACCTCACCTGCCCTTTTCATGGGAAACAATTGCAGAACCAATCAAGAACCTGAAGAACCATGTGCAGAACAGGGCTGTTGTTTGTGTAGTACTGGTATATACAGTATGCAAGCGCTACGGAGTTCAAGTCAAAGAACCACTGTGAAACCAAGATGGGTGGATAAAGATGGGTGGAGGTTGGCTTTGTGCTCATATTAACAATCTTTCATCTGTCTTGTAAAATAAACCATATGCTGCAGCTGAAGAAAACAAAGCACACCAAACTGACAATAGAGGCATCTATAGGATGAAGTTACCTCATGACATTCATTACAATATCCCCCATGTACAATCGTTAAAGTTGGCCTCTAAAAGAAAGAAAGTAAAAGCCTTCACGTTGATATGATTATTCTCCTCTATGTGGTCAATATAACATGATATATAACATGATTTCCTTGGACTGGGCCAAGTGCATGCTGTATTCCCTGCTGGGCAATAAAGCTCATTGGCTACTGAACATCAAGCTGTTTCCCATCTATTTCTCTAACTTTCCCACCAGCAGGCAGTAATGTGACAAAAACACATAGTCCTGGAAAACCTGTGCAGGCTCAATGTTAAATACATTATTGATGAAGTTGTATAGGTGACAAAATGTCAGAGAGAAACAGAGAAGGGCAAGAAATTATAGCCTGGTATTGTCATCTGTCTTGTTTCATTGTTAGTTATGGTAACAGTCAGTGAGCTATACAAAGGTGACTTTTCTTTTAGAGGCATCTGACGCAATGTGGAAACTCTGAATGTGCCTTTTGGTTACCATCAATATCCCAGTACATCCCAATGTTTGAAATCTGTCAGTAAAAGTAGAAACGTTGTGAGTCGCTATTTGCCAACTATGGGCTCCATTTATGTAGAAAATTTTATTTCCAATTTTTTATTTCGTATGTCAGCACTTGAGCAATGCATAGTTTTTCCAACCAAGGCATTTCAGCACCTCCACATGCTAGCATTATGTAAGGGTGGTTTAACATGATGTATGTTAAACGGTATGAAGTTTGAGTCCATGACACCGGGCACAGAACCACAGCAGTGGTAACATGTCACACAAACAGTAATTTAAGTGTGAAATAATTATACATCAAGGGCAATTTCCTGTGTTAGTAGTTGTCGCAGTTACTGTATGTGTATGGTCAGATGTATTCATTCCCCCCATCACTCAAACAACAACCGCGAAGTGTAGAAATTCATAATTCTGAAGTCTTAAATTAGTTGTTCATGCTGTACGTACCCTGTCGAATGTAAAGAAACAGCACTTCAACTCAGGTTAAGTCAAACAGAAATTCTACACACTGACCACATTGATGTTTTAATTGATTTCACATCTACTGCAGTGAGTGAAAAGAAACCTGTTTGCACAGCAGGTGACAGCAGGAAATGGATCATGTTATCTGTAACATAAAGCTGATTCAGCAGAGACTGAGGTCATAGCTGTGTCCGTCTTTTCTGAGTTACTCTCAGCATGAGCTACTTCACTTTGAGGGAGGCCCAGATTTGCTTTCAATAAGTGGATCCGAGCCTCAGTGTGATGACGTGACCCAGAAGTCCTTCTATCTACTACACCATCGGGGCTATAATGTGCATCTCCTGCATCCAGTTAGCTGAAGAGGTGGGACTTAAATGGGTAACATATGGATAAAAATATATAATGAGAACTCCTTAAATCATCTTTAAAATGTGCTGGCAACTGAAAATGTAAGAGCATAATAAATATGATGGATATCTACTCAAAATGTGAAGAAATGACAGATAGCCTGTCTCAAGCTTTTAAATTGATGTTCCATCCTTTCATAGATTTGGAATGGAATTAATCAATGTGCACAAAAGAAAATGAAACCTATGGACACATAAATATATGATTTTCTGTACAGTTTGTCTCTTGCATATGTTTTGAATTGTTGTGAAATCCCATTGATGCCAAATAATTGATGATTTGGGGGATTTTATAGCTTTTAAGATTTGTTGGCTTAGACCACAGCTTGAGAAACAACCGTTGCTCTGCTGCACTGCTGCGCTGCTGCAAATGATTCCGCTCAACACTGACCCATTGTTACAAACAATGGGGTAAAAAACATTTGGTACCACTTATTTCTGAGAGGTCCCATATGCCTCCTGAAGTATTTAAGGCTGTAAGGAGGGACACCTGAGATTTGTCTTTATCTGATAATGTTCTGTGAGTATAGTTAATTGATAGGGGTTAGAGCAGAGCAGGGCAAGTACAAACAAATCTTTTTTACCAATTCATTCTAAAGTCTGAAACATAAGACGGATTCATTTGCAAAAACATATATCTCTGTATTGATATATTTTCCTAAATAAGGTTTTTTTGTGCACTCAAGAGAATATCAATCAAACTGGTGTTGGTTTATTCATTTTAACAATGGTGTTGATCTGTTTTGCAGATGAACTCTTCATAAGCAGTCTGCAGTGGTACGTGTTCCAGCAAATTAAACCTCACAACCCAACAACAACAGCTCTTCCTGGCCCATTGCCTCTCCCTGCACACTAATGGCCTCTATCCATTGCCAAGGTAACTACACTTAGCTACTGTGAAATGCAAATTGACAACAGACTTACTATATATGACTATATTGTCTGACTGACTGACTGTTTCTGTAGCTTACTTTAATTGTTGTGGTTGTTGACACGCTGTGCATTCCCATACAAAATAACATGTATGACCCATATGCTGGAAACTGTAACTAGACTTGGCATGGTGGTACTTCTGAACATGGAATACTACAGTCATTCAGATCATCCGATACTGACTTCAGTGGTGAGCTGACAGCGTACAGAATTTACACGTGACACACAAACAGAAAACTCAAACTCAGGTCTCCACAGCAGGGGCACTGAACACACGTGTTGGTGAGGGCTGCTGTTTAGTGCTCATCTAATGACAGCCTGCAAATATTGTGCTGCAGGATTTGGTAAAGGCACCCTGATGTAGAATTTGTTGAATACCAGGTGCTGGGGTAGTTTCCCAGACATTTCTTAGTTATGCTTCTCTCATGATATAAAATACAAAAGCATGGGCGGATTTTTCTGAGATGACAGTGTCAACCAATACACAACCCCATAATAAATGTTAAATTAAGATTTATTGCATGAATGAAATACACATGTGAAATAAAGCCAGTCAAGTTCTAAAAACAAAGCAAACTTTATTTCATTTGTCACCAACTAAAACTGTAATGACAGGATAATGAATAACAGTAATCATAAATTTAACTGAATCTCCCAGAATACTTCCTCTCAATACAAGAAAAAAACATATTAATGTGCCCTGGCCTCTACTGGCCTAGAAGGGGCACAACACTTAATTAGCTGACTCACTTGGTCAACAAAATGAAATAATCAGTGAACTACTCTATAAGTGATCATTATTATGCTGACAATGATGGATGTTTCAGTGGTTTCATTGGTACAGCTTAATCTTGGTTTATATAGATCCCATTTACTAATCCTGCTATATTAACAGCATGTGCCTTATTTTAAACAGAAAGAGAAAAAAACATTTTTTTTTCCTCTGGCCCTCAGCTACATTTTTAGTAGGCTATAACATCAAGCATTCCTAGAAATATAAAACGATTCTTGGATACACATAAAACTCAAAAGTCACACAAGATCTGTTCTGTTAATTGTAAATCCAAGAGTAGAGTGACAATAATAATAAAACCTTTGGATTCTCATGACCAAATAACTGACAGATTGAAAAAAAAAAGTTATTTACTCATTAGCTTGCTGGTTGGTTCCTGCGCCAGAGAAAAAGGAGACAAAAAATTGTTGTTTTGTTACAGTAACAGACGGGCAGATTAGAGGCACTTTCAATTTTTTGTACACATTCATCTGACTTGCAAATTTCAAGATTGCTGCCATTAGGTAAATGGTGTAATACTTTTGAGAGTCTGGAATATTGTCACAATGTTAAGGACCAAATATTACTAAATGCAGGCAAACATCCACATCTCCGCTGATTACAAACTGGCCCAGGTTAGAGAAAGTGAAAGCATGCTTCACATTCAAAGCTTTAAGTAGAGTATGTATTTCATTAATGTGTAAATGTTCCACCAAATCCAAAGCTCCCTATACCTTTCAAACATTATACGGCTGTTAACTGCTGTTTCAGAGAAATTGAACCCAGTAACCTAATGGCCCACATAAAAGATGACCCTGATTATAACATAGTTACTTTAACACTTAATAAAACAATGAAGGTAGCTTTACATATCTTTTCAAAGTTTTGTTACATTTAAATAAAAATACAGTACAAACAAATTAACCAACAGAAAACTAAATAATGGCATTTTTAAATGGAATTATAAATAAAATACAGTAACAATGAAAACTATACCTTACTGTTCTCCCAAATTACATTTTACCATCTCAGAGAGAACCAGCATTAACCATTGTTTCAGGTGTGATTTCCAAAGATTTGAACTGAATAGTGACTATTCACTACTTTTGTTGTCAAACAACTCAGTAAAACCTTTTTAAATTTATTTTTTATTTTTCTAGCATGGTAGTGTTCCTCACTTCTTGCAATAAACCTGCCCTGAATGTGCAGTAAATGGGCTCCAAAATGACGTTTTTAAAAATGTGTTGTAATTCCTTCAAACAGCCTCGCTCAGGGGTTTCCTCATACATATTGCAGTGCCCCTGTTGGGTAATTGTCTTGTGAATTATTTATGTTGTGTCACTAATGTATATATGGTGGTTCTCTAAATGGCCCACATGATATCTAGCAGCCAGGTCAACTTGAGTGTCACAGCACCAAACACATCGTTCATCATTACAGCACTGAAACATTTTAGCTACTACTCACTAACAGAGCAGGTCTGACCTAGGCTGTATATTAGTATCATTATGTTAACAATATACCATGCTTAACACATGGACTATCTCTAAGCCTTTATCCAAGTTGTCTGTGCGAGTGCTTCTACTGTAGCTCTGGTTAATGACTGGATGATGCAGTAATGGCTGATGTCATTAAACTAACACTGTGCATTAACTCAACTAACACTGTGTCATGCTGATAAAGACCACACTGATGACTGCAGACCCTCAGAGGATCCTGTAAGTAGCTTTAGATGTGACACAATATAGATGGCGTAACATTATGTAATCAATGTAATGTTAATCGACTCAACGTGCTGATAGAAAACATACGTGAAAATAAACGAAAGAAGAATAATGAAATGTACAGAACATTTTGTTGTTGGGCAGTGGTCCCACAGTATGTGCTGTCATATAAGAGGCATTGCAAACCCCAGCAGAGCACGAGCATCATATAGTTGGCAGCTAAATGCATGCAGCTGTGCTATTTATCAATGTCTTCTTCTGCTCTGTATCTTATGTTATTATGCCAACACTGTATCTCGCACAGTAGCTGTCTGCACTTATAGCTGGTTGCCTTCCTTTAATGGATTTTTTTGAATTTATAATGAAATAGAATAAAGATTGATATACTCCGAGATAAGCAAGGATCCATAAAGAGATAGTAAACGCAAACCTGGGGCATAAAGAGGAGATAGTTTTATTACCTTTGCATGGTGATACAATTACTCTAGTGACATTTTTAGTGTTTCTGTGGAGCAAAGCCTGCCTCAAACATCATCCTGTGAGAGCAAAGCTGCTGTTTGGGAGTAGAAAGGCATGGAAAACATATGGTAAAGCAATGCAAAGACCACTGACCCTTTACAGTGTATTTACCATAGACTTTGGGTTCTTTGTAAAACAGGACAATATATACCCAGAATCTTTCTTTGGGAAGTTCTGGTTCTGTCACTGTCTGATGCAATTATGTCCATCAGAAAATAAGGTAAAGAGAATATTTTCTGTTTCTGCTAGTCTGAGTCAAATATTTTCAGCTTTCTAAAAATGTAATTTTTCTGACAACCCACCAAACTAAGCAAATTTTTGCATGGCAGTTTTTAGTAAGCAGACTTCAAATGTGTTTTTTCTTTTATCATGGATTACAAATTCACAATTGTTATACATTTCTGACATTGACTTTGCAGCAATTATGTTTATTTTCAATTGATTAACCACACTATTGTAGATACTTTCCCAGCAAAAAGATACAGTCCTCTTCAAATGACAAAGATGGTCATTGTGTTGCTCAAATGAAATATATAATATAATGGTTATGTCAGGTCCAGGCTTAAACCCCCAGAGTAATTCCTTGAGCAAATTCCCTGCGTAGCTTGTGGTAAATCAGCAGCTGGGTAGGGAGACAAGATGGATCGCTGGAGTGACAGCCAACAAAACACCCACAGAAAAGCTCGGCAAGACTGCATGACTGCACAAACAGGCTGCAGCGCAAACATAGACTGCACACACAAAGATACACACAAAGCCTGTGACACATTCATGCATAGGTTTAACATGTGTGTGCCTGTGATGCAAACAAACACACACACATTTGTATTATTGTGAGGTCCTCACAGTGAGGATACTCATTCAAGTAATGTATGTCCACAATCCTTTTTTTCAAACATCCTGTTGAAGAAGCGAGCACTAAAACAAACACACACACACACACACACACACACACACACACACACACACACACACACACACACACACACACACACACACACACACACACACAAACACACACACACACACACACACACACACACACACACACACACACACACACACACACACAAAACAAACACACACACACACACACACTTTTCCGTGAAAGAATTTAACCCCCTGTTCTGCCATGTGTTGATAAATCAGAAAATACGCAGACAGCACAAAAGAAAAAATCAACAAGATTCTCAAAGCTGTGAACATATATTATGTATATGTACAGTGTTTATTAACAGTAAACCAAGCTTACCTAATTATCTTAACACACATACATGCACACATACTCTACATGCACAGAGCACACGTGAGTGGTGTTTAACGCTGGCGCAAACACAGCCCATAAAGACTGTGTGGATTCAGCTGTGCGCCAACTCAAGGCAGAAGACACACAGCGCAGTTTTATTAGCGATGAGAGAATTTGACTTCACAGTAACACCCATCATGTAGAAATGGCACGTATGCACTGCCTTACAGCCTTGTTGAAATATGTCCAACTATTTTTCTGACATAATCAACATGAGAGAATATCCTTGTTTAAATACTTTTAATGTAGGTACTGTGCGTATCATTGTCTGTGTTATAATCTGATGAAGTTAATATTTGAAGCACACATTCACAACAGACAAAAAAGTTACAGAGTCCAGAGCAAATGAGCACCAGCTTTGAAAGTGTGTGTGACATGTTCACATTAAATACCAAATGTTACCCTGGGGAAGTGACTTAATCATGATAATTGGAAGCAAACTTCAAAACAAATGCACAGAGTTCAAAAAGAGACCCTCCCCTGCTTCCTCTGTGAATATAATGACTCTCCTTCACACTCCTCGGGCACAATGTGACATTCATACCAATCAGACTCAGTCTGCCACGAGAACACATGCTTTCTTTCCCCCATTTCTGCCATCCGCCCCTTTGCATTTTTATTTTGTATTATTTCCAGATTTTTCCAAAGGACTTATTGTAATAATGTGCACACAAAGTAAAGCATTTTCAGTAGTCACAAAAAGGAAATAATCAATAAGAAAACTGAATGGCTATCCTGTTCTCTTTTTACATATCTGTTAAGTTAAAAGAGAAAAAAAGGGTTAAGTCACTGTAAAAGTAAATGTACACAGTTGCAGAGAGAGCTATTTCCAGACACTGCTAAATTGTTAGTGGAAGTGAGAGCATGGACAAGGATCCTTGGAAAAACAGTCCCGAAGGCTACAAGGTTGTTTCTCAACATGACAACGAAAAACAGCATCAGCAACAACAGTTTATAGTGCACCACAAAAAAATGACATTTCTGTAAGTTGTGCCTGTGCCGTGTAAGAGAGTCATGACAAATGAGGGGACATTGAGTGGAATCCAGGTGACATTCTTTGGCTGACTGGCTTTTCTCTGCCCACCCAGGGGAGTAATTTCACACTGTTGAGAGGTTCCTGCACACATTTTTCAAACGGAGGGAGGAAGCAGGTGGAATGGATGGTAGCATTTGATTTCCCATGTGTGCTCCTGATGATAGGTCCGGTTTTCAGAAGTTTCATGGATTATAGAACTCTGGAGTTTTCTGAAAACTGCTTCACAAGGTGAAAAGAACTCTCTCAAGGCAAAAAGCAGACAGTGAGCACATCTGGTATTAGTTTAAGAATGAATCTCAAAAGCACTTATCTTTTGTTTGTGCCCTTTTGTTTTCTCTTCCACTTCTCTCTTCTCCTCAGACAGTGTGGGAAGGGGGAGTGACAGAATACACGGCAGAAGTCAACGGGTAGATTCACTTAAGGATTATCTATGGTTATGCTTTTATTTTTTGAAAAGCAGATTGAACAGCACTAGCTTGTTTTCCACAATATTATATATATATATTGCTTTATGTTCATGTTTATGCTTCTTAGACCAGGTTAACTGTATGGCAACAGATGGGCCTGTCCTGAATGTTCTGATTATTTTGCCTTTCTTTTACCATATATACTAAACAATCTTACAATAGTTTTCCTATACGATCAAACCATTAACATATATAGAATATCATTTCTGCTGACCAAAGAAAATTGCAGTTTGTGGACTGTGAAGTAGCCCCTCAGAGCCGCCCTCATCATGTGGAGAAATGCTCTGGGCAGAGAAGCTGCTGAAAATGAGCTGGTGTTAAAATCCTTCAAACCTCATTTTAACTACCACTAAGGTTTTGCTCATTAGCTGTGTTTACATGGACCCTAATATTCCACTAATAATCGGAATAATAGCCCAATCAGAATGCCTCATGCAACCACCTCAATCGGAAGAGACTGGCCCGATCCAGCCCGATTGGAAGGAATTTTCAATCGGGTTGAGAGAGGTGGTGTAAACCTTTTGTAATCCGTTCTATAGGAATATATTAGCGCCTAATAACCATGTAAACGCTTAATTTGATCGTTTCTCTCTGGTTAGAATAAATATTCTTTCTGCGCATGTTTGACCCACGTATGGGTAACATTAGGGGACCTGAAACATGGCGGTAGCAAAACAAAATTGGTCTGTGGCTGACACAACTTTTTGTTGGAAAACTTAAAAGATTTAAGGATTGTTGAATGCCTCGATGGTCAAAAGGTTCGAAACAAGTTGTTCAAAAAAGTGTTTAACAAGAAGAATGAAGCCGGAATCCAACAAAAACCACTGACCAAAGCAAAAACTGCTGGAAAAGTTTGAAGGCTGCCTACTACATAGGCTACAGTATGTGTTGCTGAGGTTGCTGCTTGATTAGAAAGAAATAACAAATATTGTTCCCAGGACATGATGTGGGTCTATCTTGAAAATTGTATAAGCAGGAAGAACCACTTCTTCTGTTATATTTCCGGCAGAGTAGACGCTTCACAGTGGGTGGAACCACTTTGGGCAGGTCAAAAAAGTTATATTCTGATTAAATGCTTTTGGGCATGTAAATGCACATCTTATCAAAGTTAAGTTGGAATTTTTAATCACGATGATTTCAATCGGGTTGAAGAAATATTGTCCATGTGACCACAGTGTGTTTGCTCCCACTAATCTGTCAGTGTGCGAGGTAATAGAGCAGAGGAGAAACACCAGGGGTGCAGGGATATGATGTGAGACAGGTTCAATGAATGAGCCTATTCTATTCATATTTGGTCAGGGTCAAAAGTCAAACACAAACATTTTGAACTTGCATGTTGCAAGCAAGCTAAGTGGTGAGCAACAGTTAGAAATGAGTGGGAGGAAATTGTACTGAATTATTCTTGACCCAGTCGGAAGAATGTCGGTACACAGAGATAGTCAATATTGACCTGAGTTTCCCGCTTTGTCACCTTCACTGAATGGTGCTGATTGTCTTTGACCTTTGACCTTCCTTACACTTTATTTGAATGGCAGCAAACTCAGATAACTGTGTAATTTAACTTTGTACATGATTCTTATAATGACCTTTCATTATAAGAATGAAGGTCATTATAAGAATCATGTACAAAGTTAAATTACACAGTTATCTGAGTTTGCTGCCATTCAAATAAAGTGTAAGGAAGGTCAAAGGTCAAAGACAATCAGCACCATTCAGTGAAGGTGACAAAGCGGGAAACTCAGGTCAATATTGACTATCTCTGTGTACCGACATTCTTCCGACTGGGAGACCTGAGGCAGACAATACAAGGATAGCAGATTTCTCCCTGTACACTACAAAGAGTATTAATGAAAGGAGGAAGGACTCAGACAACTTTTGAAGTGAAGAAAACTTCAGCCAACCAACCAACTACATGAAAGGTTTCAGAAAAGGAATGAGTAAACCGGCTTTATCTACCAAATGAGATTTTTTGAAGAGAAAGTAATCCTTGTCACTTGCTGAAGAATTACTTTGAGGAGAAGAAGGTTGTCACAGCGTAGACACAGACACTTGTTCCTCATAGCAAACGTTAGGTCCTCTTCATGCTGGCTGTGATAGGTGTGTCTGAACAGGCAAATGACAGCACAAGGAAATCACAGACATCCTGTTACATGCCACATAACAGCAGGAAGCAGACAGCTGTGTGAATGCAGGTAAACATCTTTTATCCCTTCCTCTGCTGATCCACCATGGGCATTAGCTTCCTGCCGATATGAGTGGTATGATGGTGACACCATTTTGACTTTGCAGGTCCAAACGTGGGAATAACCACATATAAATTAAACCGTTACACCCTGACAACTTCTCTTTTTCGCCCATATAGAATTCAGCCTGAGACATTCCTGCTTTGGCCGGCCTTATTGAGTTATGATTGGCTGGTCACATTGACCTCAGCACATCATCAATCATTGCCGCCTCCAGGTGCCCCAGTTTTTTCCTCCCCTTATTAGTCACTCAAGGGCCAATGGCGTGATGGATATCACCATAGGGATATCGTTCATCTCTTCGTGGGCTGGTAATGGGGTGGGACCACCCCCACATTCGGGTGCTGAGACATAAGATAACATAAACAACGTGTAGAGAACGAGGGGGGGGACCATTTAGGACTGATGCTCTCCACTGAGTAAGATCTTTGCCAGCCTGCACTGTGAGGAACATGCTATTCTACACCCAAGATTATTGCATCCAGCTCCTTCATTGTCTTCCAAAACAATACTGCATTTAAAGGCTCTGGAAGTAAGATAGATGCAGCAGATTCATCCAAGATATCCATTCTGCCCCATTTGACGTTCAACATGCACCTTAACAGAGCTGCTGTGGATAATAAATAAGTCTAAACAGCAGGTGGAGCTGTCTGTACAGTTAATGGACCTAGAACAAGGCCTTTTTTCTTCAAAATGAAGTAGATAACAATGCTTAAATAGATTGCCCTTCTCTGAACTTATTGTATCTTTATTGAAAAAACACCTATAGCACAAATACATTATCTACAAGTCAGTGTTATAGTATAGGGTTTGCTTGTTTATGAAAAGCATTCCAAGATAAGATATAGTGAAGTTGTCATGATCCCTGTGTAGAAATTGGGCCATGGATACAAAAGAGAGTGTTACTAAAAATAGACGATTATACAATTCAACACTGGATGTTATGTACAATCCTTGAAAAAACATGCAAAACAGGGCTGCAACAATAAAAAGGCTTCTTTTTAAGTGGCAGTTGTAGCTCTGCAGCTCTCCCTGACTAAATGAGTCAGGTGCAGTATGAATTAATGTGACATAAGATTAAGTTGACAGGTGAAATCGCTGGGCAGTATGTTTCTGATACTGAAGTGAACAATGCATTTATTTTGTCAGGACATGTTTTGTTTCCTTTTACTCCCACAGGAATTTTAACATCCAAGTGCAGCATGTAATTAGGTGCAGTGAGACCCAGTGAACAGCAGATGGAACCATTGGACACATCATGCTCCACCTGTACTTTTCCCCTATTTGTACAAATGAGCTTGAGTAAGGAGGCGGGTTGAAAGGGGTAGGTGGATGCAATCACTGCTCTCTGTATGCTCACAGTGCATATGCACTAGTCTCTCTCCTGACTTTTTATACCTTAACATCACATTTTATGTTTAAATATCCCTTCTTTTTAAAAAAAATATAACTAAATACAATATGTATATTCTGAACAGTTCCTTTGATACCTGTAGTTCATCCCTCTTCTCACAGGAATGCAATTTACAATACATCAAACAAACATGAAAACAAGAGAGGACTGGGGGGAGAGGGGGGCATATATTTATCTAAGGCAGTGTACTGAAAAACACCCACTGTGCGGTGCATTGCATAATGTTACACTGGGGTGTCTCATTACATAAATACATGTGTGCTGTAACAATGCTGCAAGAAAGTTAGAGTATGATGGCATACACTGAAGAAGCACAACAGAACTTCAGATTGTGTCTTTATTGGTGGGGTTCAACAGAGGCTCAGTCTTTTGAATTGCGCAACTCAGAAATGCAGATTTTTGATTATCTGTTTTTCACATACATACACCATGTTCTAGAAAATGCCATATGCAGACAGTGGTGGAAAGTAACTTAGTACATTTACTCAAGAACTGTACTTAAGTACAATTTTGAGGTACATGAGTATTTCCATGTTATGCTACTTTATACTGCTTCTCCACAACATATCTGAGGGAAATGTTCATTTATCACTGCATTTATCTGGCAGTTATAGTTACTCATTACTTTGCAAATTAGAATTTTACATACAAAATAAATGATTAGCATGATGTTTTGTGATACCAAAAACCTAAACTTCAAATAAGGTTCCCCTCAATCGTCTGCAACATTAAAGTCATGCTTACATGTTAATGCATCAAAATAGAATTTGAATAATTCAATAATAGTAAAATACTGACAGTGGCCATTCTGCATAATAAGTACTTTAACGTTTGATACTTTTAACACATTTTGTTGCAAATACTTCTGTACTTTTTTGAATTTTGAATGCAAGGGTTTTACTTGTAATATAATTTACTTTTAATGTTTTTTTATGTCCATATCATGTACTTTAAGTCCAACTGAAATCACATTTTTACACATTTCTTTGTGTAGTCAAAAATAATTAGCTAGCTAGCCTGCAAATTGATGTTAGCAGTGCTCCCCTGTGAGTTAGTGAAGTGTCTGCCGCAAGTGAATGGTGGGAGTCAGCTCTCATTATATCATAGAAATTAAATTGAAATGTATTGTATGTGTCTGTATCGAGTTGTGTAATTATTTAATAACCATTCTATATAATTAGTAGTGTGGGGTTTTTTTTGTTGTACAATTAGGATATTCTTGACATATCCCACTTTTTAACCACCAATGTGATCAAATATTACATCTTGCATATTTATTTCTTACAACAAATAAGAAAGTAACTTATGCAGTGACCAGCAGAAGTGGTAGTAAATGAAGAGCCGTTTGGGAGCTGAAAGAGCCGACTCCCGGAAAGGAACAGAGCCATCAGATCCGGTTAGCTTCAAAGAGCCGTAATTACCATCATTACCTTGAATGTTTGTTTGGTCGCTCGTTCCGCAAGCTAAGGTGCAGGACAAGACGTGTTCATGTTTGTAAGTTAGATGAGGAGGAGACTTTAGCAGGAAAGCTAATGTGGGTTGTTGTTCAAAGCCTGTGGCTCCGCTGTCTGGCTGTTAGTCAGTGCCTATAATTGAACGTTGAACCTTTGCTTTATGCAAATATGGTTTAAGTTGAAGTAATATGACTGGCTGTATGGAAATAAGTTCTCAATCTATGTACAGAGAAATAAGAGTATTCTGACATAGTAATGCAAGGAAAGGAAGTGCAATCATGAAACCAAAAAATATTTGGTTTCTGATTTTTCACATCTGTTTTTCTTTGTGAACACAGGTGTAATATACAGAGCAGATATTTGCTGTAGTAAAAAAATGCCATTTAATTTCAGTTAGACTTTAAGTAAATGATCTGAGCATTTATTCCACCACTGTATGCAGGTACGATACATAAATCAATATATGTAAAAATACTGAATGGAAATTTTTTTGGGATATTTCCCTTTTACCACCATCCATTTACTTGAATTCACTTCATTACTGTCATGAACAGAGTAGGTGACCCGAACTCTTTGTACACTCTGTCTGTGTGAATTTTTGTCTTTTGAGATGAGTGTGGCTGAATTGTGGCTGAGGAGTGTGGGACTGAAGTTTTCTTTTTATTCTTCCATTTGATAATTTTGGATATTCATTGGGAGCGGCGGCGACACACTTGGGAGTGAAATATTGTGTCGTTCAGTCTTCAGTCCTGAAAGGGCTTCAGTGCTATCTGGAACTTTATCCTGCATTTATGTCCTCTCTCAAGAGAGACCACAGGACAAAAGATACTGTTAATGATTTTATTTGAAAAGGAAAAAAATAAGTTGAATGGATATGGACTTAATAATAGTGAATGGATGAATAAGGAAAGTAGCATGAATAGTGGCTTTGGGTAGCAGTCATTGGTGTTTCATAGTAAAAATCTTCTTCCAGTGGAGCTTTTAAGATGAATGCTGGACAGATGGATTTAAACATCTAAAATCTGGAAATTTCCTCTCATGAGATGGATCTAATGGGGGTTTTTATTCATGGCACACTGAAACAAAACAACTGCATCAAAACAAACTGGATGATGATGCCTTTTTTGGATCAATCTGATTAAAATGCATCAAAAACAAGAGTTGTCTCCTGCTACGGCATTTAATCCAGGTGATTATAAATTCCATTAGTGGATCTTCTGCTGTAAATACCCTACCTAATGGTAGTGATTAGGCCTAGTGGGTCTTTGGTCAGTTTGGAAAGCATCAGGCTATGCTCAGTGTTAGCACTCTTCCCCCAAAGTCCCCCCGCTGCTCAGTCCAGCTGTGAGGTCAGTGAGCTCCAGCTAAACCTCACATGGTCTGGTAAGAGGAAATTACTTTTTTTTTTTTCCATGATATTAAATGTACACGGTCGGTTTGATTTTAAAGGCACCCTTTCAGAATCTCTCCAGTAGACTGTGGAGTAAACACACTTGGGAGAAAATACGCTTTTGGAGATTTAAGTCAACATTTTATCAGTTTCTTGATACCCTCCACATATTTGGACATGGAGGCTTCCACTATGCTCATGTTGTCTTTTGTCTTGAGTTTGTTAAGATCTTCTTTTTCCTGCTTGATCCCTTCACCTCTTGCTTTGTTTGCTGAAGAAGGAGAGAAGTGGTATTGAAGAACACTCTTAACTCACCCCCACCACCACCACCACCGCTGCTGCCTTCTAGCCCTGCATTATTGAACATGCTGCAGCACGGCCAGAAGGCAAGACACCAGGTCACAGTCACAGAATCAGGATCAGTTGTAGTGGACAAGCTATATTTAAATCAGGGTCAGGGCTGTTCTGAGACAAGCATGCAGCACATGTCATTTGTTAATAATCTTTGAATGGATCCTGTCTGCCTTTTAACATCATTGATGTTGAGTTCAGGGGCCCTAATCCCTATCAACAAGAGTTAATAGGAAAACAAATTGCAAAACAACACACCCAGATAAAATAACTAATGCAATATGTTTTTTTTCTCTTAAATCATCAACATGATATTGAAAAAAAACAAAAAACGTTTGCAACACCACTATATTGTGAGTTTGGTTTCTCTCCCAACAAGAAACATAATTCTAGTGATTCTATAGATTTTTCTCAGTCTTGTGTTTTGAGTCAGGGATTTTCAACCCCAAGAAGAAATACCTGTTTTATCAGTGCAGCTGCCAGTCTAAACTATAGGCCTACAAGATGTGGATCATCAAGCATTTCCTCCTAAAGCCCCCAGAGCTCTCCTATACTTTCACACACGAGTAGGCAAACCATCCAATATACAGCATGGGCCAGAATTCTGAAGTATGTGCACTGCACAGGTCATCTAATGTCATACTGTAGTTTTTCTGATGTCTAATTTCTCTCAGTTCTTTCTTCCATCTGGGTGTTTTATTTGGGGGGTTTCAGTCTTTCCAGACCATGACTTTCCAGTCGGGTGTGTGATGCCCATACTTAAAGAACTTTAAGGTGGAAGAGGGATCACAGGAATGCCAAGGCAATTAATCCCGTGACATGCTCTAGGTCACAGGAAGACGTACATGGGCAGAATATCATCACTCCAAAGGAAAAGCGGCCAGAACTATAAGAGAAAAACTATGGTGGGACTTTAATCTATACAGTTTTTGTCTTTCACTATAATTTGCCACTATTTTGCAATATTTTGTCTAACTTCCAGCAAATATTTTGGTTTAATTCAATTTCTGATTCAAATTGATGCAAATGAAAACCTCTCATTACACAACAGTATATATATATAAAGGTGCCATCTGCTGAGCTTGGATCACTGGCCTCTATTCAAGAGTAGACATAAAAATGGGTCGCATTGTGTTCGGTTGTCCTGGAAACTCTAGCTTTGAGAAGGCAGTGTACTAACTTCTGCAGTACCTACTACAGTATGAAGAGAAGAAAAACTTCTGCCAAAATATTCAAGTATTTACATATGAGTCATTATCCAATCACTGCCACACACCAATGCACTAGATGATGAGGGGGTTAGTGCAGTGCACTGGGAGACATTGAGCTGGAAAGTGGGTGAGATAAGTGAGCGGGTGTGTTTGTGTGCGTGCGATGATACCAGCAGCAGTAACTGAGCTGTTCAGTATGACTAGAAGACCAGCTGGAGTTGGAGTTAAGATGGGGTGTTTGGTTTTTCCTCCTTTTTTCTTCTCAGGTGTTTTAGCAGCATCCATGCGCACACTTTGACGCCTTTTTTAACAGCCATACTGAACCGCAGTCTGGTTTGCATCTGTCATCTCCAAATAAATGATGAGGGAAGAGATGGAAACCAAGCAACCAAATTAATAAAATCTCACTTACACACATTTTGTTCTTGTGACTCAGACGCATACTGAGTAACTGACTGGATACAGAGAATTACACAACCATGATCCAAACACAGATTTTCTCATTGTTTAAAGAAAGTGTTTTGACAAGAAGTGTCTTTTATCTTTATGAAAGTTTTTCCAGTGTATTACAGAAGAATTAGGATGTTGTTCAAATGGAACCATGAAAAATTGAATAATGTGTTAAAGCCTTGAGCATTAGATATGGCTTTATGGAAAAAAATTCACTACAGCCCCCCAAACCGTAAAACAGCAGGGTTTGATGTGTAACAACTGGGCTGACGTTTTTACAGTCACAGATGCTGAGAGCCATGATAAGGCAGTGTCTTCAGAGTCTCATTTGTTGACATACAGAACTCATGGCTGGAGGCTGTGAGAATTTACCAATTATCTGTGTGTGCCATAGAGCAACACTGTTTGACTTGGATGCAACGTGTTTGTTTGGCTCCACAGCATAAACTGAAAAAAGGAACTTAGACAGTGCAGTCAGCACTGTGGCTAGCAGGGAACCAACAACTGAAAGCAGTGTGTGTACAATAAACTGGCAATACTACCCATCTACACTAAATAGCATAATATTAATGCACTTTTTACCTCATGCCAGACTGTGGAAATTATACAATGATATGTACCATGGGCATTTTCATGCTTTGTTTCTGTCCAAACTTATGATAAAAGGCATGTGCAAGGCTACATCTAAATATATTTTACAAACTTATAAACATCTGAGGAATTCTATCACCAAAAAGCTACTTGGAAAAAGTTAAGAAAAAATCCACCATTTCCTTTAACATAAGAACAGTCGCTATAGAGTTAATCATGGCTTAAGTTTGAAGGAAAGGAAGGAGATGTTCATGTGGAGTTGTTATAGATATACAGAGCAGATATGTGCTGTAGTAAAAAAATGCCATTTAATTTCAGTTAGACTTTAAGTAAATGATCTGAGCATTTATTCCACCACTGTATGCAGGTACGATACATAAATCAATATATGTAAAAATACTGAATGGAAATTTTTTTGGGATATTTCCCTTTTACCACCATCCATTTACTTGAATTCACTTCATTACTGTCATGAACAGAGTAGGTGACCCGAACTCTTTGTACACTCTGTCTGTGTGAATTTTTGTCTTTTGAGATGAGTGTGGCTGAATTGTGGCTGAGGAGTGTGGGACTGAAGTTTTCTTTTTATTCTTCCATTTGATAATTTTGGATATTCATTGGGGAGCGGCGGCGACACACTTGGGAGTGAAATATTGTGTCGTTCAGTCTTCAGTCCTGAAAGGGCTTCAGTGCTATCTGGAACTTTATCCTGCATTTATGTCCTCTCTCAAGAGAGACCACAGGACAAAAGATACTGTTAATGATTTTATTTGAAAAGGAAAAAAATAAGTTGAATGGATATGGACTTAATAATAGTGAATGGATGAATAAGGAAAGTAGCATGAATAGTGGCTTTGGGTAGCAGTCATTGGTGTTTCATAGTAAAAATCTTCTTCCAGTGGAGCTTTTAAGATGAATGCTGGACAGACGGATTTAAACATCTAAAATCTGGAAATTTCCCTCTCATGAGATGGATCTAATGGGGGTTTTTATTCATGGCACACTGAAACAAAACAACTGCATCAAAACAAACTGGATGATGATGCCTTTTTTGGATCAATCTGATTAAAATGCATCAAAAACAAGAGTTGTCTCCTGCTACGGCATTTAATCCAGGTGATTATAAATTCCATTAGTGGATCTTCTGCTGTAAATACCCTACCTAATGGTAGTGATTAGTGATTGAGTTGTTACCTAATTTGAATTAGCATGAAGCATGTACAATTTAGTATATGTATGACGACCACTGGCACATCTAATTGTGGAAAAGCGTACATGCACTGTGCACATTGGTGCAGCAATAGGTTGCAGTTGGTACACATGTGAGAATGCACACAGCCTGGGGTTTGCTACTGTATATCAACCAGTGAGCTAAAAGAGCCACCCTAGAAGCCAAGTAAAAATCATCTGAAGCTGAAATAAAAATAGAAATTGCTAAAAAAAAAAAAAGGGATCATTTAGACTAAAGTCATCAAACTACTACTATGCAGGCATCTGTGTGTGTTTGTGTACTGTGTTTGCACTACCAGTTTTGAAGAGAAGTCCTCTGCAGGTCAGAAAATTCTTTGATACAGAGAGAGTTAGTCGCTCAGACAGAGCACAGGTGACAGATATGCATTATGCAGGAGAGGAAGGGAAGGCTGGATATAAAAAGCACACTAACATATTCACAGTTACACATACAGTTCAACAGAGCCATACTGTACTGTTGCCTGTGCAACTTTATCAAATAGATCTAGACAAGCACAGAGCGCAGTCAATATCATTTTAAACACATTAACATAAGAGAATATACAGGTGTATATATATATATATATATATATATATATATATACACACACACACACACATATACATCTATATATACATATATACTGTATATATATATATATATATATATATATATGCTCATTGCGCTCCGAGGGGGATTCCACCATGCATGGAGGGTTCCATCCCAAATCCAGCACCCTGAGACTGTACACTAGCCGTGGACTAGTGAGTGTGAGAGCCACTATCCAGGATGAAACATCCAAGATCCACAAGTACATCCAAGATAAGGCCCCAACAGATGACGTGCTCAGTGAATGTCTCAGGCAATGGGGAACAGAGGAAGAGGTGCTGGAGGAGGGACCATCATGGGAGGACAAACCCCTACACGGGATGTACCACCGGAACATGACTGAAGTGGCTGATATCAAGAAATCCTACCAATGGCTACAGCGGGCCGGACTGAATGACAGCACAGAGGCACTCATCATGGCTGCACAGGAGCAGACCCTGAGCACCAGAGCAATAGAGACCCAGATCTACCACACCAGACAAGACCCAAGGTGTAGGCTGTGCAAAGAGGCCCCTGAGACAATCCAGCACATAACTGCAGGGTGTAAGATGCTGGCAGGGAAAGTATACATGGAGCGCCATAACCAAGTAGCTGGCATAGTGTACAGGAATATCTGCACGGAGTATGGACTGGAAACCCCGAGGTCAAAGTGGGAAACACCTCCAAAGGTGGTAGAGAACGACCGAGCCAAGATCCTGTGGGACTTCCAGATTCAGACTGACAGAATGGTAATGGCGAACCAACCAGACATCGTGGTGGTGGACAAACAGCAGAGGAAAGCCGTTGTGGTTGACGTGGCAATACCAAATGATGGCAACATCAGGAGAAAGGAACATGAGAAACTAGAGAAGTACCAAGGGCTCAGAGAAGAGCTGGAGAAGACTTGGAAGGTGAAGGAGAGGTGCCATTGGTCATCGGAGCACTCAGGGCAGTGACCCCCAAACTGGAGGAGTGACTACAGCAGATCCCTGGAAGAACACCAGACATCACGGTTCAGAAGAGTGCAGTACTAGGAACAGCAAAGATACTGCGCAGAACCCTCAAGCTCCCAGGCCTCTGGTAGAGGACCCGAGCTCGAAGAATGATATATATATATACACATATATATTTAAAAAAACCTTCGTCCTTCACCCTCCGTGGGTGGTCTCATCCTTCGACTTCGTGCTCCTTCTCCCTCAGGCTCACAAGGCAGTCTGAGGCTGCACTTTAGCGCCTAATGGCAGAGAACAGCTTTAAAAGGAAAGTCTCAAGTCTTTCCATCTGTTGTTCTGTTCTGGGCCAGGCAACAAGAGCTACAGTAAAATCGCTTCAGTGATCAAAAATTACAAGCCTGATGTCAGCAGCAGCACAGTATACCCAGCAGTCAGATGCTTACGTCTCCCAGATTCCCACAGAGAAGTCCTTGCAGGTTCACGTTTGTCCTCCTTTGTTTTTGTGATTGATACTGCAGGCAGAGAGGAGTAGCTGCAGAAGATTACTTGGCAGTAGGAATTGTATGTACTCCTCAGAATGAAGTTAATTTTATGGAAATAACTGGATGATTTGGTCACTAATTATCATATGCAGCTTGATGTTTACATGTTCTCAATCAGTCCCACCATTTAACTCTATGAGTGCTGACAACCTTTAAGCCTGATGATTAGGATATATTCTTAAAGTTGCTCTAACCAATGTTTTATATTGATGTAACTAGTTACTTATGAAAAAGGGGTTGCTTGTTGTTACTCTGTAGTTCAGCTCTACAGGGCTTTTTAGCATCTTTCAGCTCATTGTTATGGTTTTACAGCCTGCAAATTTACTGTTGTGGTTAATTCTCACTGTTCTCATAAACCCATTTGCAGCTGCAGCAGGCAACTGTTTTAAGTGAAAAAGCTTTGATAAACTACCTGTCCAGCACCAAATGGCAGACAGTTAGCGACTAGCAGGTGAACATAGCAAAGCATTTAGCAGCTGAAGAGCTAGATGTTTCCCTCAGGAGTTGGTGAAGATCAACACAGAGCAAAAAGGAGAGTGAATTTTGAATTCTAGGTGGCCTGAAACACGACTCCAAATGAATGCTAATGTTGCCCCATGTCTGCTGGATATGTACATTGGCAACTGTTTGTTGACACGTTCCCAAATCAGCTTTATATGGTGATAGGTAAAATTAAACTAAGGTATTTGTGTTTTCTCTTAACAAAAACTTCTTCGGCTCTGGATAGATATACTGATAAGGACACTTGGCTGTCAGCTAAAAAGTAATATACTCCCTCTAATAGAGTATGAGAGCAGTTGAGTTACTGTGTGAAGCCAGGCAGGGTAGAAATAGCTGACATGTGAAACCTATGAAGAAAGAGGCTTAGCTAAGACTCAGAAGACTCTGAACAGAGGACTAAAAAAAAAAAAAAAAAAAGGTACACATAAACACATACACACACCACAAGTGGACAAACTCCAGGCTGTAGGTGCTACCTACAGAAGTTAGCTACTGCTCAGAGTGGCTCATAATTAGTCTTTCAACAGGCTGGACATTGTTAATCTTAATCTGTCTCTTATCTCTGGTTCCAGACGAGGGGAATTAGTGGCCTTCACCCTACCACTTGGCTTCTCTTCACGCCTCAGCCATTTCTCCTCATTATGGCATTACAGGACCATGTGGCCCAACGCGATACCACAGCAGACCACGACTTGCTCGTTAGCCCTATTCTCATTTTGCCTGATGAATGATATGTACCCTCTGTGGCATCGGCATCTCAACGACATTGATTTTGCAACTGGAAAGGTTCTTTATTCATGTCAGAGTTAAAATAGACTGCTCATTGTGCTCTTCAAGTGCACATGAGCATGAATGTATTTTTGCATTCACATGGTGAGATAAACTCATACACACATACCTGATGTTCACTTTCTTATTCTTAAACACACTCCTAAATACCCTAAAGCAAGGTGTGCATTTGAAATCCTCAAGCTTGTTTTCCCATAAGCATCATCTGGGTTTACCTTGGCATAGTTTAAAAAGAAATTATCATTTCTAATTTATCATTTGCATCTGGCATCCCCTGTAACTACCCAGATAAAGTGATATATTTATCCTGCCTGCCACGATTCACATGTCGAAGCTAGCCTATAGCATTTTGGTAAAATATCTCTCGGCATCAGATAGTTACATAGCAGATCATAGCCATTCCATTCACAGCACAGTAATCCCAAAACAGGCTATGCCAAAAACAAGAGATAAATAAGTAATGAAGAAGTGAGTGGAGAGAAAACAGCAACAATGAAAGACAATATGAGAACATTGAGTGAAAAAAGATGAAAGCACTTGTGCATTTTATCTTTGAAAGGTTTTAGCCCCCTTTTTCTTTTCAATTCAAGACATAGCCCTGGTCTTGTCTCAGGAGGATGACACTTTCAGCATGGCCTTGCACCATCTGATTGCTATTTCACTAATGTTATTTTTATGCAAATGTAGGGTTTCCTTCATCTTCTTTTTCATATTCTAATGCAACGTCTGCTATGCTGGCAGCGTTGTCCTCTCTGGCTACATGGAGAAAAATCACCAAATACACGTCTGAACACTTCTGAGCGTTGTCTTCACTTCCATGATGCTGTAGAAGAGATGAGCTGGACGTGTTCAGGGTAAAGCAGTACTGATGATATAAGGAAAAAACGTTGATGCTGTTTCCCCATCTGATGCCTTATAAATATTTACAATGTACACATCACAACAAGGGAATAATAGAAAAATCCTACAAGTAACAATTTCTTGCCATCATAAAATGGCTCCCAGTTCATTGATTCAGTGAAAGGGTTTACTGCATTTACTACCCTTGCTTAATACTGAAGCCAAATTACTTTATCCCTTGATTTTTCCACCATGAGGTTGACATTTTTAGTTTTTGTTATTTTAATTTATATAAATTCAATTTATTTAATTGGATGGATTCCTTTGAAATTTGGAACACACATTCATGCCCTCTGCAGGATGAATTGTAATAATTTTGGTGATCCTTTGACTTTTCATCCAGCGTCACCATCTGGTCAAAATCTCAATTTGTCCAACACTTATGACCAAACACCTGCAAAACTAATGACATTCCCATCAGCCTCAGTTGTATTTTGTGTTAACTGCAAATTAGCAAATGCTAACAGACGAGGAAGCATGTTTTACTACCTACAAACTCCACGGGATGAGTGACGTGTGAAGTGGCAACCACATGTGACCCAATGTGGTTTGACTTTAGTTTATGGTGCAGTTTTCTTCTAATGAGCAAAAAATTACCCTGTAAGAAAGTGAAACTGTGTTGTCCTCTGAGCTCTCTGTATTTTGTCTGACTATTATGAAGGCTATGTCCGATATAATATGGCATTAAATTTGTCTAATTACAGCCTTTGTTGACTAATTAAGCTATCATAGGCATACCATGTTGGCAGCATTAAATGTGGAGTGTAATATAGTAAAATTTTGTAGTAACGGTAGAATAGTGTCTAACTGTATTTTGGATCTGATATGGTATTGTATTTGATTTAATTGGACTATGAGCTTGTAAAAACTGTCTAATTGTGTATTAGGATCTCCTATTTGGTTTCTAATTAGAGTATAATTTGGTATAATAGTGTCTAAGTATAGTATATTTTGGGTCTAATACGACATTATATGTGGTTTCTAATTACAGCATCATTTAGGTGTAACTCACCAACAGCAAGAATCAGAATCTCTCGTCCATTGATTTGCACTGCGCAACAAAGCGTTGTGAGCGTCGCAAAGAAAAAAGTTCAAGACAATTCAACTCTGGCAGCGGGCAGGCGAGTGCATGAGACGAGCACGACCGGGACAGTTTCGTGGGATTGCACCCGCCTGTTGCTCCGCCTTTCAGATTGCTCGCGCCTCCCTACCTGCCCGCTCTCTTCTTATTGAAAATGAATTACTAGGCGCGTCAATTGCTTGTTTTTAAAAGTGACAGAAAAGCTCAAAACAATATCAGATATCTTTATAACACTCACTCAAATAAAGCTAGGCTTTAAGAAGTTGACATTGGTAATTTTCATCAACTGTAAAGTATAGATAAGGTTCGTCATCCAGATTGCATCTGGTGTGTGGGCGGAAGTTTCCCCCTGAGATAACCCGGGGCGCAACTGCTCCTGTGCCAAAAGTTCCACCTGGTGGTGCTTACATTTACCATTCCTCTTCACAACACATATGAAAAATAAAATAATGGGATTGTCACCTACATTATTAGGATTAATATTAGTCCCTGGAAATCAAAGAAAATGACTGTTCAGCTAACTAAATTAAAGAAACACAAAAATGGTTGCATCATAACTTAATTTCTTACATATGAACGTCAAACGTACCATTAATGTGAGATCACATCAATGTTAAATTAGTAGCTATGCTTACTTGGGTAATGTTAGCTGACCAACAGCTAGCTAGCTAGCGGCTAAACAAATATAAAATCCATAGCTGGCAACAAGTTTAAAACACAGTTTTAGTTGGACTTGTTGGTCACAATAATCCTGACCCCAGCCCCACGTAAGCGCTTCTTGGTTTTCCTGGCCAAGAGTTGGTTCTTTGGCTGCTGAAAAGCTGGTTCGAGAATAGGCACTGGCTCCGAACCGGCCCTCGACCTGCCTTAGTGGAAAAGGGGTAACAGTGACCTCTGCTCTGTAAATTACATGTTAAATAAGGTAATGTGTAGTAATCTTATTTTATTTGAACTTAGTTTCTGAGTTTTGTCTTATTTCAAATCTCCTCCTTCCATTGTTCCTTATGAATCTTTAAAAGTTTTTGTTTGACTATATTTATATTATATACTGTACATTGTGAATATTAACTAATTTACAGTAAATTTGTGTAATTCATTAGTAATATGCCGTGCAAGGAGTCCACAGAAAAAAATCTGTATAAGCATACTGATCTAATACTTGTTCATAGTCTTTCTCAAAGTTCACTACAATATTGTAAAATACCCATTTTAGCTTTTTAAGCAACAAAAGAGACTCAGCTCAGAGTGTTAGTGCTAAAAAAACCACAAGGAGAGGATGAAAAACAACAAGGAACCACTTTACATCTCATACACCGGCCAAAGAGTCCATTTTGTGCTTGCACAGTTATTGCAAATGGCTGAAGAGAGGTTGGAACTGAAAAGGACATTCACAATCCTTTATCACAAACTTGAATTGCTACTACAAAAGACACTAGCACTGCCTAAAGAAAATAATGGGCCATCTGATTATTTCAAATGCTTTCACAGAGAGGTAACACCATAAGAAAGAAATCATCACATTCACATCAATCCTGGAAAAGAGGAAGAACGCTCATGGAAAACGACACTTCTCTACAGATACTTTCAATTAACACACTGCTGTTCATATTTGTCACGAGTGACTGTGATATAAAATTAATAAAGAGTGTAAGTTTGAACTGCAGACTTGTTAGTTGAAATGACAGAATTTGCCAGGAGAGAGACGTGTGATTGCGTGAAGTCGCATGAGGTGTGAAACCAAGTGAAAGATTAAAAAATCAGAGAGATCATAACAAAGGAGAGCTGACAATGAGGTTATCACATAAAGAAAAGACACTGATTGGACAACAAATAAGTATCCTGTTGTCACACTTGTTTTCAGTTTTAACAGCGAACACCTTCATTTGGATTAATATTAACATGATATGTTGCACCCTATATTGTTGTCTTTTATGGGACTGAGGGGCTGCAAAGATAAGGTGAGCCACTGGAAGCATCCTAAAGGTTATTTTACTGTCCTTGTTATAAAACAAAGGCAGAGAATCCAAATGGCTCAGTAATTAAAATTTCATTAATTTGTGGTCTCTTATCAGACCTCACAGACAGCTCTTAATGCAGGCCTGCGAGGAAGATAGAGCTTGCGTGTTCCCGGACAGCACCACATGCTGCTACCACTCTCACTTCAGCTATCTCAATAATGGGATATATGTGGCTACAACAGACTGCACGATGGTTTGACAATTAGCCAATTACATTTCATCTGTGTAATACTGGGATTGGTTTGCAGAAATATTCACCTTGTGCAAATATCTCATTAAAAAAGGAAATTAGATTTGATGATCATAAGCTTTGATGATTCATAACCTTTTCACCCCACATCACGAGCACACATGTTCACACATGAACATGGGCATGCAACTGTGAACACAAACATGCAGTAATGCATATACACATATATCTCCTATGAGAATGCATATTAAATGGGGCAGGCCAGCATGCTAATTTTTGGTCAGGCATTTTCATTTCGATGTCATGAATGGAACTGCAGCCTGATATATTCTGTTATTTTCCCTCACAAATAATATCAAATAATATAGATTCACTGCTATCTCAATTTCATTAAGTTCCCATTCCACAACATTCAGTAATCATTTAGAGCAAGAAATCAAAAGACAGAAGACATTATGGGATTGAACATAATATAACACAGAGTGAGGAATGGATAATTTTACAATACTCTTGTTTGAACAATGAACTCTGAAGGTCCACATCTGTGTGTCATGCTGCTTTTATCCACTGCTTTTGAACCCCAGATGATGACATATTCTAATTTTCTTCTCTCTGCCTTGTTTGAACTGAAAATTATGAGTGCAACTTTGCAGGCATACAGTCCATATTATCACTAATGATAAAATAAATAAAATAAAATAAATGACTAACCTCTGTGATTCATTTTTATACTGGCAAACAATTAAAATCAACATAAGTGACAGGTTAGGTAGAATGAGTTTCTCGCTTGGAACTACATATGTGCAGAAAATGTATAGTACTCCCAAATGTATAGATATACCTCAGATTACATTCATTATTTCCACAGGTTGCAGTGCCAGTACAGAAAGTGTCTTTTATGTAGGGATGTGGAAAGCAGTGGATGTGGAGGTACGGGTGGTGGAAGGGTGCATGGAGCTTCTGACTTTCATGCAGGTGACCGGAGTTTGCATCTAGTCACAATCTAACCAGTCTTTCCTTAACCTGTATCATTCCATAGTTCCCATGTCCAGATATTGTAGAAAAAATATAATTATGAAAAATTGGCAGTGACATCCAAAAAGGGTTTTTGCAGATTTTTTCAATACAAGCGTTCTGTCTTGAAATATGGTTGAGATATACTCTGTGTATTATTTGGTGTATAAACTCCTTTTCCATTTGAATGGATACATCATTGAAAGCCCAAAGATACTTATCTTATACCGCTGTGAGTGAGTTGTCCATGCTCGAACACAGATCATACAGAGACCACAGACACATCACAAGAGAGTTCCTAAACTGTATGATGTATCACCCTTAAACTATGCACAAGCTGACCAAGCTGAAATGTATCCTCATTAGCTGGGCTGTCAACTTGATCCCCGAGAGAACAGACAGTTTTTTTAGAAAGAAAAGTTGAAGAAACACTGGACATAAAACACACAACTGAATGACTACATTGGCTATGATTTTGATAGGTGATACAGCTGCATATGTTACATAGCCAGTTTGACATGGTAAACTAGAAGAAGAGTAGATCAATCCAACGAGAATTTTGGACAGACTTCCATGTTAGATGAAAACCATTAGATAATCAATCTTGTCTGACAAATCAGCTTAATCTGATGAATTTCCTTGGTCCATCATTCCCATCTGTTTGACCCCTGTAAGAGTTTAGCTACTTACGCTTTAACCGAGGCCTGCTGCTGAGCAGAGCTGGCTGAATGTGCTGTGTTACACATGGGGCTCATGATGTAGTTCAAACAGTCTGAGCAATGACTGGATGCAGCCAAGGCAGTTCACCTGTCCTGGTAGCTGAACAACTGGCAGCATCGGCCCCAGTGATGTTTGAGCCCCATGCCAACCAAAAGAGGTCGCGGTAGGTGGCCTGACCTGAGCACAGCTGCCAGGGACAGATGCCGCCATTTGGAGAGCAATAGTGGGTTTTAACCATCCATATTATTAGGCTGGGTTTGTCGAGGCAGCCCTCAGGGTGGAGTCGCTGCTCAGGCAGACGCCATACTGCCATACAAGCTCAGACAATGCAGAGTTGCTTGTTCTGCCACAACAGGCTGCTTTATTAAAGTATGATCTACTCTAGTTTCTGTGTGGAGGAAGGAGACAAGTGTGGTGCTGTTCCTCTCAAAGTTTTTCCTTTTACTCATGCTTATCCAAGAGAGTCTCTTTACCCCAAACACTCAGAAAAACACATGCAAACAGATGCCACAATGCTTATATTACACACAAGGGAATTTTATTGTAGCCAGCAGGCTAGTTACTGTTGTGTTCATCTGGCACTCTTTGACTCTGTGATATAAGGACTGGTTTAACAAAACTCCCTTTACATTCAAAATGACTACATTACATGAGTCGGTATTACATTACAACATATAACTGAATAAATAAATAAAATAGAAAAGTCTGTACTGTTTGATGAGCTCCATATACTGCAGTTTCACTATTAGCAGACAGAATGAGGATGTTATAAAACTGGGTCTCTCACATCAGAGTGTGTGAAACATCAGTGATGTATATTATTATCACTTCTCCTGGGCCGTTTGACTGCTACTTTCCTCTGATTCTGGTATCATACCTGTAGGACTAAATTTTTTTCTTTTTCTCAAATAACCCTTCAATTCAGAGTGACTCTGCAGCTCACACCATCAGAGCACTACACAGACCGAGCGAACGTTCCTCTCGTAGTTGATTTAACTGTCATATCAAATCTACATCAGCAGCAGTGGTGCTGAATACTGTGTTGAAACCCCTCATTAGTGTTTCAGTGCGCTCTGATTGCTGATTGACCAGATTGAGATTGCAGGCATCAAAGCTATTTCCTCTTCCAAGTCACATCCTGCCCCATATTGCCTTCTTTATCCTCTCCTGTCTCTCAAGCTTTAAGGGTTTCTTAGGGTTTGGTTCTTTATTCAGGTCTGCTTTCTCCATCTCTGACTCCAAAATGTGTTCTCTTTATGTGAACTTTAAACAACAGTTAGAGATTGAATTGAACCCCGAAACAGCCAAACAGCCAAACTCTTCTTCAGACCAATTTATGATCGCATGAAAAGTTCACACAGAGATTGATCAAAACACACAATAGACTGAAAAGAGGATTAAATTCGTAATATATCCCGCAGTATACTCTCAAAATAACATTTTACTGAAGATTAAAAGATAGCACTTTCTCTTTGGCTTTTGGCCTTCTGACAATGTTTAAAATGAAAACATAATTTTCTGATGTTATCAGAATCATATTTACCACCCTTGTGAATATTACAATCTACCTGCTGTTTACAACCATTAACCAGCAATCAGCTTTAAGTTTCTTTCACAGGATGAGAATAATATTCCCCGCATGCATATTGTAGCTCCATTTAGTCTCTCTGAACTCAATTTCAGCACTGAATATATTTCATGCAATGAAACATGTATAACTGCAGAGATGAGCTCAGTGGTTATTCCTTTTCATTTCCTCTTCATGTCTTTTTCTCCTGCCTGATGTGGATTTCAAGTCACAATTTTCCACTCTTGATAAAACTACTGAGTCGCTTCCTGTGTTTTGGCATTAAGTTTTAATGACATGCAGCATTCATTGGCAGAGATGAGAGGGCGGTTGGTTTGAAAGGCTCTCTGAAGTGTAACGCTGCACCCAAATGGCTCATTGGGCTTTCATGGCAATTTGGTATGATCTCTGCCATCTCAAAATGTAAATAAAAAAAGCTTATGCAAATGGAAGGATTTTATATTTCTGCAAGGATTTAAATGTTTGTTTACTCATATGACTCCCTGGGAGGATATGTGCGTTTTTTATATGAAGCGGTTGGGAAAACATACTGTATGAATATGTAGATAGTGTTGCCTTATTTTTGAATTTGATGACAGGTTTTGATTATCTTTTTGGACCTAATATGTGTAAAAGAAAAGGGGAAATTCAACAACAGAAACTGATATGATACATATAATGCATATAATCTTTCTGTTTTTTTTAAGATATAATGTTGTCTTGATTGTGACTGAATAATAAAATGTAGGCCACCACAACAGTACAAACACATGAAAATATAAATTAAACAGATCAATTTGACTTCAAGGGCAGATGTCAGACAACACTGTTTACAAAAAATAACATCACAAGTAAGTCCGAAGTTAGTAAAAAGTGGTGAAGTCATTCTGTATTTGGTTTCATTTTGGAGATCTGCCTTTAAAATCAAAAACGTGGCTTTTTGCTTATCAGTTATCTGTTACAGACTATCCGTTGTTTGGAGATTCTCAACATTTCAAACATGAACGTTAATACAAACCAGAAAACATCACAATGCCACGTTGAATTAGGTTGTGTAAATTCACTGCCGTTGTACAACTATGTGTTATCAGTAAAGCCACTGCATCCATCACAGTGACCCCGGGATTCACTCTCTGTCTCGTTCAAATGTCCTTGAGCTTCTGATCATGAATGAGATAGTATGTTTACCCTCTAGATAACAATATCACCCTTCAAACATCCTACCAAAGGGCATGCATTCAGCTCTGATGTTAGAGGACAGCCTCGACATGGTACATTCCTCAGTTAAATTTGACTGTGTGCTCACCTCCTGCAGCTCAGTCAGGTTGTGAAGCTGTCCAGCTATTGTTACAATCAGTACACTGTCTCTAAGCATTGCACTTGGTAGCACACACAAACACGCACATGCATACACATATGAATGTACACATATGCACACTTTGGATCCCGCTGATGGACAAGGATCACTAGTCACTGCAAAATGTTTTCTGAGGGAATCATCCCATTAAAACACTTTAATTATATCTGGCTGAGTGCAGTCCATTGGCAAAGTGGAGTAATACATGGGATGAAATGATGATGAGATCATTCAAGCTACTGGACACTCAGAAATGTGTGAGTCCCACATGAACAATAAAATAGCCAGATATACAGTAGTTAAACATTGCAGATTAAATAATTGATATAGAAATCACAAAAGCAAGAATCTTCTGTGTCTCTTTATAAATGGAGAAGCAACTAGATTTTCCTTTCCTCCATTACAAAACCAGAAGTACAATTGCTAAAATATGTGGAGTATGATCTCATGGGACATTCAGACTTATTTGTAAAAATAAATCAACAATAATTGTTTTTAATATGATGCATGCAAAAATTGTGGAATGTGTGGACTCACCGGGTCAGTTGTTTACATTAAACTAAACCAAACCATGACAAAATGTTCACCATACCCTAACCGCAACCAAAAATATTACCATGATAAAAATCATTGTTTTGGGGGGGGGGGGTTCGGTTCAATTTCATCAAACTTAAATTACATTTGTACTTTCTATTGGAAATTGTAAGAATCTGCATAAATGAATGTATTGCATAATGGTAACTGATTTCTTGACTTGACAAAACCAAGAATTATGACCACACAGTGCAGTCAGAATAATGGTAAACATTTCCTATCATCAATGTGGAATAAACCATCTGTTTTATATTAACACACCAGTTGAATAAAGTTTGTATAGATTCAGTTCCAGTAGAACTGTATTATTAGTCTGAAGATGATAGTATCTTTGACTCTTTAACCACAGCGTGAAGGTAACTTACACTTTTAATGAAATTGAAGTGTGTTTTGGTGGAAGGCATGAGGGGTGTTAACGGGTTATTAACAAGTCATTCAGAAAATATAACCTGTCAAAGGCAGATAAAACAGAGGGAACAATATTTGTGCTATAAACGCCAGATTGTTAGCTACAGTAAGGGTTGAATATATCTAATGTTGTTGGTTATGTTGTGTTTCAGAGCCCCAAAAATGATTTAAAAAGCAACAGTGGACAATACCAAATGTAAATGATGCAAGGCCAAAGTATTGTTACAGAATATATGCAGTGAAAATGCTTTAGACAAAAAAGCACATGATATCACTGCAGATACAAATATCCAAACCACACTATTAATACCTTGAGGGATTTTGTTTGTATTATTTTATTCTAATTGAGTCCACAGAGGGTCTACAATGCATGCATATTTGAACTACCAGACAAAGATGTTATATAAACATGTTTCACAAGCCTACAGGATCTACAAAAGATAATAGCTGCCATAATTCATTCTAAAACTAGTTACTAGTTTATTCAAAAGTCCAAAACTCCAATCAGAAGTCAGTGATGGCAAAGCATGTCTGTGGCCTTGAAAGTACTTTTCTCCTCAGAGCAACAGAAATACAGCGAGGTGCAAGAAATAATTAATCAGATTTTTGAGCTATCACATCAAAACATTTCTCAATACCATGCCCTCAATATTCCCTCTGATGACATTTACTTTTATAAAAGCAGAACCAGTGGATTAGAGAAAAAAGACATTTTGCTGTTTAAACAGGCTTTACCAAACAAATACAAATATTTTAAAAAAAATACACCAACCATTACATGCCCACTGTCGGGCACTCTGATTGTCTTTGATAAAATGTTCAGTAACATCTCATATATATGTATATATATATATATATATATATATATATATATATATATATATATATATATATATATATATATATATATAAATTAAATTAAATGAGGACAGTCTTTAAAAGCCTTTTCAAGCTGTATTTTCAAGCTACTACATCTCTCTCATCATCTGAAATACATTTTTGTCTGGAGAAGGACCAAAAAAAAGGGATTTGACTGCAAAAAGTGAAATGTTAGTTGACAGCGCATTGTGAAATGCTGACCTAAAGAAGTGCACCATGCTTGTGTCTCCAAGGACTCTTTGCCCTGTCTCTTTCACTGTGCTCTCAAAGCTTTAAACGTTACCTACACTGAGTAGTTTAGACCATACCTTTGCTCAGGCTTTGTGCACGTCATTAAAGAGGAGACTCTCACAGGCCCTAAACTCTCATGTTCCTTTATGACATGGACTGGAGGCTTACTGGAGCGCCACTCATGTATCTTTCATAGACTCTGCCGCAAAGTTCTTGTCACCTCCATCAAACAGTCACATCACTGAGGGAGAAGGACCTCACTTTGCAAACCACCATGAGAAAAGAAGCTCAAAGACTGCCAAATCTAAAAAACACCACCCAGGCTAAAATATAAAAGCTCTTAAGTCACCCCAGTTTTTTCTAATGATGTAAAGCTAATGCAATGCAATGATTTTTTTCTTATCATTGAGAACGCCTATTAAGGAAACTGTTCTGATCAAGTTTACAGTTAATGGGTACTTTTGGCCATTATTCTCTTCCAACCTCTGCTTTCCTTTAGTTTTCTCGCCAATCATTTGGATCCTTTACTGCATTGTTTAATACATCTTCTCATTAACCTGCCACATTCTATTGCCAGAGTCATTATGCTCCGTTCTCAACCACACACTGTAGAATAGAATATTGAATTTAAATCATGACAAAGCTATGAATGATAATTATATCCAAGTGGGAAAAAAGTACTACACTACAGTACGCTTCATCCCCCACTGCTGGTGTTCGTTACAGAAATCACAATCAGAAATACTTTATAAAAACACAAACTAAAAGTCTGTCAATATGAGGACAGTTCTGTTATACTCTTTCATTGATCTGTCTTCAATTCTCTGCTGCACATGCTGAGATGTTACAATTTATGATGTGTCCATTTCTTTGTAATTATGTATTTATTTAAGATGTTTAACTGCTGACATTACTAACACCACCATTACTACAGCAAGAAGAAAAATAATACAGTATTCTTTTATTAGTTTTTTTGGCCACAGCAGAAGCTGTAAATACAACACTATTATCACCTTATAAAGTTGATATGGTGTAGTGTGAGCAAACATTCACCTATTTACACATACAGCCAGCACAGAGCAACATTAGTATTTATTTGGAATCATGTTTTTGGGAACCTGACGAAAATCCAATATTCACTCTCTCTTAGCTCTGTTTTGGTCTCCAACAACTCCTGAGACAAATATCTAAGTCTTTAGCTGTCAAATGCATGTTCACCAGCAAGTTGCTAAATGTGTCCATCTACCGTTTGGTGCTGAGCAGGTAGCAAATTAATACAGCTTTAACTTTAATCAAACAGGTCAATTAAAAATGTTGTGCATTAAAAATTCTATGTGCAATTCGTGTAAAAAAATAATTGTTCATTTAGTTTACAAACCATGGGTTTTATGGGTATAAAAATAGCTCGGCTTGTCAGTAGCCCTTTCTGAATACATTTCCTGTGAGCAGATACACATACTGTCACACTGTGAGGTAATGATTTATCTCAAGGACATCAGGGAAAGCGTGTCTAAATTGGCTTGCAGACATGCACCATGAAAAGGTTATATAAAATAATGCATAAACTCTCCTGACTTGGAGCACTATCCAAGATGCCTCTAAGATGTCCTTGTGATATCTAATTTGACTAAATTAGACTTTCGTTGTTTCTCGTTTCTCTTTTCACAGAAACTGGAGTTGTTTTATCACCTCATTGAGACTTGCTCCGGAATACTTCTGGTGCACAATACATATGTACGCAGGTATCCAAGCTGACCTCAATAAGAAATGCGTTAGTTTGACGCTTTCAGAAGCTTTTTAGTGGTAATTTCTGTCCCACTTGAATGTTCTACAGGTACAATAACTGAACCCAAAATAACATTTGCATCAGTTTCATTAGAGAAGTGAACAGCGCACACAAGACTGGCCCAGTTCTGCCAAAAACTCCCCAAAGACTACGCAAACAAGATAACAAGAGAGATATCACAGGGCACTTGAAACTCATTTGCCCTCAGTACTCATTGTGACAAACAGAGCGCCATGCAGACAAATTTAGTCCATATGATAAGTGACACTATATATAGCTCAAACATTGGTGCTGTAATGTTTCAGATATAAAACACTCTGGCTGAAGCACGATTAAATCAGTTTTTACAAATTGGGTAAAAAGTCACACCCGTGTAAGATCACTGAATAGACATCGTGGGTAGATTTGTCCCATGTAATGGAGCAGAGATCATTACTTTACCAGTTATAACAAGAGTGCTCATTTTGAAAAGAAAAGACAATCCAAATCAAACAAATTAGCCTTGTTTTTACAACTTTATACAGGAGACTGTTCTTACTGGACAAATGACAATGGTCGAATACCCTGTTCATGTTTTGACCTCTTGCAGTTGTGTAAATTATCTCCAGAGAAAAACACCTGTACTGGTCGTGTAAACACTGGATGGATAGATGTACTAAGCATCTGACTTCGACTTTGACATTGACGTCAATGTTGGTCTGCTTTAGCATGAAGGAGACCACCTGATAAGGCCACCAGATCAGCAAAACAGATTCAATTTATTTATTTATTTATACAGGGCCAGTTCATAACAGAAGTTATCCCATTGCACTTTTCCTATAGAGCAGGTCTAGACTGTACTCTTAATAATATTATTTACAGAGATCCAACAATTGCCACCATGAGCAAGCACTTGGTGACAGTGGCAAAGAAACACTTCCTTTTAGTAGGCAGAAAACTCAAGGGTCATTTTCAATTTGTTAACTGATCGTGGAAATGTTTTCAGCAGATTTAAGTTCTTTGTTTGGAGGAACATATATGTTGATATAGTTTAGTGTATAGTTGTGAAAAGGTTACATAAAATAAATGGATATTTTTAAATATATATTGTTCAAATAGTGATGGTTATAACTTTAATAATCACAATAAGCAATGTTCAGTTACAGTAGGGATATATTAAAATGCCTCAGTTGGTTATATTGCTCATGTCATCATTTGTCATCATGACTAATGGCTTTATTAATGGTTTACAAACGATTTACTAATGATTACAAAAAAAGACCAGTTATAAGCCATGCATAAACACACCTGGCAACCTGGCAACTTTCAGGTTGCCAGGTTGTGAAAAATCCCTCTGGCTGTTTTACATCCCCCTCCAGCATGACACTTGCTTTGTGTTTTCAGCTGCCTTTTCCATTGATCAGGATGCACCACATAACTTACCTTCTGGAAAAGGGCTGCAAGGCATCTGTACCAAAATCCTGAATTGATTGTGTGACAGCCCCAGGGCCTCTGCCAGAGCTTGTGTGTGTTGTGTTGCTTCTGTGTTGTGTGTGTGTTGTCTGGTGTTGGAGGCCATCAAGGAACTGGAGGCAGCCAGCCACTGTCTCCAGGTTACATAAGACCCGCCTCATCCTGGTAGTGGAGAGGCTCCTCCTCCCCTGGCACCACCTTGTGTTATGCTGGAGTTTTTAATTTTCTGTATAGTTTTATCTTAGTTAGCCTAGCAGTATGTGTCCCTGCCAGCCTCATTTGTTTGAATCATTACAAATGTAACAAAACATTTTTGTTTTGTTATATTTGTAGCCTTCCACAAACGGAAGTTGAACTAAAAAATGCTTATCAAGAATTAGACATTAGTGATTAATTGAGCAGATGGAGATGTTGGTTAAACTTGAATGCATTAAGTTACAGTTCCTTATTGTTCCCCTCCGTACCATCCTGTCACTTAGCCTGACATTCCTCTAACCCACTGGTCAGAATGATACACTAACATCAGGGCTAAATCAGTTTATGTGTAACATCTGCAGTGTGAGGCAGGGATCTACCAATTGTAGTTCTGCAGTAAATCTTGTTAAGATAGCTACCTTGACCAAGAGAGCTGCATCAGTGAGATAATAAAAGATTAGATTAGATTCAACTTTATTGTCATTACACATGTACAAGTACAAGGCATTGAAAAGCAGTTTAAGTCTAACCAGAAGTGCAATAAGCAAGTGCAGGATATAAAGTGTGTACATAAATGCATGATAGGGCAATATTATGAAAATATTTTACAAGTGGTACTATGGACATTATATACAGATGGCATTACTATAAACAAAAGTATACTGATGGATATGTACATTAATGAATTGGACTGGGCAGAACAGTAGTGCAATGAATATGAAGTAGTGCAATTTATGGAAATAGTTAATAGTGCAGTAGATGAGTTATTGTAGTATTCAGTAAATAGTACTGGAGTGCAAATGATGCAGTATAGGAGTGCAAATGATGCAGTATATGTATGAATAAATAGTCCGGTAGTGCAAATAAACATGTGGTACATGTAGCAAAAACAATATCAATATAGCATCATTTAAGTTGAGGTATATGAGGGGACAGTGGAATCAGCGGGGGGCAGAGTTCAGTAGGAAGACAGCTCTGGGAAAAAAGCTGTTTCTCAGTCTGCTGGTCCTTGTCCTGTCTCTGGGTGGGGTGAGAGGAGTCCTTAAGAATGCTGCGGGCTCGACACAGACAGCGTTTCCTCTGGATGTCCTCAATGGCTGGAAGTGGAGTCCCTGTGATGCGCCGGGCAGTTTTCACCACCCGCTCCATTGCCTTGTGCTCTGCAGCAGAGCAGTTCCCATACCAGACTATGACACAGTTGGTTAGGATGCTCTCTACTGTGCAGCGATAGAAGTTAACCAGGATAGCTGAGGACAGCTGGTTCTTCTTCAATGTACTCAGGAAGGAGGCAGGAGGTGTTGGTTGTCCAGGACAGGTTCTCCGAAATATGGGTCCCCAGGATCTTGAAGCTGGAGACACGCTCAACAGCCATCCTGTTAATGTGGATGGGGTCATGTGTGCCTCCTCTCTCCTTCCTCCACAATGAGCTCCTTTGTCTTGGAGGTGTTAAGGAGCAAGTTATTGTCTGTGCAACATGTGACCAGGTGCTGGACCTCCTCCCTGTAGGCAGTCTCATCGTTGTTGCTGATGAGACCAATCACTGTAGTATCGTCTGCAAACTTGATGATGGTGTTAGATCCATGTGCAGGCCTGCAGTTGAGTGTGAAGAGGGAGTAGAGGAAGGGGCTCAGCACACAGCCCTGTGGTACGCCAGTGTTGAGTGTGATGGTGGTGGAGCAGTTGTGGCCTGACCTAACAAGCTGAGGTCTGTTTGTCAGGAAGTCAAAAAAGGACCCCATCACTCCCTACTGTATATTCATGTTAACATTCCCAGACAGGAGAGGACCCATAAACACAAGCTCAGAAGCATCCAAAGCTGGATTTACAAATTAATGTAACCTATTATATGATCAGCATAATGTTATCCATCATCATCAGAATTGGCTTATTCATACTTGACAATAGATTTATTTCTGTGGATTTACTGGATTTTGTAGGCCTAGTAGCCATTTCTTTTACAGTCATGCAACATATAGTGATATGTACAGTGAATGTTTACCAAGACACAATTGTCTTACTATTTACAAAAGTTTACAAATGTTAATGTTGTTGTTTGTAAAAAAAACTTTGTCGTTCACCCCCCGCGGGTGGTCTCGTCCTTCGAGCTCGGGTCCTCTACCAGAGGCCTGGGAGCTTGAGGGTTCTGCGCAGTATCTTTGCTGTTCCCAGTACTGCGCTCTTCTGGAACGAGATGTCTGGTGTTCTTCCAGGGATCTGCTGTAGCCACTCCTCCAGTTTGGGGGTCACTGCCCCGAGTGCTCCGATGACCACAGGCACCACTGTTGCCTTCACCTTCCAGGCCTTCTCCAGCTCTTCTCTTAGCCCTTGGTACTTCTCTAGTTTCTCATGTTCCTTTTTCCTGATGTTGCCATCGCTTGGTATCGCCACATCAACCACAACGGCTTTCCTCTGTTGTTTGTCAACCACCACGATGTCAGGCTGGTTCGCCATTACCATTCTGTCAGTCTGGATCTGGAAGTCCCACAGGATCTTGGCTCGGTCATTCTCTACCACCTTTGGAGGTGTTTCCCACTTTGACCTCGGGGTTTCCAGTCCATACTCAGTGCAGATGTTCCTGTACACTATGCCAGCTACTTGGTTATGGCGCTCCATGTATGCTTTTCCTGCCAGCATCTTACACCTGCAGCAGTTATGTGCTGGATTGTCTCAGGGGCCTCTTTGCACAGCCTACACCTTGGGTCTTGTCTGGTGCGGTAGATCTGGGCCTCTATTGCTCTGGTGCTCAGGGCCTGCTCCTGTGCAGCCATGATGAGTGCCTCTGTGCTGTCCTTCAATCCAGCCCGCTCTAGCCATTGGTAGGACTTCTTGATATCAGCCACTTCAGTTATGTTCGGTGGTACATCCCATGTAGGGGTTTGTCCTCCCATGATGGTCCTTCCTCCAGCACGTCTTCCTCTGTTCCCCATTGCCTGAGACATTCCCTGAGCAAGTCATCTGTTGGGGCCTTATCTTGGATGTACTTGTGGATCTTGGATGTTTCATCCTGGATAGTGGCTCTCACACTCACTAGTCCACGGCCGCTTCTTCCTTACGGCTAGCGTACAGTCTCAGGGTGCTGGAATATATATATATATATATATATATATATATATATATATATATATATATATATATGCACATAGTAACTTAATGTTTGTTTACCTTGTTGAGCTTGTTGTCCTTGTTTTTAGTCTATTTCTGCGTATGTACATTGAAAGCAACAAAAAAACTGGAGTCAAATTGCTTGTATGTGTACACATTCCTGGCTAATAAAGCTGATTCTGATTCTGAACAGCTAGAGCTTTCAACCACATCACACCATTTCATCAGCCAATGGAGTTTCCTCATGTTAAAACTTTCCATTATTCCATTGTTGTTTGTATTATTTTGTTCGGAATAACGGAAAGTTTTAACATCTACAGTTCCATTAAACTGAGCAAACTTCTTCTGCTGATAAAGATTGTGTGGTACAGTCAAACGCAGTGGAGAGTAAGGGGACCTTGAGTTGAGACTGTTTTGTCAAAAACCAATAGCTGTCAATAGCTGAATTAAAGGGGCTGTAAGCAATATCAGCATTTTCGCTAACTTCCTGTCCGTTCTTGCAGGCTAGCACTCCCCTCCCGCTTCCCACGTCTCCACTCCTCCCCCTCCCTCAACACATGAACATGCAGTGATGTTCACCACAGCACCTTACAGTATAAGACACAGCAGCAATGGAGAGCCGGGGTCTTCTACCTCTAACCATTAAGTACAATAAAACCAAACATTGGCTATAAATGTAGCTTGCTAGCCATCTACTGAAGTCACAGACTAACTATACATTACACCCGTATGGTACTATGAATATGGTATTTGAAAATATTAGCTAGTGTCCTACTGACTACATAGATAGCTAACGCTAGCTAGAAGATCAACCAAGAGGACGTGGTCAGGGAAGAGGGAGCTGTGGAGAAAGCACTTCGTGTGCAAGGCAACCGGGTTGTGATCCCCAGTTGCTGCGTCTTGAAGATTTGGGATTCGTTTTCCAGATACTCACAGCCGACACGTAGGCTTTCGCCCAAGCAGGATGTAGGCCTAACTAACACTGCACTACTGACTGACACTACTGTCACTTTACACTGTCACTTTTACTGTGTTTACATTTTTTGAACTTTGTTTTATTGTAATTGTGTATATTGTAATTTTTCAAAATGTATATAATATATATAAAAAAATTGTTATGGTACATTTACCCCATTGTCAGATTGGTTTGTTTTATGATACAGGAATAACAAAGTTGAGACTATTATAATGCTTTATTTCATACAAGTCTAATATGAAACATGTTTTTAAAATAACATTCCTGCTCATGGCGGTGCAGAGAGGATCACCTCTTTGTAAAGCTCTCTGTCCTGATTGGATGAAGTGGGAACGGGATACCAGAACATGTATTTTCTGTGTACTGCACAGTGGAGGGACCTGGAGATCCATGTAACTGATCAAACACTCTCTTTCAGTGATGGCTGTTGGAATGTAGAGCTATTTAACACTTATTTTAACCGAAAAAAATAACGCTTACAGCACCTTTAATAAAAGACAGGAATGTAGAAATTTGTTTCGAAAATGTCAATACAATTTCTACATCTGAGCTTTTTCTGTGTTGTAGGAGGCAGCTCCTGTTACACTTTTCTTTTTTTTTTGGTCTCCTCTGCCAATCCTGTTACGGCTCTGTCAGTCAGTTACACATGGGAACAGCAGGAGAGCATTTAATTTGAGCCAAGCCCTGTCATTTCTGCTCACTTGATAATGTAACATTTTACAGCAAAGGGGTGGACACGCTCCTGATGGGAACAAGACTAGATTTTTGCACATACTATCAGGCAGTCAGGGAGACTCCAGATTACATTGCACTCTCTGTGAACATTTTATTCCTCACTTTTTCAGTCTGGCCTTTTAAAAATAACCTTTCTGAATCATTATATGCTACTCTCAGGCTATGCAACATCACTCCTGAAACAAATTAAGAGGGAAAAGAAAGTGTTTGAAATGGATCCTTGCAAGAACTTGTACATATTTGATATTATTAAGTTCTATGATGCCACTGTGCAATATTTTACAGTTTCCTCTCTGGAGTTTGGTGTGTATGGTGAAGTACTTTTTAAGTGAAGTACCACTACTCTATTAACACTGCTTATTGAGTCCCCTGATCTCTCTTGTTAATATTTTGTGTCATTATCACATATCTATGTATCTTTCTTTACACAATACATCAGTTGATTAAGTAACTTTCCACAATATATATGGCATTTCTTACAATATAACACATTTAATTTGTGTCAAATGAAACCCAAGAACCTATCACTCATACAAGCACCTAGTTAAGTTTTAAACAATTTGCTACATTTAAAAAAAAAGTAACGCTGTCAAACCACCACATTTCTTTATTTTGTGAAAAAACATCCTTTCTTCACAGAAGGCCATTTGTAAATTAATGTGTCTTAGCCTCCTTCCACCTCAGGTTTACACAGTGCAGTGATGCTTTAATCTACCGACTCATTTTATCAGTTTGCAAAGCTAAATTTAATCAGTGGGTCACCAGAATAAATATGACTTGCCTTTTGATCGCAGTAATAGAATTATGTTCCTTGCATGAGAAAAGATAAAAGAAGTGAAATTGGAAAGGGAATAAAAAGGTCAAGAAACAGAGACAAGTCCAAACAGCTACGCAAATGTTGAAATTAAGACAGCAAACAATTTGTGGCTGCTCTTTTCTACAGAGAGCTTCTTGCATAAAAACAACAGCTTCTTGAAACAAGATGAAGAAACCAGGAATTGCTGTAGATACACAGATAGATAGATAGATAGATAGATAGATAGATAGATAGATAGATAGATAGATAGATAGATAGATAGATAGATAGATAGATAGATAGATAGATAGATAGATAGATAGATAGATAGATAGATAGATAGATAGATAGATAGATAGCGGGTGTTAGGAGCACAAAAAGGAGGAGCTATTGGAAGAGAGAAAACAAGAAGTTAGAAAAGAATTAACAATAATGATGTGAAAATTATAGCAAGAAAGGGATGAAACAGATTACAAAGAAAAGTCTTCGCCACTAAAGGGAGCTGTACTTAGCATGTGTGCAGCAAGAGACAGCAAAAATGTATTCACAATATTACAACTATTGGTATTATTTCATGCAATATATTATTTAATTAATTTTATTATTACATTAATGTGTAAGTGCATTTTAGGGTGGAGATTCTGTGCTCTAGCAATGAAAACCAATGCACATTTCAAATACTAATAATTTCAACCTAACAGCTTTGAAAATAATATTTCTTATCAGTTCTTTCCAGCAAGCTGTACTAATTGCAGACAAATCTAACAATAACAAAAACAATGTAATTGTGTTTTTATAATAGATATAATTGCAGTTGGAAGAAATGAGTGTACGGTACCTAACGTCTGAAATGTTGCTGCAAAATTAGATGAGTTTGAGTTAACAAAATGTAAAGAAGACACATGCAACTTTTTTAGTCAGACAAAATGAGTAGATCACTTGCATTCACAGTGTTGAGTCCTTTGCTAGAAAGAAAATCAATGTTGAAACACCTTGTGTTCTGTATTGATCTGATGCAGGTAAAATACAACAGCCATTTAAAGAGGGAACAATCTTCCTCAAAGACCACCAAAAAGTGGTCACTCAGACTAAACTGATTGTTTTCTAATCAGCTTTAAATTGCCAAGTAGCTTCACTCACCTGAGTTCCGAGGCAGTTACCTCCCCTTGCACTGACACTTTGATAACAGAATCATTACTGGACATTTCAGCTTCCACTGCTGTGTCGGCCCTGTGACTCACACTTTGATCCCCTGCCACAACTGTGAGAACTCACCTGAGAGACACAGAAACTGGCAATGGCTGGACAAAGGAAATCAATGAAAGCAGCTTAATGTGGTAAAACAATGTTGACACAGAGCCAAGCTTGATGAAGTTGAGCGCCAAGCAGGGCAAAGCCAACAGACTGTTTAACAAGGTTTTATTTGATTAATTAAAATACAAAGCTACAATATACTCATTTGTTTGCAGAATAGTTTGTAAATGATTTAACTTTCCAATTATGTTAACAAATTTGTAGTAAGGTTATGGTTAGCTGAGTCAGCAATGGCTGTTTCTCTATTGGAGCCTGTTATATACTGTAACGATGATGGACAATAAATCTTGTGGTCACTGCCATCATCCATTGCATGCTCAGATGGCAAGTAAATTCCAAGGGATCAAACTACCATAATTATATTTATATATCTACTTGTGGTCTGATTGTTACCACATAATATTGACACTTGAAAAGTCCCAGTTACACTTGACAACAAAAGAGTAAGCTAACAGTAATGGAAAGGATACCATTATCATGTTTTTATGTTCTGCCTGTGCTTTACACACAGAATTGCCACTAACCTAACTTGTAATTTAATTTTTGTTACCTTTGGACAAAGGCAGGCCAGCTGTTTACCCGTTTCCAGTCTTTATGCAATGCTACTGTAAGTTAACCGACTGCTAGCTCCAGCGACATATTGAACGAACAAGCATGTGGTATCAATCTTCTCATTTAACTTACGGCATGAGTCGACTTTAGGTAATCAATGAAGTTGACTAGCAAGTCAGATAATATGTAATAGTGTTCAGCTAATAAAAAAAGTACTGCAGCCTCGTGAAGCCTGAATACAACAACTCTGAAAAACATCTACGAAACTGGTCAGTGCACAATTTATTCGATGAGTCCCAAGACTTAACATTTTTCACAAACCAACACATACTCAGTTGGCAAGTAAACTTTCAGTCTTTATAGCGTTTTTGCCATTTCGTCATTCATTCTAGAAATAAAGTCACAATGTGCACAGCCACAATCTGCCATTACTGTGAAACAGAGTTGTCAGTGTTTTCGGGGTGCATGGTGTGGGTATAGCCAACAATGAGCTTGGTTGTGGCTATCAAGAGAAGCATCAAATTAATGGCAACTACAACGGCAACTTATAACAACAGAAGAAAAAGGCAGTCCAAAGCAAAAGAACCATGATGCTAAACAAAAAATGCTAAACAAAGGTTAATATTGATAACTTCCTCTGCAAGACTTGTGGACTGTATGAACGACTGACACCTCAGCCTCAGGCTACTGTAGGTGGATCTCATCAATATGAGTGACAAGTGATGAGGCCGACTGAGATATCAATAAATAATGTTTCATACTGAAGGAATGAACAGAATAACAGACCAGACATTTAAAGAAAACAAAGCTTCCACATCATTTTCACAGATATGTTTTTATTTGTCAAACTGAAAGAGCTTTTGTTTGAAGCAACTTTTTTTTTTGGACTGTACACAGTTTCTCACTCTCCTCTGCAGGCTTGAACCTAACCACCATTATAATAGGTACATTTTCTAGATAGTGATTGACACTCAGACTGAAGAGGTAAGAAATTATATGTGATAACAGCAGACACAGAAATACAAAGACAGGATGAGTTTTTCACTTTGCTCCCTTTTTGAACCTGTGAGATGAAGTTTCACAATGCACGAGACAATCAATGCTGAGTACAAAGTAAAGGCTGTTAGATCTTTATGATATGCAAGAACATAATGTGCCTGTGGACATGTTTGTTATTCTGTACTGTACTGTTCAAACTCATACATCATCCACACTTCCTCAAAGCTTTGTAGCAGGCCTGCTGACAGGAAGCTGACTACAAAGATCAATCAGAGCAGATGCTGGCCAAGATATAGCTGTTTGGCAATAAACAATTGAAGAGTCAAAATGGAACATGTTGAAGACAAATAATCTGTGAGAAATAATCTGTTTATACTTATCCTGTGTCCATGAAGGAATGACACACCAATAACAATTTTCACATATTGGTAATGTACAGCAAAGTCTTTGAGTGTAACTTACATTGAAGTACAGGTCGAGTTTGGCAACATAACGAGTAAACTTTTCCAAGATATCCCTATCTTGAAACACATCAGGGCCATTATAGTATACTATATCATATACTGTATATCATATTGTTATTTGCCAAACCAGAATACAATTGGCTATACCAGTTATCCAGATAACAATCAAAAATGTTTTTGTTTTGTTTTCAGACTTCCTATGGTTACTTGTCAACTACAACAACATCCATGTTGATGGCGACAGCTGAAAATGCGCTGGCACGCAACAATGAAGTAAGCTCTGAAATATTTGGATGGTGACACATTTCTTGATGTTTTTTTCTTTCTGTGCTTTTCATCATTTTGGATGTAGAACTAAATCCAAAAATGTTTGATTCCAATGCATTTTTATTCATGATATATATAAAGGGATGAAAATAACAGTGGCACTCTGTCTTAAGTAATGTCTTGCTTTCCCTTTCAGGATGGGCTGCAATCTGCAATACATTGTATGTCTACAATATGAAATGATTGGTTAGTTGTAAGGTAGGTAGGTAAATGACTGAAAGCTGACAAGTCTTAAGTGAAACATGAAGCATAAAAGTAGACATGGCTCCCTTCAGCTCTTATTCTAGCACTCGAGAGCATTGGGAAAACTAGTGAAGAGTGGAAACCACTGGAGTAATCTAGGCATATTTTTAAGCCGTGTAGAATGGGCTGTAAGGTTTGACACCTCTGCGATACCTCAGGTACTGTCCCTTTATCTAAACAGCCAAGCATCGATGTTCATTTACTGCAGGATGCAGCCAACAGCAGAACCCACAAACAGAATGTTTTGATGTGATTGGCATAATGGCATCTTTATCCCCTGTAACCTTAATGTGTCTAAATATTTTTAGCACCTTGAAACCAATTGAACATGCAGAGTGCTGCTGTCATGTCATATAAAAATACCCACAAGTTCTTTATCATTTCATTACTATATTATTTCTCATCCAGTACGATAGTAAAGATCAGATCCCCTGAAACAAAGACCCTGCCCATATTGAATTTAGAGAACTGTACTGTTACCATGGCTCATCATCATTGTAGGTTTGAGATAATGACATATATTAATATATTATTAATCTTGGACATTTGCTCTCTTTTGAAAATAAAGAACTTAATTATTAACAATTATCATTTATCATATCAAAGGGATTAAAGGAAATAAAAGACTGCTTTCAATATTTGAATTATGTATATATGGACATGATTTAAATAATTGCTCTCACTCATCTGGCATTTCCTTTAAATAACAACACACATAAATCTTTAAATAGTTGGCCAAAAGTTATTATTTTGTGGGTTATTATGAATGACATCTATCCTGAGCTTTTTAATTGATTTAACTTAGATCTCCAAGACAACACGAAGACATTAAAGACAGATTGTATGCATCTGACAGCTGAGACAAATAAATCTAAATAAATATTAAAAAAGAACGAGCACAAACAATAATTCCAAATATCTTAGAAAAAGTGTAGCGTTAATGAAATAGATACAAATAAAATTAAGCATTAAGACATTTCAACTAGAGACAGCCTATAAGCCTAGTAAGTATAAGTGTCAGTGCTGCAGAACCACGTTTAACTGCAGTGCTTGTTTATTGTCTCACATATCAGTCTTTTTCAGTAAGCTTTTGCAGTGTGTTGTAATGTTTCAGAACTATTTAAAAATGCACAGAAAAATAGGTCCCTAAATCAAAGCCATTGCTCTCAGGGCTGGAGGTTTTAAATGATTTGTCATAATATACATTTATAATTCACGCGCCATGCAATTTCTTAGTCTTTTACATATAATACAAGAGCAATAATAGTGTTTTGATTGATGTAGTAATATCAGTGTCCATTAGGGTAAAAGCATGGCTTGAGGAAGTGTAGTAATCAAAGTAAAAATATATCATATAATAATAATGTGATAACGTGTGATCTCCACATGGTATTTTAGACAGTTCAGTGATGTTATGAAGTTGGTTAATCATGTTCGATGAAGCACAGCAGACAGATTTCACATCTTTGTTAAAAAGTGACACTGTACAATAGCTTCCATGGCAACAAGTTAAAACCACAGTGAGACCCCCTTTCCGACTCCACCACCAACCCCATCCCTCCCATATATATTACAGAAGTTCATTCCAAACAGGATGGTAAATCTTGAGAAGAATAAAAAGACAAAGATCACGCATTAAAGAGGAAACTAAAAGACAAAAGTGGATCAGGGGCAGGTTTTAAATCATTGTACAAAAGAACAAACAGCAACCCACCACGACCAAACACCTATTCTTGAAAAATCCATTGGAAATTTATTTATTTTTACAGGTTGCACAGTTTATTTTTGAAATACTGGGTGAGATCCTCCAGTATGCCAAGGGACAGGGGACGATGGCAAGAAAGATGGTGGAAAGGACTTCACTCTTCCTCTGTACATCCGAGTATTTCTACACGCAAAGTGATCCTGCCATACCATGACCAGGGAAGGATCCGGATGAGCCGAGCGTAGATGGGTGGATCTATCACGTTCTTTCTGTGTGTGTCGTTGTCAAAGTTCCCTTGGAATACCTATAAAAAACAGCAGCATGGAGAACTTATTATTGTTGCAATTTATTATGATTTCCCATAACAAAACCAGAAACTACAGTCAAGTTTTTGTCTGCTTGACTGGGTTTTCTCCAAGAAAAAACATCAATATGAAAACTCAGTATTAATGGTGCAGCAATATTTGAGGGCTTTTAAGACTCAAAAATGGTAATTAAAGGTTTTAGAAGTCAACATGTGGAAAAATATCTTCAGTGAAAAACCACAGAAACCAAATATGCTAATGCTTTTTACTGAGAACCAGGTGCAGAACATTCCTGGTGAATGTTTAGTCCTGATTTCTCCATACTGTTACCTTGAAGGCCTCATGCCTGAGCAGGAACTGAATGAAGTGCAGCCAATCAGAGGTTCAATTCAAACACTGCCAATAATAATACATTCTCTGAACTCAGCTCTATTCTTGGTTCTTTTCTTTTATGCACCACGCATGTGAGCACATCAACAGTTTCCCCCTGTGGAAAATTATGCATTGTTAGAGCGGCACAGCTGGAATTCCCACCTTCGCAATTAGTGACAGACATCTAATGTTTCTCCTGCTTACTGAGTGGTGTTATTAACATGCACCTTATGCTTGTTGGTCTTGTTTTCCTTCAATTTTGTCATACATTTTATTTATTTTTTTCACCTTGGAGCTAAAAGAAAGGCTTTGGTGGCTGCCAGAAATGTTGCTATAAAAGAAAAGCCCTGTTTCTCCAGTATTGGCTCTGTAAAATTCACAACATATTGTGCTACAAATATGCATTCTGGATCAACACACCTAAACTGCCATCATGTAGCCACTGGCATATTCTTCAGTGTAAGTACTGAAAATCCAGTTGTATCTACTTTAAGCTAAACAGATTTCAGTGCATGCACCACTTTTATACCAATTCAATGACATTTAAGAGCCTTTAGTTAAGCCTTGGAACAACAGTTCAAGGGTTAACTAACTACCAGATACAAACAAGCTAACTGTCATACTGGGACATGTGCTCTATTGTTAATTATCAGGAGCTTTGTGTTGGCATGTGCTTAATAGACAGTAGAATGAATTATATTAGAAACAAATGTATCTACAGGGACTGCTTCATTGAAGGATATGATCATTTCAATTAAACAGTCATGATTATGCCAGTGTACTGTAATTGGGATGTGATGGGATTCACTGTTGTGTGGAATGGAAAATCAGTGGGTCAGATCGAAGCAGTTGCTGTAGACAGAGGTTGACCTTTTCGGAGTAAAGCTTCAACTAATTCTCTTTCAAATAATCATAGGCGCTGGTTTACATTTGGACAGTCAAAACATGGTCTTGAAGGTTTCATTATAACAAGTACTAAAAACAAGATCACGTGAGAGATTTTGGGGAAAAATAGTAAAGACTTTGTGTGGTTAGACAAAATATAAGAAAATCAGCACTGTACAATAGCTTCCATTTTTTTTTTACCAAATAAAAGGTCAGAGATGAGATTTGAAGAGTTTGAAGCACCACACCCTCTGTGTGCTTAGTGAAGGAGAGAATTATAAATGTTTTAGCCATATTTGATACTAAAAAGAGATTTCGGGTGTGTCACTTTAAGTACACTGCCAACTGGAAGGACAGCTTGATTTAAGAATACGAAAAATGATGCATGGACACACATATCGCTTGGGAAATTAAGTACTTTGTCCTTTGACCGGCAATATGACAAAAATAACTGCCCAGTCAAAGCAAAGTATGTACATTTCATGTTCAATGCAAACACGCCCCCAAGCTCCAGGCTAATAATAGGCAAGAGTGAACCTGCCACTCTGAATCCATATGTGTAAATAAGGCCTAAGTGCGTCGACTCAAGTGGTTAAACAAATGGGGCTGTGTAATGTTAACACAGTTCACTGAATGAAAAGCAATAAAATATAAAATATATATATATATCTAAATATTTTTACAAATCTGTCCACAGACAACCAGCATATCCTTTTTTTAGACTGGTAAATCCTGCTTTAAAATGGGATGAGGCGCATGCCTTCAGGCTACTGTAAACATAAGTATAATCATAATTTAGATTAGTTTGCACAAATAATATCTATTCAGTCTTCTGTATTTAAAGGGACATGCATTTGTTTACACCACAGGTGACAAAATCCTAATATAGTTATTTCACCTACATGGAGTAAGCTTGCAAACTCATCCACTATCATAATAATCCTGAAAGTGACTTGATGTTACTTCCTTTTGTCTGTCATAACAGATCCATCCATGGTCTTGGCTGTATTATACTTTACTCTTTATTGAGCATGCTACTGTTTACTTGACTGTAGTGTTTTAAAATTATTCCTACATCACCACTGCCACTCATTTTTAGGCACTCTGCTCAAGTATATAATAGCTTCTCTAGGTATCATGTTAAAATGCTCTAAGTGTTTTTTTAAGCCACTTTAGCTTGATGTTAGTGCTTGTGAAAACCTAAAACATTTTAACTGGAAATTCCATTTAATTTTGAGCCACTAAATGCCTCTTTCATCATTCTAAAACTTTTCTAACCTTAATCTCAATAAAGCACATAATTGCATAGTTCTTAATAATGGTGCTCAGATTCTACTAAAGCTGTAGCATGAAACATATGGTTTACAAATGTAATAGTAACTCTCGCATGGACCATTTGTCTCTCCAATAGCAACTGGACATACTGTATGTCTAAGGGTCTAGAAACCGAATCTGCAGTATGCATTAGAACAGTATAGATTCTCGTGTCACGGCAGTAAAGTGGCACTGACGGTTTATAGAACAGCAGCAGTGTGTGTTGGCCTACATCTGTTTCAGTACACAACATTTCCCAATTGCATTCTGCTAACATATATTAATATTAAATTAAACCTGGAGTGAAGGATGTCTGTTTTGAAACCCAGCAAAGAATTTTACCAGTTTCTAAACCATTCTGTGTTGACCTGTTCTTTTCATTTTTTATTGTATTTTAGGATTGCAACATTTCACATTGGGAAGCGAGAAATGTGTCACTTCCAGGAGTGTTGCCACAACTGTAATGTGACAACCAGGGCACATGATAGGAAAATATAAAAGGCAGGACAGAAAGGCCATAAAAGCAGCAGCTGATTGAAATATGACAAGGATCTCTCCTAGACTGCCTGGGGAGCTGTCAGAGGCGGTGTCTCTAAAATAAATTGTCTGGAACAGGATATGTGAAGAATCACAATTAAAAAGGACAAATACTTAATGCTAGGAAGAAAAAGAGACAAGGGATGAGCACAGTGATGAAAGTATCCTCAACAACAACATATTGGCAAACAACTTTAAGTCTATAAAATAATTCAGGAAAGTATACAAAATACGGGATTTAGATTCACTACACTTAACATAGGCAATTGCACATATCTCTACTGTAAAGAATGGATGTAAGCCATTACTTCTAGCGAAACTATAAAAGCTGTATGCCACTTTGCCATCTTCTGACATTTCCTCACAGCATTTAAAACAGTGTTTGCTGCCATGATAAACATGCTTCACAAGTATGCCTTGTATAGACATCATCAAGAGTAATTTAAAATGTGTACCGTTATTTATTCATCTATTTATTTATTTATTTGCAAATGGCAAAACACAGTGCCTTGATGGATGACCTTTCCAAATTTTGTCAGAATTGGACCAGTTGTACAGCAGGTTGAAATATGGCTTTTCCTAACCTGATCAGGTTGGTGGATGTGAGATGTGTTGATGTATGTATTTTTGAATTTTTATATTCTTAAGTTCATCACCGTCCAGTGATATTTTAAAGTCAAATTCATCAAAGTTACCAACATGTACATAAGCCAAAACTGCTTCTGAACGCTTTCTGTGGATCCAATTTGGACTATTTTAGGTTTTTTGTTGTTACTGAAAATGTGTCAAAATGATTTTTGTATGTATT